>NC_140541.1:40702981-40741164 GCF_057382185.1 Mchenga conophoros
AGAGAGATACGCTGTACGAGTTATTCTAAGCGACTGTATAAAGTCACCACAACGAAAACAAACTACAACTAAAATTAGTTTCTATCTGACACAGATAGACAGCAGGTCATAACTTTCTTGCCTGAAGTTCAGTTCCTCTGCCACTATGACCGGCGGCCGCCTCGCGTCTCTCCTCCTCCTGCCTCCCCTTTCCTTCATCCACCTGCTGGCCTCCACCACTTGCTGATCTTGCTAAATCTATGGAAGCTGTGCCATAGCTACCACCAAACAATTCAGTAATTTTCACACATTTGGCAGCGTCTGCCTGAAGGGCTTGTTTCTTTTTGGCCCTAATTTTTTCGGCACCACCTTTCCTTTTTTGTTCTCCATTTTCTTTAGTTCGTCTATAAGATTGCTAAACAAGGGGGAGGGTGCATCCGACCTCCTCGGCTGTAATTGGTCCAGCCCAGAGTCGATCATGACCAATTGGCCAATCCAACGCCTTTCATTGTTTATACCCTTCCCAATCGGTCGGCCATAAAAAAAAAAATCGCCAGCGGCCCACCGGGCAAGTGTATGCCTGATGGCCAGTCCAGCTATGAGGGCAGGGCTGTGTTGGTCTGAGACTGTAGACATTAAAAAGTCCACAGGAGAGATGGTAGCTGATTAAACAAGTGTCATGAGATAATAACAAAATGCAAAGATTGGTGACAGCGCTTGGAACCATAAGGCAACAAAAAACTGTGAGAAATAATTTAGGCTCTGCCTGTGAATCACTCTTTGCTTCTCTTCTTCCTTCCATCCCATCATTTCATATATCACTCTGCACTTGCTGTCTATGTGAGAACAAGGCACAACTTGCTATTGCAATAAACTATAATCTAATTATCCACACCTAACAACTCTTGCACTTAATCTATAATAAAATGATGACAGAAAAATGTTATAGCACTGCCTTTAGTAGCCTCACACAGCTCCTACTGTTTCCTCCTCATGTCCTTACCAGCCATGTCTGGACAATGTTATATCATGAGTAATATTTTTTTAAAAATCCATCTAAATAAAACACACACATGCACACACACACACAGTGACATTTCAGACCTTCTTCAGAATACTGTATATACTATGGGCATCATGGTGCTGATCCAGAATCCTTACATTATTATTCATTACTAGAGCTACAATAATAAAGCAAAGAGGAGGGGGAAGTAATAAATATGAAATAATGTATTTATGATGATTCCATGTGTTTCACTATCCACTCTGTGCAGGGCAAAGCTTATTAGGCAAGGCAAGGCAAGGCAAGTTTATTTGTATAGCACAATTCAACAGCAAGGTGATTCAAAGTGCTTTACAGAGACATTAGAAACAAAAACAAATAAAAAGCATGATTTAAAATTGATTAAAACAAGCAAATAAACTAACTAACTAATTAACAAACAAACAAACAAAACAGTATATAAAATCAAAACAGATAAAATCAGAACAGTAGATAAAATCAGTAGTTAAATGTAAGTTTTGAAATTTAAGCTTAAAAGTGTGGATTTGGTGCTTTATTCAAATGCAGCTGAGAACAGGTGAGTCTTCAACCTGGATTTAAATAAACTGAGTGTTTCAGCTGATCTGAGGCTTTCTGGGAGTTTGTTCCAGATATAAGGAGCATAAAAGCTGAATGCAGCTTCTCCGTGTCTGGTTCTGACTCTGGGAACTGATAAAAGACCGGATCCAGATGACCTGAGGGATCTGGAAGGTTCATACTGGGTCAGGAGGTCATTGATGTATTTTGGTCCTAAACCATTCAGAGCTTTATAGACCAGCATCAGAACTTTAAAGTCTATCCTCTGACGGACAGGCAGCCAGTGTAAAGACCTCAGAGCTGGACTGATGTGGTCCACTTTTTTGGTCTTAGTGAGGACTCGAGCAGCAGAGTTCTGAATGAGCTGTAGTTGTCTGACTGATTTTTTAGGTAGACCTGTAAAGATGCTGTTACAGTAATCAAGCCTACTAAAGATGAATGCATGGACTAGTTTTTCCAGGTCCTGTTGAGACATCAGATCTTTTATCCTTGAAATATTCTTGAGGTGATAGTAAGCTGACTTTGTTATTGTCTTAATGTGTTTTTCTAAGTTTAGGTCTGCATCCATCACTACACCCAAATTTCTCGCTTGGTTTGTGGTTTTTAGATGTATAGATTGAAGTTCTCTGGTGACCTGTAATCGTTTTTCTTTGGCGCCAAAGACTATTACCTCAGTTTTTTTTTGTTTAGCTGGAGAAAATTGTGGCACAACCAGTCATTGATTTCCTCAATGCATTTACCAAGAGCCTGCACAGGGCCTTGGTCTCCTGGTGACATTGTGATATATATTTGTGTGTCATCTGCATAGCTGTGATAGTTTATTTTGTTGTTGTTTATAATCTGTGCCAGTGGGAGCATGTAAATGTTAACAGAAGGGGTCCCAAAATGGAACCTTGGGGAACTCCACATGTGATACTTGTCTGCTCAGATGTGAAGTTACCTAGTGATACAAAGTATTTCCTGTTTTCTAAGTATGTTTTGAACCAGTTTAGTACAGTTCCTGAAAGACCTGTCCAGTTCTCCAGTCGTTTGAGTAATATGTTGTGGTCAACTGTATCAAATGCTGCACTGAGATCCAGTAAAACTAAGACTGACATTTTTCCACTGTCTGTGTTCAGACATATGTCATTAAACACTTTGGTCAGAGCGGTTTCAGTGCTGTGGTTCTGTCTAAAAACCTGACTGGAAGGCATCGTAGCAATTATTCTGTTTTAGAAGTAATTGAGCTGTTGAGAAACTGCTTTTTCAATGATCTTACTTAAAAATGGGAGATTTGAGATCGGCCTGTAGTTGTTCATTTGTGTCTTGTCAAGATTGTCCTTTTTCAGTATAGGTTTGATTACAGCAGTTTTTAGTGATTCTGGAAACACACCTGATAATAAAGAAAAGTTGACGATCTGTAACAGGTCTGACTCTAAAGTCTTTGAGACCTTTTTGAAAAAAACTTGTTGGCAGGACATCTAAACAGCAGGAGGAGGAGTTCAGTTGACCTAGGATGTCCTCCAGGTCTTTGCTGTTAATAGGTTGAAACTGTTTCATGGTGTTTAAACAGTTTTTTGGTGGACACAGTATATATATCCTGGATCTGCTGTTGATGTACCAATTGCTTGTCTAATTTTTTGGATTTTTTTCTGTGAAGAATTTGGGCAAAGTCATTGCAGGCCATGGTCGAATGAAGTTCAGCTGCCACTGACACAGGAGGGTTTGTTAGCCTGTCAACTGTAGAAAATAAGACCTGAGCATTATGGCTGTTTTTAGTGATGATGTCAGAGAAGTAGGACCTCCTTGCATTCCTCAGTTGTAAATTATAATTGTGAAGTTTCTCTTTATAAATGTCATAATGAACCTGGAGGTTTGTTTTTCTCCATCTGCGCTCAGCTTTCCTACACTCTCTTTTTTCATTTTTCACCAGTGTGGAGTTTCTCCATGGAGACTTTTTCCTTCCAGAGATAACCTTCACCTTAATGGGAGCAATAGTGTCCATTACATTTAACATGTTAGCATTGAAGCTATTGACGAGCTCATTGACTGACCCTCTGGGCAGGTCAGGTGTTAATGGGAAGACCTGGTTAAAAATTGCACTACTGTCTTCAGTTATACACCGTTTTGTGATCACTGTTGTTGATATATTTGTGTGGGCTGAGATTTTACTTTCAAAGAAAACACAGTAATGATCAGACAGGCCCACATCAGACACAGTAACCTTTGAAATGCTCAGGCCTTTGGAGATCAGTAGGTCAAGAGTGTGTCCTCTATTATGTGTGGCCTCTGTTACATGCTGAGTCAGCCCAAAGTTGCCCAGAGTGTTACTCAGGTCTTTAGTCCCTTTGTCCTGAGGGTTGTCCACATGAATGTTAAAATCCCCAGCAATAATTACACAGTCAAAATCAACACAGATCACAGACAGCAGTTCACTGAGGTCATTAAAAAAGTCTGTGCAGTATTTGGGAGGCCTGTAAACATTAAGAAACACAACTTTGGATGGGGCCTTCAGCTGTAAAGCCACATATTCAAAAGACTGAAAACTTCCAGGAGATAGCTGCTTACATTGAAATGATTCATTAAATAAGACAGCAACCCCTCCTCCTCTCCTGCTCGCCCTGACCTCACTGATAAAACTGTAGTTAGGAGGGGTCGTCTCGATGAGAACAGCTCCACTGTTACTTTGGTCCAACCAAGTTTCAGTTAAAAACATAAAATCAAGGCTGTGCTCAGTGATTAAATCATTAATTAAAAATGTTTTCCCAGCTAAAGATCTAACGTTTAATAAAGCCAACTTAAGTGTTTTAGAGGTATTACTTGTCCCCTCGTGTTTGGGAGCAGTCTGTGGCACACAAGGTATGTTTACTATGTTTAAAGATCTTTTAGAGTGCAGCTCTCTGTGTTTTGACCAGGCCACATGTCTCCTGTCACCTAAAAGTACAGAAATTTTAAAACCTTCTAGTAAACAGGGTCCCAGCTTCTCCTGGGAAAAGTCACCACTGCCATAATCCTCGCAGCCCGGACCCTCCACACATCACACATCAGACTGCGGAGACAAAGCATGAAGGTGGTAAGGAGGAACTAAGGGGGGCGAGGCTGGGCAATGTGACTTCGATTGCTCTGTTGAGGGTGGGGCTCGATGGCGAACCTTTGGCCGCTCTGGTGGGGGGTTTATGGGGGACAAAAAGGGATTGGGACAGGGGGTAGATCTGAGCCCAGCATTGACCCGCTCCATCATCTCCTCAGTGAATTTCAGGTGTGGGGAGGAGGGAGAAAGGGAGGGGGAGGAGGGTGATGGCCTGTCAGGGGTTTGGGGGACTGGGGAAGGTCGTGGTCCCTTGTCCTGGTCGTTGGTGTTGTTGAGAGAGTTGGAGGCAAATAGGGACCCCTCTTCTTGCCTCAGATGTCTCTCCTTTCTGAGGCTCTTCCCGGGTGGGGGCAAATGGAGCTCCTCCTCAAGGTTTCTGCTGGGCTTTGTCTGTTCTTGGAGTACTGTTTGTTCCTCTTTATGAGATAACTCCTCGTTTATCTCAGCCTTGGCACCAAGCACAGATGGATGACGTATGGAATAAAACAAGTTGGAGGTGAACAGTTTCACCCCTGACTTGTTAAAATTAAATCCATTTGCTTTGAACAGATGCCTGCGTTCCCAAAAAATATTAAAGTTGTCGATAAAGTGCACTGAGTGGTCAGCACATGCTGATATAATCCATTTATTCAGTGTAAACAACCTGCTGAATCTCTCGTCTCCTCCTCTGACCGGCGGTACAGGTCCACTGATGAATACAGCTGCATTCAGAGAGTTTACAGTATTTAATAATCCAGTAAAGTCCCGTTTCAGAACCTCCGACTGTTGTTTGGACACATCGTTTGACCCTGTATGCAGAACAATGTTTGTCACAGTTGGATATTCATCTGCAATTTGAAGAATTCTCTCCTTCAGGTTGTTGACCATATCGTTAGGAAAGCAGAGGACTTTAGTGTTCTTACCGCACATCCTTTGTACATCCTTTACGGCAGAGTCACCCACAATCAGAGTTTCAGGCCTAGCCTTTAGCTTTCCCTGTGGTCTTTTACTTTTCAACAGATTTTCAGACCTTACTTCGCTGCTTTTAGATGGATGGTTGTCCGATATAGATCCAGGGTCCTTTGATAGTGGAGCAAATCTGTTGTGCAGTTTCACATTCAGTTGTTTTGGAGGTTTGTTGTTAACCTTCCTATTCACTGTTGTCCAGTCCTGTTTCCTCTCGTATACAGGGGTAGAAGAGCTTCTCTGTCTCGTAGGAAGTGAAGGCCAGTCGGTTTCAGAGATTTCAGCTCGCTGTGCCCTGCCTGTGGTACGTCCTCCCCCTTCCAGGAGACATGATTTATGTCTTGGTTTTGCACCAAGACAGTCCAAGGGGGGATTATCACTTGAGGATTTATAATAATGCACAGAGTCTACTTTCTTGGTCATGTTATCTGTGCTCCTTAGCTGTGTACTAGCTTGCTCATCGCCATTGTTTTGAATCAAAGGCAAGGTTGTTTCATTTCCACACAGTCCATTTACCTCCACGTTTACTTCTAAGCGATGAATTTTTGTCTCCAGTACTGCAATCTTCTGCAGGAGGCTGTGGTAGTCATCTGTGGAGAGGGAAGGCATCTTGTTGCTAGTTAGCCTAGCGGTTAGCCCCTTTCCAGGCTATTGAGGCTGTTCGGTGCCCAGACGCTGTAATCAGGCTTCAGCTGTGTCTAGGCCACAGACACACGGAGCGCTGAGGATAAGGTAATCATAAAATGTTGCTGTTTCTGTTAAGAACACTTTAGTCCTAATGATCTATAAGTGTCCAGAAGCTATCGCAGGTAAGCTCATAAGGAAAAAAGGGAAAAAATCAGCATAAAAATCAATAAAAATCAATAAAAGAAGCAAAGCATTTAAAGAGCAAAGAGATGAAGCGTCCACACTCACAAAAGGGGAGGAGAAACTCATTACATTACACGTTTAAACTGTAGAGATACAATCATTTTACTGCTGTAAAATCCAAATTTTGTCTTATTTAAAATATAAATCTAATATAATCTGCTTCTTAATGTATGTTCTTTAAAATACAGCGTGTGTTTTTAATATATTATAATGATAATAATTATTATGTGGACATGCATATTAGATCGTTTTTTAGTGAAATATAATCCCTCCAGAAAGGCAGGAAAAGCCCGGAAACTTACTTTAAAACTAAATATGTTCTAAATACTTTAAAACTAAATATGTTCCCTAAAACGGTGACAGAGCTACAGACCCATGACAGCCTTACACAGGTAGCCAGCAGCTGTGACCAGCACTACCTGTGCAGTTAATAAAAGGACAGGTAATGTTTGTCGCGCTGTTGCACACACAGCACGCTCGTTTGTTTCAGTTCGTCAGTTGCAACAAGACAGCTTACCAACGTGTACGTAATAAGCTAATACTCCTGGGTGCTACACACTACAGTTTACGCTGTACACCTACTTACTGGTTTTGTCGCATCAGTCTGTGTCTCTGAGTTCACTTGTGTTTCTCCTACAGCTCCGGACCGGAAAAAATGCACGTGCTCTTTGTGAGCTCGTTCCCGGCTCGTAACCAGCGCGTTCTGCCGTCAAGGGCGATCATTGGTTAAATGTGATCATGTGACTGATGCAAGCCAGATCCTTTTATTTAGCAAAACTGTGATTACTAGTTAAATATTATTGTTGAGGGGCACAGACAGGACTCCGCACGCACACACACATTAAAAACAAAAAGAATTTTTTTTAAAAAGTTGCCTCAGCAAAAGGGCACCTTGGGCACCCATCAGGAAAGGGGCGGGTGCTCAAGCCCCTCTAGCCCCCCCCCCTCTGCACGTGCCTGCTGTTAGGTTAATTGTGCTGATCCTCGAGTTGGGGGATTTGTGTTTGTACTGGAGCGCAAAATTCAAACCAATGGAAGATGGACAACAAAAGTTCAAAGCCATCAGGTGCTCAGGTTAGAAAAAAGAGAAAAGATGCAGGTAAGCAGACGTGTGATTGGATAATGGCAGCTCATCCTGAACCAATCAGACTAAACTCCAAACAATACATTATGTTACAGATTTTAATATTAATTAGTCATTGTTACTTGTTGATTTGTCCTTTTCTCATTGTGTGACGAATTATGACGACTGTTTGGTAGCTGTTATTGTCTCTCTCTCTCTTCATGTGTGTTTCTCTGGTGAAACAATAGTTTTGTGTTAATGTTAGGGCTGCACGATTTTGCATAAAATGAGAATCACGATTTTTTGGCTTAGAATTGAGATCATGATTCTCTCATAACAATAAATAAACATAAAACAACAAATGTCTCACGTTTTGTTGTTGCAGCAAAATGTTGTCCTGCTTGAAATTCCGTCTCCACCGTTGCTCGACGCTGCGTGTACAGAGCAGGTAGTGCAACAATAGAAAAATAGTTGCGGGACGGCACTGTGTAGCGTTTGTCTAGGGTGTTGATCGTTTTCCTAAATCCCTCGTTTTGCACAGTGTTGATGGAGCCATATCTTTGGTCAGGTGATAAGTGATAGCCTCCGTAATGTCTTTGTGCCTGCGGGAGTTCGACGTGTATAGGGAAGCGCTGTATAAGGTTCCCGTTATTGATGTTTGGGTGGTTGACCGGGACGGATTTTCTCCTGTCACTTTCTCGTCATCCCTGACGTGCTCTCCGTTGTTTTTTCCCTGCTAATTTTAGCATCACACGGCACAGCTTCTGTATCACGTGGTATAAGGCTCCGCCATTGTCATTTGTTGAGCAGGAAGAGTGAGCGCTTGTTTTCATGCAGAGTACGTCCCGGATCAAAATGCGGTACATTTGATCCCTGTTGTCTTTGCTTGATGATTGGTTTGAGTCTTGACAATCCACATCAGAATCAGAATCAGAATGGGGTTTATTGCCAAATGTTGAGCAGGTTTACAACATTAGGAAATTGCTGCGGTGCTTCAGTGCAAACATAGTGTCATAAATAGCACTTAAATAGACATGAAAAAATAAAAGTAAGAATAAGAATTAAAAGTGCTACGTAGAAAGATATGTGCATGAGATATACATGAGATATATACATGAGAATAAGAATTAAGAGTGCTACGTAGAAAGATATATACATGAGTGCAGGTGGTGATCAGTGCCAAACATGGAATGATGCAGTGACACAGCGTAGGGTCATGTGTTAGTGGCGGGGACAGTCATACGGTTATTGTTCATGTGTCCAACAGCAGAGGGGAAGAAACTGTTCTTATGGCGAGAGGTTCTGGTGCGAATGGACCGGAGCCTCCTGCCTGAGGGGAGCAGGTCAAACAGACTGTGTCCAGGGTGAGAAGGGTCAGCTGAGATCCGAGCTGCACGCCGCAATGTCCTGGAGGTGTACAGGTCCTGCAGAGATGGGAGTCTGCAGCCAATCACCTTCTCAGCAGAGCGCACAACACGCTGCAGTCTCTGTTTGTCCCTGATAGTGGCTCCAGCGTACCACACGGTGATGGAGGAGGTGAGGATGGACTCGATGATTGCAGTGTAGAACTGCATCATCGTCCGTGTTGGCAGGTTGAATTTCTTCAGCTGCCTCAGGAAGTACATCCTCTGCTGGGCTTTCTTGATGACGGAGGTGATGGTGGGCTCCCACTTCAGGTCCTGGGTGATGGTGGTACCCAGGAAGCGGAATGAGTCCACAGAGGTGATGGGGGTGTCAGTCAGGATGATGGGGGGGAGTGGGGCTGTGTGCTTCCTGAAGTCCACAATAATCTCCACTGTCTTCTGGGCATTCAGCACCAGGTTGTTGTGGCTGCACCAGGACACCAGACGTTCAACCTCCCTCCTGTAGGCAGACTCATCCCCGTCCGAGATGAGCCCAATAACGGTGGTGTCATCTGCAAACTTGATTAGCTTGACAGACTGGTGGGTGGAGGTGCAGCAGTTGGTGTACAGGGAGAAGAGCAGAGGAGAAAGAACACAGCCCTGAGGGGAGCCGGTGCTGATGGTCCGGGAGTCCGAGACATTCTTTCCCAGCCTCACATGCTGCTTCCTGTCCGTCAGGAAGTCAGTGATCCACCGGCAGATGGGATCAGGCACATTCATCTGGGAAAGCTTGCCTCGGAGATGGTCTGGAAGGATGGTGTTGAAGGCAGAGCTGAAGTCCACAAACAGGATCCTGGCGTAGGTTCCTGGGGAGTCCAGATGCTGCAGGATGAAGTGTAGGGCCATGTTGATGGCGTCGTCTACAGACCTGTTGGCTCTATATGCAAACTGCAGGGGGTCCAGGAGGGGGGCCGTGAGGGTCTTGAGATGGGAGAGAACTAGGCGCTCAAATGACTTCATGACCACAGATGTCAGAGCCACGGGTCTGTAGTCATTTAGTCCAGTGATCCTAGGTTTCTTGGGGACAGGGATTATGGTAGAGGACTTGAAGCAGGCAGGCACATGACATGCCTGCAGTGAGGAGTTGAAAATGCCAGAAAACACTGGGGCCAGCTCGTTTGCACAGTGTCTGAGGGTGGCAGGAGACACACCGTCTGGGCCGGGAGCTTTCCGAGCATTCAGATTCTTAAACTGCTTCCTCACATCTGCTTCATGAATATGAAGAGTTGTGGTGGGAGGAGGTGGTGTGAAATCCTCTTTTGTGTGGGGTGAGGAGGGGGGTGTTGTAGGTGAACAGTTTGAAGGTGGTGATGGCTCTATGGAGGGGGGAGAGGTGGGGGAATTAGTGTCCAAAGTGTCTCTATTGTTGGGGCCGTTGGAGGTGTGAAGGCTGCCTGATGGCTCGTCAAAACGGCAGTAGAAGTCGTTAAGGGTGTTGGCCAAGAGCAAGTCATCAGTGGAGTGGGGGGTTTTAGGCTTGTAGTTGGTGATATTCCTAAAACCTTTCCACACAGAGGCCGAGTCATTCTCTGAGATCTGCTGCTGCATCTTCTCAGAGTGCTGATGTTTAGCAATGTCCACTTCTTTAGTGAACCTGTACTTGGCCTCTCTGTAGCAGTCCCTGTCTCCGCTTCTGAACGCCTTACTCTTTTCCAGCCACAGCTTTTTGAGTTTAGGAGTAAACCAGGGTTTGTCATTGTTATAACTCACCCTGGTGCGTGATGGCACAATGCTGTCCTCACAGAAGTGGATATAGGAGGTGACACTGTCCGTAAACTCGTCCAAGCTGTTAGAAGCAGCCTTCAATGTGACCCAGTCTGTAGACTCCAAACACGTGCGAAGCTCCTCCACAGCCTCGTTGCTCCACAGTTTTTTGGTCCTCACGACAGGTTTGGAGAGCTTCAGCCTCTGTCTGTACGCGGGGATTAGGTGGATAATGACGTGGTCAGAAAGTCCGAGTGAAGCGCGGGGCACCGCACGATAGGCCCCGCTGATCGTGCTGTAGCAGGTGGTCTAATGTCCTCTCCTCTCTGGTCGGGCATTTAATATACTGCTTATATTTCGGAAGCTCATGGCTCAGATTGGCTTTGTTAAAGTCCCCAAGAGCAATGATGAGAGAGTCCGGGTATGTCCGCTCCATGTGGAGAATCTGCTCCGCGAGTGCGCACTGAGCTGCCTGCGCATCTGCGTCTGGCGGGATGTAAACAGCGGCCAGATGAATGAAGCAAACTCCCGCGGAGAATAAAACGGTTTGCAGTGAATAAAAAGATATTCCAGAGAGGGAGAGCAGTGCTGAGCAATCACTGTCACATCTGTGCACCAGCCACTATTAATGTAGAAGCAGACACCTCCACCTTTGGACTTACCGGAGAGAGCGGCCTGCCGGTCCGCGCGCAGCAGATGGAAGCCCTCCAGCTTGAGCGCGCAGTCTGGGATGTTCTCACTGAGCCACGACTCCGTAAAACATAAGACACAGGAGGAGGCAAAGTCTCTGTTCATGCTTCTCATCAGGGCCAGTTCGTCTGTCTTATTCCTGAGTGATCGTACATTGGAAAGGAAGATCCCAGGAAGAGCAGTTCGCAGTCCGCGTCTCCTCAAACGCACGAGTGCGCCGGCTCGCTTCCCTCTCTTTCGGCGTCTCGCTTTCCTGATCAGAGTCTGCAGTAAATCTGCCGCAGATGCGACAAATATTGGAAATAAATCCACAGGCGTTGTAGTCCTGTAGTTAAGGAGCTCTTCTCTGGTGTAAGAGTATCCAGAGGAGTACCCAGACACAGAAGAAATGCACAAAAACAAACAAAAGTAACGCACTGAAGCACCAGGGCATCCATACGCGGCGCCATCTTGGTTGTACATTGCTGGCGTTGCATCTTTCAATGCCAGCAATGGCAGGTATCAGTGCTCAAAGCTTTTGTGTTTGTTTCCAACAAGTTGCCCACCTCGGGAAACAAAAATGTGTTCTTTTACTTGTCAGATGAACATATGAGACACTTTGACTCTTCAGTGCAGTGTGGAGCCTAACAAAGATCTGTTTTGTGTCCCAGCTGATCAGCAGGAGGAGGAGAGTCTGACGGAGCAGCAGAGGAACATTTTCAGCTACTTGGACTCAGCTCAGCCACTACAGAGGAAACAATGAGCTCAACACAGAAGGTGACAGACAGAGCAGGACCATGTGACCAAAGATATTTATCACCATATACATTTGAACATTTGCCATAACGATGTAGCTGACGATAGAATTGACACCAGACAAAATACTTTACAGCTGCACAACTTATTAAAAAGCCATCAATGTATTTTCACTGAAACAAGCAGCTGTTGTTTATGTGCATTAAAGTTATATAAAAATGTAACAGTGCAAATGCAAATTCCTCGCTGACAGTTTAACCAAAAGGCGTTTCCAGTGGAAACTGGCCGACACATCCTGAGCATAACCATGTATAATATCCACTAAACTTCAGAAGAGGTTATACAGTCGTGGCCAAAAGGTTTGAGAATTGCATAAATATTGGAACCTGGAGAAGTTGCTGCTTAAGTTTTTATAATAGCATTTTGCCTGCACTCCAGAATGTTATGAGGAGTGATCAGATGAACTGCATCGTCCTTCTTTGCCATGAAAACGAACTTAATCCCCAAAAAGCCTTACCACTGCATTTCATTGCTGTCATCAAAGGACCTGCTGAGACCATTTCAGTGATTGTCTTCTTAACTCAGGTGAGAATGTTGGCGAGCACGAGGCTGGAGATCATCATGGCTGTATCCCGATTCAGGTTCTGCAGCTTTAAAGTCCTCAAGGGCCGCGTACTCAAAGACCGCTAAGGCCGAAGTGCGAGGCTCGTAGGCTCGTGAAATGGGACGTCTAGCCTCCGTCGCGCTGCCCAGGTTGCCTAGCAACCATGATACTAACAGCTGGAAACGTTTCATACAGCTTTGTTTGACAGAAATGAAGGAGAACATATTTAGTTCATTTGTTTCTACATGAGCTCTGTGTGATTTGATGAGTATCTGAGGCTGAGACCACAGGACTGTGAAACATGATTGTTGGGCTTCATTTCTGTGCTGAACAGTCGTTTAAGATTAGCTGTAAATAACAATTAGCTGATGTTGTTCATGAGACTAAAGTCATCTCACTGTGGCAATGTAAATATAATATGGCCAATATTATAGTTATTAGACCCAGACCTCCCTTTGCTTAGGCTGCTGCCCCCGCGACCCGGCCTCGGATAAAGCGGATGAAGATGGATGGATGGATGGATGGATTATAGTTATTATATTAATCACTTCACTCACAGACAAGTATCTGTGACAGTGTGTATACAGATGTATCATATATAAGAGACAAATATTGTTCTTTTAATATGTTGGTACTAAATTTGGCTCAGTGCTTACATATATGTGTAAAAAGCAAATGTAGGAGCTGTGATAACTGTGTCTGATAGAATGAAGAGTAGACTGATATAGGAAATATTCCTTTATTGGGTGAGAAAATCAGACCATGTCATAACTGCTGTAAGTCACACAGAATAGATATCAGAGCCTTAAACAGGCTGACTTCTGCTAAATGGGTCAAACTGGGCAGAAAGTCTACAAACACATAACATCCTTATAGAATATGATGTAAGATTATAGATCAGCTTGGCTCAGAATATATAAAGCATATAAACAGTTACAGCAATATGATGCAACAAACACAGCAGCTACTGATCCAAAATACTCAAAGCTTCATAGAACTGAAACCAACATTTATTTTTAGCTCCATTCTGCTGCTGATACAGACTTTAGGTTTCTGAACATTAAACTTGTTGCTGCCTTTCATAGTGTGTAACTTGAAGGCCCTGAGTACTTTCTCCCACACTGAAAACACTGGGATGATCACATTATTTGAACATTACCTAATAAGACTGATTCAGCACAGACAGTTATGTTAAACTTTCCTAGCAGTCCTTCACAAACAGGGAACAGTCTGTCTATTCTCTCCATCTGTCAGTTGCTGCTGGCTCTTCCTCCTCCTCTTCCTCACACACTGCTGAGTTTGTCCTGGTGGATCATCAGGGCTGCAAAGCCTCACAGATGATGTGCAGCAGTGGCTCCCTCAGTCTGTCCTCACTCTGGACACTTGCAGTCGTCACACATGGAAATCAAATGTGTGATAAGCTGCAGGATTCAAACACAAGTGTAACTTATAAACACATCCTAGCAGAGAACCCAGAGTGATGATGAAGCAGAGTGTGGACCCCAGCCCTGCAGCCAGGCCCTGAACTTAAAAGAATCAAGGCCATCCGCCAGCAGGCCACAGCCAGGCTCCACCATCAGCCAGCAGGCCCAGCCAGGCTCCACCATCAGCCAGCAGGCCCAGCCAGCAGGCCCAGCCAGGCTCCACCATCAGCCAGCAGGCCCAGCCAGCAGGCCACAGCCAGGCTCCACCATCAGCCAGCAGGCCACAGCCACGCTCCTCCATCAGCCAGCAGGCCCAGCCAGGCTCCACCATCAGCCTGCAGGCCACAGCCAGGCTCCACCATCAGCCAGTAGGCCACAGCCAGACTCCACCATCAGCCAGCAGGCCACAGCCAGGCTCCACCATCAGCCAGCAGGCCCAGCCAGCAGGCCACAGCCAGGCTCCACCATCAGCCAGCAGGCCTAGCCAGGCGCCATCATCAGAAATTCCGCTTCCGAGTCCCTCGTGGTGGCCGCCTCGTGCTCTCGCTTCAGTATGCCACCCAAGAAAGGCCCAACACCAGAGGAGGTTGAGGACATTAAAACCTCCCTCGGAGTGCTGTGCGGAGACGTGGCCGCAGTCAGGGCACAGCAGGAGCTGCCTCTGGGGCTTCTGGAGGAGGTAAAACAGCTACGCCTCCAAAATGCCGAGAAGGACAGACGGATCATGGATCTCGAGCGGCGGGTGGATGAGCTGGAGCAGTACACCCGTACGAACGACGTGGTCATCAGCGGTATTAAAATCAAGCCGCGCTCGTACGCGCGCGCGTGGCCGGGAACGTCGGGGAGCCCAGCGACGAGGAGACCCACTCGGTGGAGCAACAGGTGGCGTCCTTCCTCCAAAGCAAGGGGATAGAGATGGACCTGGAGCACATAGAAGCATGTCACTCACTGCCCAGGAGGAGTGACAGACTGCCGGCCATCATTATGAGATTTGTCAATCGGAAGAACAAGGTCGCACTGCTGAAACAAGGACGCAAACTGAAAGGCACGGACGTTTTCATTAATGAGCATCTGACACGAAAAAACACAGACATCGCGAGGAAGGCAAGGCAACTGAAGAAGAACGGTAAAATACAACATACATGGGTAACAAACTGTAAGATTTTCATTAAGCTAAGCGGGACACCAGAAGAGGCAAAAGTACTGATAGTGAGGAACATGGAGGATCTGGACAAGTATAACTGACACCAATGTATCAATTACACCAGGAAATGACATGGACACGTTGAAATTAGTTCTTCAACAGAAAGTAATTGATCTAGATTGTGAATATAAGGAGCATAATATAATAGATCCAGAAATAGATTCTGAAAGTAACTTTCTCTCTACTTTTGTTAAAAATTGTAATTATTTCACTCAGGAACAATATGAAAAAGAAATTAACCTAGACGGGAAGCTCTCATTAATTCACTTTAACAGCAGAAGTATGTACTCTACTTTTGATTTCATTAAGGACTATTTGCAACAATTTTCTCGCCCCTTTAGTATTATAGCCATCACTGAAACTTGGTTCAATGTCGATAAAGGAATAGATTTTTGTTTGAATGGATATGATTTAAAATACATGAATAGATTAAATAAGGCGGGCGGCGGGGTTGCTATATATGTTCATAACTCTATAAAATATAATGTTGTAACAACTATGTCTATGGCTATTGATGGAATTTTGGAATGTTTGACTATTGAGATTATGAATGAAAAAAAGAGAAATGTTATAATAAGTTGTATATATCGGACACCCAGTTCAAGTATTGACACTTTTAATGAATGGATAGAAAAAACGTTTGCTTCGGTGAACCAAAAATTACTATTTATCTGTGGTGATTTTAACATTGATTTGCTAAATCCAACAAGGTTAAAAGCCATTGATGACTTTACTGACACGATGTACAGCTTATCACTATATCCAACAATAACAAAGCCAAGCAGAATAACATCACATAGCGCCACTATTATTGACAACATTTTTACTAATGTCATGGATTTCCAAACTAATAGTGGCCTGCTTGTCTGTGATATAACTGACCACTTACCAGTTTTTACTTTGTGTGACTGTGATTTAAAAAAAATAGATACCAAGATCATGATAGCAAAGCGAACAATAAATGAAGAAGCAATTCATGCCTTCAATTTCGATTTAGCACAACAAGATTGGAGTTCGGTGTATGAAGAGTCAGATGTGGACAAGGCTTATGATAATTTTCTAGATATTTTTACTATGTGGTACAATAAACATTGTCCTGTAAACGAACACATGACAAAGAAAAAAAAGATAAAAAGTCCTTGGCTCACAAAAGGAATTATTAATGCTTGCAAAAAGAAAAACAATCTGTATAAACAGTTTATCAAAGTAAAAACAAAAGAAGTGGAACAAAGATATAAAGCATATAGAAATAAATTGACTGATATTATAAGAACGAGCAAACAACTTTATTATAGAAGAAGATTATATAAAAATAAAAACAATATAAAAGGAACTTGGGATGTGTTAAACAACTTAATTAAACAAGGATCTTCTGGAACATCATATCCTGAATATTTTACTGATGCAAATGGTGAAAATCACAACATGAGTAATATTGTCGATGGGTTCAATAAATTCTTCATAAATGTTGGCCCGGAACTAGCAGCGGACATCCCGTGTCATAAAATGAAAATATCAGTAATATAAAATCAAATCCCTTTTCACTGTTCCTCTCAGCTACAAATGAGCAAGAAGTAATAAATATCACATTAAAATGTAAAAGTAAGTCTTCAATGGATTATCATGACATAAATATGTCTGTAGTTAAACAGGTTATTCTGAATATTGCTAGTCCCTTAACATATATCTGTAATTTATCATTTCAGTCCGGTTGTTTTCCAAAAAAAATGAAAATTGCGAAAGTAATAACCACTATATAAAAGTAATGACAAACACAGTTTTACCAATTATAGGCCTATTTCTCTACTGCCTCAATTCTCAAAAATTCTAGAAAAACTTTTTAATTCAAGATTAGAAAAATTCCTTGAAAAACATCAAATAATAAATGTTGGTCAGTATGGTTTCAGAACGCAAAGAACCACTTCAATGGCGATAATTGAGGCAGTAGAAGAAATTACTGATACACTGGATAAAAATAAATATGCAGTTGGTATTTTTGTTGATCTCAAAAAGGCCTTCGACACAATCAATCACTCAATTTTACTGGATAAATTGGAAAGATATGGTATTCGAGGGAAAGCTGGTAACTGGTTAAAAAGTTACCTAACAGGTCGGGAACAATATGTTAGCATAGGGCATTACCATTCAGAGAAACTTGGTATTACATGTGGTGTTCCCCAAGGGTCAGTGTTGGGACCAAAACTTTTCAATGTATACATAAATGATATTTTTGATGTTTCTCAAGTACTTAAACTCATACTGTTCGCAGATGACACCAACATATTTTTCAGTAGCGATGATTATACTGATCTTGTAATGACCGTAAACAGGGAGCTACAATTAATAAAAAAATGGATGGACATAAATAAATTATCATTAAATATAAATAAAACTAAAGCAATGTTTTTTGGTAATTTAAAATATAATATAGAATTACCAATTATCATTGAAGGTGTACCAATTGATAATGTGAGTGAAAACAAATTTTTGGGAGTCGTAATTGATAATAAAATTTCATGGAAACCCCACGTCAGACACATAAAAACCAAAATTTCTAGAAGCCTCGCAGTTTTGAACAAAGTGAAACAATTCCTTGATAAAAATGCACTTCGTACTCTGTACTGTACCCTGGTTCTTCCATATCTTACATATTGTGTGGAAGTGTGGGGAAATACATATAAAAATACAACTAATCCATTAGTCACAGTACAGAAACGAGCACTGCGTATTATTCACAAGGCTGGTTATCTAGATCATACTCACAAATTCTTTCTTCAGGCAAAGTTACTTAAATTCCAGGATCTGGTTAATTACAATACATCCATAATTTTGTATAAAGCTTTTACTAAACTTTTACCGGCAAATTTACAAACTAGATTTGAAATTCGAGAAAAGGTTTATAATGTGAGAGGCTTTGGAGAATTCAAATTACCCAGAACTCGAACAACCCGTAAAGGCTTTTGTGTGTCTGTATGTGGTGTGAAAATCTGGAACAGTCTGAGTTTACAATTGAAACAATGCAAAAATATTCATAGATTTAAATTTCTCTACAAACAGTTGGTCTGGTCACAGTATACTCAATGATGGTTTTTAGTGTGCTCTGTAATGTCTGTTCTCTTACCATTGCTGGTATGGATTCCAAAATAAAAAAAAATAAAAAGTGTGCGTATGTATGTACATATATGTACTTGTGTGTGTAGATATATATGTATGTATATGTATGTGTGTTTGTTACTTGTAGTTATTACTGCCTGTTACCTGTGGTAATGCAATTTATAATTTATATATTCTGTATTCAGTTATGAAGACTCTAATTGTTGTTTGCGAGCTGCCGCTTAGATGCTTGTATGTGCCCGGGGCTGTTGATGGGTCTGTATGCAATGATGGGCGTAGCTGCGGGAAGTTTATTGTTTTTTTTGTTGATGAGTGAGTATAGGGGTGGGATTTAATAAGTTTTCTTCGTCCCACTCCTTTTTCAGGCAATTTTTGTTTTTTGTTTTGTGTATTTTATGTTCAATATAGGTATTTGTTGTGCCTGAAAATGAACAAATAAATGAATGAAATGAAATGAATGAATACTTTTATTCCACAATCAGAGAGAAAGAAACAGAGAAAGAGTGCAGGACAGACAGACAGGTGACAGTCTCAGGTGTACACACTGCTACACAACAGCACCAGAGAAGCAGGATTTAGTGTTTGTGTTATTACGAGTGTAAACAAGAAGAGTTCCAGATGGTGCAGTGGACACATGTGTGACTGCTGTGATTAAAGCATCTTTCTTTCAGCTTAACGAGTGAACCGTCAGCTCGTTCAAACACACGTTAAAGTGCGTTTGGCTCGACACCACCGAACAGAGGCAGCAATATAACACAGCTAACATTAACAGTGCAGTGAATCCTGCTTGTGCCGTGATGTTCAGGACTGCAAACCGAGCAGCATCACTGACTTTCAGCTTGTTGTGTTTGTGGATATATGACTGACTTTAATTATCCACAAAATCATCACATTCTCTGTCAGATTAAGGTCGACTATTGAACGGCGTATATTTTAAAGGCTTTAAAACCAAGTTAACGCTGAAAGTACAAACATCACTAATGTCACATAACTCTGCCGAGAAGGCATAGCTATGGCTATGAAATGCTCTTTGTGTATCACTTCTTCATTATGAAAGATGTCATTAATGCACTAGTAATGTCTCATCTGGAGTATTGTTCAATCATTTGGTCAGCAGCTAATAAGACAGATCTTAACAGACTTCAGTTAGTCCAGAATAAGGCGTCCAGATTAGTGTGAAGATGTTCATACTATACTAATATTGATAAAATGCATAATAACCTTTCTTGGCTTCCTGTACAGGCTAAAATATTCTATGGCTTACTTGTAGTTCTAAAGAAAGCAATTCTGTTAAACACACCACATTTATTGTGCTCAGCTGCAGTATCCAGATGAAATACATCATCATATTACACAGTTTTTAACAAGCTGCAATTTAGTAAATGCTCGAGTTAAAAGTAACGTTTTGTAAAACTGTTACATTTAGAGCAACTTTTAAGTGGAATAAGTTGCCTTAAAAAATTAGAGAATTATTCAAAACTTCAATGAACACTTAAAAGCCGATTTACAGAGCTTTTAGTTGTTGTAAATATTGTAAGACATGATTTGTTTTTGAAATTTGTGTAATGTGCCTCAATGTTATTGATATTATTATTATTATTATTATTATTATTGATTGCTTATATTTGAACAATTGTGAAACCTCACTGTGGATGTAAGAGTGAAATTATGTGGATATCTTGAATCCACTTTATTGTGTAATATTTTATGTGAGTATTTGACGGAAGACGAGCAACATCTGTTGTGGAAGCTAACGGGGTTCCTTTAGAATAAACAAACATAGGATTTATTATCACTGAATAATTCTGTATAAATCTATACAAATTATAGAAATATGTAATAGGAAACAACAAAATAATCTAAATTATAAAATAATGTGTGTGTGTGTGTGTGTGTGTGTGTGTGTGTGTGTGTGCATGATTTTAGTGTTTGAACAGTCATGAATTATCTTTAACAGCAGGTTGGATGTAATGTGTTAGAACTACCAGCAGGTGGGGATAAGAGACCTTTAAGGTGTTTGGTGCCACGCTCCACCTTCAGGTTTAAAACTAGTGTTAATGGAGTTTGAAGGTTGAGTTTGTTCCACGACTGCATTTCACTCACTGCCTCTGTTTGTATCTCTGTCACTGCAGGACCAACATGGAGCCAGAAGTCAGCGCTCTCAGGAGGCCGACAAACCTCACAGAAGAAAGGGAGAGAAAAAACACACCTGTGACGAGTGTGGGAAGGGTTTTACTGTGAGGGCTAAACTAAAACAGCATCAGGTCATCCACACTGGAGAGAGACCGTTCAGCTGTGACTTGTGTGGAAAGTCTTTTTCCTTGAAGGATTCCCTAAAAAAACACCAACTCATCCACAGTGGAGTTAAAGCGTACAGCTGTGATCAGTGTGGCAGAGCTTTTACTTGCAGTAGCAGCTTACAGAGGCATCTAGTTACCCACTCTGGAATTAAGGCATACAGCTGTGACGAGTGTGGGATGGAGTTTACTCTGAAGGCTTCACTAAAACAGCATCAGGTCATCCACACTGGAGAGAGACCGTTCAGCTGTGACGAGTGTGGAAAGTCTTTTTCCTTGAAGCGTTCCCTAAAACAACACCAACTCATCCACAGTGGAGTTAAAGCGTACAGCTGTGATCAGTGTGGCAGAGCTTTTACTCAAAGTAGCAGCTTACAGAGTCATCTAGTTACCCACTCTGGAATTAAGGCATACAGCTGTGACATCTGTGGAAAAACTTTCAGCCGGAGAGGGAGCCGAAATACACACCTACGCATTCACACCAGACATGATGTGTACTGCTGTGAACAGTGTGGCAAACAGTTTACAACAGACGCACACTTACAACAACACATGTTTACCCACACTGAGGAGAGACCTTATCAATGTGACCTGTGTGAGAAGACTTTTAAATCT
The DNA here is from genome assembly GCF_057382185.1 of Mchenga conophoros. Taxonomy (NCBI): domain Eukaryota; kingdom Metazoa; phylum Chordata; class Actinopteri; order Cichliformes; family Cichlidae; genus Mchenga; species Mchenga conophoros. The sequence goes on from NC_140541.1 coordinate 40,724,278, forward strand.
CCACATTACCTGAGACAACACCAACAGATCCACACCAGAAAGAGAGTCTACAAGTGCAGCTACTGTGAGGTATGTATTTATATTGTTATCTTGTCATTTTAGCCTGACTGTTTGGAACAACTCTGCTCATTAAACTGTGTTAGCATGTTAGCAATTCTACTGCATGGAAAAGCAGCTCTGAGTGATTATTCAGATTTTCCTTTCAGTTATAATTTTAGTATTACTGTAGTATTATGGTGGTAGTATTGTAGTTATTGCAGCCCAGTAAACTGAGTGTGTTAACTGAAACAGTCAAATGTAGTTGGACGTCTGCAGAGATGCTCTTTATTTCAGGCGACGTTCAGGATACAAATGTTGAAGGACTGACTTACACTGTCTTTGTGTCTTTGTTTAGAAGCAGAGCGACACAGATGGATCCAGTTCTCAACCCTGTCATCACTGTGGTGGTGGGAAAGACTTTCATTGTGACCTCTGTGGAAAAACTTTCAGTCGGCAAAAGACCCTAAAAAGACATCAACGTAGACACACTGGAGACAAACTGAAATACTGCAAAGAATGTGGGAGAAGCTTCACCACACCAAGTGATTTAAAACAACATGAACTGATTCACAGTGGGGTTAAAAAGCACCTCTGTGATCAGTGTGGGTCATCCTTCACCACTGCATGGAAGCTTAAAACACACAAACGAGTCCACACAGGAGAGAAACCACACAAGTGCAGACACTGTGAGAGAAGGTTCTCACGGTCAAGTAATCGTAACATTCATGAACGTGGACACATGGAAGGAAACTACAGCTGTGACCAGTGTGACAAGAGCTTCAGGAAGCTCAGATCATACTCTGCACACAAACGATCCCACGTTACTAATAAACTGTTTCACTGTTACCAATGTGCCCAAACATTCACCTCATTGTCTGCTCTGTGCAAACATCAGCGCGATCACTCAGGGCTGAAATCACTCCCATCACTGGATCACAGTGAATCTGAAGACACAGAAAGATCCTCTGGTTTCTGTGTCAGACTCAAAAAGCTTGAGATCAGGCTCCACAGAGTTCAGATAGAATCATTTAAACTTGTGTTGAACTGAACTGGTTGCTGGGCTGAACTTCTACATAATACAGATCTACATGGGATCTTCTTTTCTGTTGTTTTACTGAGTCAGTTTTGTCCTTTTTTCTCTGTCCTGGTTTTGCTCGTCTGTAAATGATTGAAACTCAGTCAAATAGTTCATTGTTCTCCAGCAAAACGTTTTTGGAAACTCATGTTTAACCTTTAAACTCTGACATGTTTTAGCACACAAGGCTTCATCGGGGAGTTCACTCATGATTGGACCATGAGAACAAAGGTTTTTAGTTCTTTCAAAGAGAGTCTTGGAGATGTTTGATGTTTCTGTTTTTCTGAAACCACCTGAAAGAAAAACTATTTTCTTGCTTTATGTAGTGTGGAAGTTTTTAATGTTTCTTCATCTGTGATGTTCTTGAATGTGTTCACGTGAAGATGGTACAAATAAACTGTCCTTTCAGCTTTAGCTCCTAATTTATTCATTATTTATGGATGTAGCACAGCAGCCGTCTCTTGATTAACACATGGAGGGCTCGGGATCTGATGGTGTCGTCTCCCTAATTTGCCCACTCAGTAAATCTCACTCATGGCCAAGAAATTGAAATAAACCTTGTTTCCCTGCTGGATAGTGATCCACTGTAACTCTGCTCCTCCTTCCTGTTTAGGATTTCTGTGGCTGAAGTAAAATTCCCTCCATCCATCACTTATCCCAGCTAACCCAAAGTGAAATAAAGTTTTGCTGGTCTTAAAAAAGCATTACAATAATGGGCATTACCAATGCAAACTAAATGATACAGAAGATGAAAGAAGAGACTTTGATCAGTTAATAAAGCTCATGATCTGGATTCATTGTGGCTGCTACACAGATACTTCTGGGTCACTTCTCTCAGTTAGGAACCTTCCTCACCAAACTGACTGTTGGACCACACCCCTGGTTTCATGAGAAATTGTTTCAGCCATGATTTCTCTTCCTGTATTTCAGAGTAAAGACTGAAGTGACAAATGGAAGCATGTTTAAAAAACACAATGTGAGAGAGACGTTGAGGTCCTTAGAAGTTACCCTGGGTTTTTCTGTCACCCTGCTAGATGTTACACACCTTGTTATTGGACTGATTTCTACTGCTGGACTACTCCTGCGGAGAGTAACAATACTCTTACTAATTAGCTCCCTTTCACACCTTTGGGGATATTTATTTTGTGTTTGCAGCGCTGTGAGCCAGAACAGCGAGAGAAAAATCTGCAACAGCGACGAGCCGAATGCTTACGTTAGAGGTCTGCATTCCCGCGGCTGTCCCGCGGGAGCCACGGGACCCGACCAGATTTCTTGCGGCGCGGGAATAAATTTCCAAATAAAATGCGGTAGCGGTCGGTAACTCTGGTGTAATTTGAACGGGAGCGGGCGGTCTGAAAATATAGCGTGCCCGACATTTTTCGGAACAGCATATCTGTGATTTCCTCATTCTAATTGAGCACTGGTACAGCCAGTGCTCACGCCTGTTACACGCACTGAGCGCATGGATCAGTGCTTTTTGCACGTGCATTTTACTTGCACAGTCTGTGACTCTGTGCGCGCATCACCTGCATCAGAGCGCGCTTTACCAACATGGCAGAGCAAACTGAAGATGCAATTTCCTTGAAGGACGTTCAGCTGGGATTAGACAACGGTCAGTTTACTTTAAGGAAACCCACATCAGGCAAGTCTGATGTATGGGAGTCTTTTTCATGCGTCATAGACGCAAATGGAAAAAAATTACCCTTTGTACAATGCGATAAATGCCTCAAAGTTTTACCCTTTTGCAGTCACAAGACTGGAACCTCAGGTTTAAGGTGGCACTCATGTCCCATCACAAAGGGGCAAACAAAACTGGCATTTACTAAATCTTTGCTGGTGCCAGAGAAGTTTAAAAAAGAAACCAGAGACAAATGTGTTCAGTTTGTTTGCCAAGACATTCGACGGTATGATACCATCTCTGGAAAAGGCTTCACACAGCTGGCCCAACATTTGGTCGACACAGCAGCAAGAATAGGAAAGTTCGATGTCTGTGAGATACTACCACACCCCACAACGGTGTCAAGAAATGTTGAAATGAGGGCTCAGAGTCTACGTAAACATGTTGTGGAGGAAATCACTGCAACAATATCGAAGTTTGGATGCGCTGTTACAGCAGACATATGGACAGAAACATATCGAAAAACGTCCTTTTTGTCTGCAACCATCCATTACGTTAATGAGCAATCTGAGCTACATTCAAGAGTGCTTTTTGCTGCCCCTTTTGACCCAAGCACCTCAAAGACAGGTGAAAACATTCGAAGGCACCTGCTGCAGAATCTCAGAGTGTTTGGCATTGATGCGACAGACATGGGCAAAAAGATTATTTTTGTCACAGATCGTGGAGCCAACATGATCAGTGCCTTACGAGAATACACGAGGCTAAACTGCACAGCGCACATACTAAACGTGACTCTCTCCAGTGCGTTTGGTACTGCCATAATCGAAAAGTCTCCAGAGATCGCTAGCCTTCTGACTGATGTTAAAAAGTTGGTTACATATTTCAAACACTCAGGACAGCAGGGCAAGCTTAAAAAGTCACTGAAACAATCCATAGAGACACGATGGAACTCTAACTTTGACATGTTAAATTCTGTCTTGGAACAGTACGAAGACATTGCATCTGTGCTGACTGAGAGCAATAATTATGACAAGATCGGACGCATTAGCATCAGTACTCTTAAGTTACTAGTATCATTCCTAAAACCCTTCAAAGAGGCAACTGACGACTTGGAAACTGATAACACAGCTCCCAGTGCCTCACTTGTTCTTCCGTGGTCTGTGCGATTAATTGAGCACTGTACATCAGCCACAAAAGACCCTCTGCTCTCTGAAATTGCAACCGTCTGTGTAACACGGCTGAAAGAATTACTGTCAGCAGACAGCACTTCATCCCATTCTGTTCACATGCTTTATAAAATAGCAACCTTTCTGACACCAAATCTGCGAGGTCTGAGAATGTTAGATGAAAGAGGGCGACAGAATGTGATACAGGGAGTCAAGGAGATGATCGATGATTTAAAGTTTGATCATGCACATGATGAGGATGTTGAACCAACACCTGCCAAAAGGCCTACTGTTCTTCATAAATTTTCAGATTGGGAGGAAGAGGAAGAATCATGTGGATCAAAATCACTAGATGTTCAGATTCAGGAGTACAGGACCATGAAACTTGAATTATCAAGTCAACAAAACATTTTGCAGTGGTGGAATTCCAACAGTTCCCAGTTCCCTGCCCTGAGCAACCTTGCAAGATTTGTCCTCTGCATCCCGGCAACGAGTGCACCTTCCGAGAGAGCGTTCAGCCTTTGTGGTCGGATTTTGGAGGAGAGACGTTCAGTACTGAAACCCTCATCAGTCAGTGACATTCTTTTCCTGCATGGAAATTTAAAATAATTTGGATTTTTTAAGTAAGTTTCGTTCATTTGATTAATAGTTTATAATTTTGAGATGTCGTTTATTGTTGTATTTATATATGCATATTTTCTTTTGTAGGAGAGACCTTGAATTCGACATTGGGACATTTTTTCGTTAAACTGATAGTTTAAACAACCATTTAATTTCGCAGTGGCCAACTATTTTGTTCTTTTGTTTACAATTTTAAGTGACTTTTTTTTTTTTTTCGTGACACTTTCCCTACTGTGTTGACAGAAAAATGTTACGTTTGTATTTTACATAAAAATAACAAGTAGGCCACAATGCTGTATTCGTTTTTATTTATTTTATTTTTGCAACACGTTTTCCATGTTAAAAGATAAATGTTGCATGTTGACAGATAAATGCATCTTGTTTAAGAAAAATAAATACAATCATTGCACAACCTGCAGTTTTATCTGTTATCTCTATTTTTTGGTGGTACCCCATTTAAATGTGAGATTTTGGAAACCAGATCTAAATTTAGCGGGAACGGTCGGGTCGGGTAGAAAATTATTCTAAGCGGGCAGCGGGTGAACAAAGACTGAATATACAGCGGGAGCGGTCGGGTGCGGTACAAAACCTTGCGGGAGCGGGCGGGAGCGGGACTAAAAAAACATTCCCGCGCAGACCTCTAGCTTACGTGAATCGCAGCAGCTGCACATGTGCTACGCTGAATTAGAGGATATCTTTGCTCTGGATTTCTATTTCTACTTTTTCATTTCTATATGATTCTTCTTGCATCTAAACAAAGATGATTCAATTTGCTAAATGTTGATGGCTCTTCGTGCTCAGGTGTAAATGAGACGTAATATTTGCTCTTGGTTTGGTTCTCCTGTACAGAACCTTGCAGTACAACAGAAACCTAAAAACATTATCTGTAGTTGTTATTCTTAGTTGTTCTGCTGCCTAAATACCACAGGGTCTGATTATGAAGTTATTGAGCTGCACATACTTTACGACCTGCTTAAGTTCGAGGTCACAGCGTCTGTAGAGCAGCTGGAACATAATGAAGTCTACAAGGTTAAAGTTTTCTCTTCAGTTATTGTTCTTTCTGCTGCTTGGTTTGATGGATCTGAGAGCTTTTGTTTTTATTATTGTTATTATAATTATCATTAATATTTTACTCTCTAGAAGCTTTAAAATAGTGTTTGTGTTTGAAAAAATTGATTTAAGAATTGAACAGAAACATCTGTCCTTCTGAAAATGGCCCAAAGGCACGGAGACAAAGTCAAAGGATGCAACCTGTAACTTTCTCTTCCTTCATGTCAGGACCATCATCCATGATTTATATAAAATGCATATAGCAACAGTAGCACTTTAGTTTGGACTTTATGATTTCTGTAACTGGAAAATATTATTTTGTTTAAAGACAGAAGTGACCGCATAGTTGCAACATCAAAGGGAAATATTAATTAATTAGCATCAAGTATATTTGTTGCTTAAGCGTTTGCACTATAACTTAAGTAGGATTATAACTTTTAAGGAAGGAAAGATTTCAGATATTTAGTTCACTGTTTCAGTTATTTTATATGAAATTAAAACATTTACGTTGGTCAAACATGATGCTCTAAATCAAATAAAAGTTTGAAAATAAATGATGTATTTTTAAATGCTGCAACAAATGTTCACAAAAAGTAACTATAATTAAAACCAGTTAAACAAAATCAAATGTTTGAATCATGCTTAACCAAATGCCAGGCTGGAGAGCTGAACCTAAAGTATACGTAGAAAGATTTCAACATGTGAGCAGTTTTTAATGTTTTTATCACATATAAATGTCACAGCAGTGGGTCCTGGCCCAATGCTTTGTGTTTTTGGTTTTCTTTGACTCTTGTTTTTCTTGGTTTTTGTTCTTCTTATTTATCAGGCTCTCAGTAATCTTAGTTCTCCCTCCCTCAGTGTTCATTTCAGCCTGTGTTTAGTTTCTGTTCCCGTGTCCCACGTTTCATCGTTTCATGTCGAGTCAGCCCTGTCTCTCTGTTTCCTGTGTCTCCCCAGTCAGCCCCGCCTCCCTCGGGCACTCATGTGTGATACAGAGTAATAAACCTGACTACATTTGCTACACTCTCTTTATTACCTGTTACTTTAAAATTCATACACTAATTATGTCTGCCCATCTCTCTAATGTGAAGGTCAAAGGTCAACATCCCAGTGACATAAGAATAATCCCAAAGGGGCAAAGGCAGCGGTTAATTTAGCACATTTAGCATTAAGGGTACAGCAAGGATATACTTTTACTTATTGTGGCAGGGGTGTGGTCTCTGGCCTGCTGCAGTGGAGGCTGGTGGCGGGACGTTGGACGGCACAGGTGAGGGTGATGGAGCTCATGACTCTCCCCTTTATAGTGACGGAGGAGACTGGCGTGGGGGAAGCGTGTAGTGGAGGAAGCCGAGGAGAGAGCTGGTTTCTGGCTACAAAGACGGCGTCAAACCAGAAAAGATTGCTCGTGGTCAAATAATGTGTAATAATAATGAAATAAATAGGCCATTGGGAAAAACGGGATTTTGAAATAAAGACTGACTTTGAAAAAAAGGACATTTTGGATTAAAAATGGCTGGGAATAAATAAAATGCCTCAGGAATAATCTCTGTTATTGTGAAAAATAATGATCATGAAATAATATTTCACAATAATAAGTAAATTTATATAGCAGAATGCAATATATTTCACAATAATGAGCTTTTTTTCAAAATGTGTTCAATTATTTCACAATATCATTCTCACATTACATATCTGTGTCTTATTTATTCACATAGTTATTTATTTCATCATGACTTATTTATTTATTTAATTTTGAACACTTTGGAGTTCCATATGGTTGTAGTGGGCTTGTAATGTAAATGTGGTCTGATTAAATGTGACATTAATGCTGACGCTGCATCAAACCCTGATAAAACAGTTCTATTAGTGGGTCTGTGTGATCAGCATCAGTGGGTGAAGCTGAGGCCTTGACTAGTAGAACGTCATGTTGGTGTTTAACAACACATGAGCCAACATCAGACTCCGAGCGCTACGATGCTAAAGATCAGAAGATCCAGTGTGACATCATCGTTACCTGGCAACAGCAGCCCTCATCTGACTTTATTGGAGGATATTTACACCAGCAACACGGTTTAGTTTGATATGACGGATTAACAACATGCTGTGATATCCAGTTCATCTGTAATAGATACTGGATCTAATCAGTCAGCAGATATTTGATCAGCTTATTTATAATTATACTAGAAACAAATACAACTGTGTTGGTGATTCATGCAAACTTGCATATCAGCCTTTGAAGGTTTTGTAGTATTGAGAACAAAGAGGTTGTGTTAGGGCTGAAAAGCCCGACTTGTTCTCCTCTGCAGGTCATCAAATGCACCACAGAAGTTTGTATTTGCACAGCCTGTATATGTTTGATGGCTTTATTATTCTCTGTTCAAAGACAGTAAATATGGAAAATGTCTCATGTAGTATCAGCTTCATTTAAAATGACTGCAAACATTTAGAGAACATGTGCTGCTGTTTGTCCTACATTTCAACACTGAATGAACCCTGAAAACATGATGGCAGCTGGCAGGTTGGAGTTCACATGAAATATCGGCTGTATGAAGACTGGAAATATAGATGATAAAAACATGCAGCCAAACATTTGTGGTCATGGATAAACTATCTGATCCAAAAAGCAGGAAGTGACACAGCTAGAAAGTGTGTAACAGCTGAAGTCAAATGTGATGCAGAGTTGAATCTGCACTTGGATCCATCTATGAAAGGTCCACATGTAGGGATCACATGAGTCCTGATGTTTGTCAGTCAGCTTGATAACTCCATCTACTGTGGCTACATATACTGGGCTGGTAGCTCCACAGTGTTGGAAAGAAACTATTAAATGTGCAAAGTTTAAAATCAGAGGCTCTTCTAACACAGGAGCCATGTTGAGTTTAGATCACAGCCGACCACCGGCAGTCTGAAATGGAATGAAGCCCATTGACAGCCAGCAGGTCTAAACAGGAACGCACCCATTTGTATGTGTGGCAATGATGTGGCTGCAGCTGACACAGGATTGGTTCAAACTAAACATCAGACACATTTCACAGAGTTCACAAATAAACTCACGTTTTTATCTTTGAAGATGATCATAAAGTAGAATTTATGGTCCAGTAGAAACAGCAGGAGGTTTGAGCCCTACTGATGGCAAGGCAAGTTTATTTGTATAGCACAATTCAACAACAAGCTGATTCAAAGTGCTTTACAGAGACATTAGAAACAAAAACAAATAAAAAGCATGATTTAAAATTGATTAAAACAAGCAAACAAACTAACTAACTAATTAACAAACAAACAAACAAACAAAACAGTATATAAAATCAAAACAGATCAGAACAGTAGATAAAATCAGTAGTTAAATGTAAGTTTTGAAATTTAAGCTTAAAAGTGTGGATTTGGTGCTTTATTCAAATGCAGCTGAGAACAGGTGAGTCTTCAACCTGGATTTAAATAAACTGAGTGTTTCAGCTGATCTGAGGCTTTCTGGGAGTTTGTTCCAGATATAAGGAGCATAAAAGCTGAATGCAGCTTCTCCGTGTCTGGTTCTGACTCTGGGAACTGATAAAAGACCGGATCCAGATGACCTGAGGGATCTGGAAGGTTCATACTGGGTCAGGAGGTCACTGATGTATTTTGGTCCTAAACCATTCAGAGCTTTATAGGCCAGCATCAGAACTTTAAAGTCTATCCTCTGACGGACAGGCAGCCAGTGTAAAGACCTCAGAGCTGGACTGATGTGGTCCACTTTTTTGGTCTTAGTGAGGACTCGAGCAGCAGAGTTCTGAATGAGCTGTAGTTGTCTGACTGATTTTTTAGGTAGACCTGTAAAGATGCTGTTACAGTAATCAAGCCTACTAAAGATGAATGCATGGACTAGTTTTTCCAGGTCCTGTTGAGACATCAGATCTTTTATCCTTGAAATATTCTTGAGGTGATAGTAAGCTGACTTTGTTATTGTCTTAATGTGTTTTTCTAAGTTTAGGTCTGCATCCATCACTACACCCACATTTCTCGCCTGGTTTGTGGTTTGTAGATGTATAGATTGAAGTTCTCTGGTGACCTGTAATCGTTTTTCTTTGGCGCCAAAGAGTATTACCTCAGTTTTGTCTTTGTTTAGCTGGAGAAAATTGTACGGGGCCTTGGTCTCCTGGTGACATTGTGATATATATTTGTGTGTCATCTGCATAGCTATGATAGTTTATTTTGTTGTTCTTTATAATCTGTGCCAGTGGGAGCATGTAAACAGAAAGGGTCCCAAGATGGAACCTTGGGGAACTCCACATGTGATACTTGTCTGCTCGGATGTGAAGTTACCTATTGATACAAAGTATTTCCTGTTTTCTAAGTATGTTTTGAACCAGTTTAGTACAGTTCCTGAAAGACCTGTCCAGTTCTCCAGTCGTTTGAGTAATATGTTGTGGTCAACTGTATCAAATGCTGCACTGAGATCCAGTAAAACTAAAACTGACATTTTTCCACTGTCTGTATTCAGACATATGTCATTAAACAGCAGAAACAGGATTTGGAGGAAGATGTTAATAGATTAGAAAGAATTGTACACTGTGAATCAATGCAAGTCTTTCTATATAAACAGATCTGTAATAATCCCTCAGGTAGGTTCCTCTGGGACAGTCACAGATAGAGACTCCAATTCTGACATCCTTTGAAAGCCTGACTTTGAATTTTCATCACTCGTCATGCGCACAGATGTTAATTCTACATATTCCTGGTACTGAACTCTAAATCAATATGAAGAAAATGCTCCTGCTAATCTGCATCTATGTTGATATCAAATCCTTTTCCAGCACATGGATAAATCTCTATAAATCTTTCAGTCTGATCAGAATGGGCACAGTGTTGTTATTGCAGCTCCCTGATGTTTGAAAAGCTAAATGTCCATTTTAAAGTGCTCGTGTGTAGGATTGTGTTTCCTTCCTTTGTGCAGTTCTTACAGTAAACATGTTTGAATGTTTCCTGTTCCCCTGATGCTTCTTCCTGTTGGATAAAGTTGGTTTGAATAACATGTTCTTATAGGTTTTAATGAACTTCAGACTGTGATCCACTTACAAAACTGCCTCATTTTATTGGAACGATCCACATTTGCATCCATTCACGGTACATTTGACATCTGAACACGTTTGTACACATGATGAAAGGACAGATGGTGTTTGTGTGTCCTTCTTAAACTTAGTGTGGATGTTTCATCATGTAGAACTACTTAGAACAAAGTTAGATCAGGATACTGGATGTGATCCATAGAAAACATGGATAATACACCACTTTATTTGAAGCATCTGTAGCACTGCCTCAGTTCTGGATGTTTCCACAGACTCCTCTGTGCACCTAAAGAAAAGGTCAAAGGTCAGCAGCACATGTAGTTGGGACAATTCTTCAGTCGCACAAACTACACAATGATTTTCCTCCAATGACGACTTTTCACTTGCAGAAATGGTCCTGTGTGATTTCCAGGCTGTGATATAAAAACTAGTTCCTAATGGCAGCGACTCACTCAGTAAACATGTGTTTCCTTCACCAACCTCACACACAGATCCAATAAGATCAGGAAGTGGGCAGTATAGTACAATATGTGTTATTCTGTGCTGCACTGCCCAAACTAAAGATCTGCTGAAGTGTTGGAAATGATCCAGATGTTTATTTTGGACGATACAGCAGAAGATCAGACATGAAAGTGGAGATAACACAGAAGACCTGCAGCAAAGGGTCAGAGGTCAGACTGGGCCCTGGATTCAACAATGAGCCAATGATCATCAAGCAGTGACTAAAGCAGAGCCCTGACGTTCTGACATTCATCACACAGTCAGAACAAATGTCTGCTGATGACTTCATCTCATGAAACGACTGATAGATGTCAGTTCATTGATCAGCTGAGCTGCTGATCTTCATCGTCACAGAAACATTCAGCTTGTTTCAATCAGTAAGCAACTCCCACTACTCCCAGTTTGAACTGTTCCCACTCAAAATGCTGTGAGAACAATGATCATTGTAGAACTTCACAAACATCACGTGTTGTTTTCCACATGTAAGATCAGCAAACACACAGAAACTTCCTGTTGCCACACACGGCCTCTAAAATCTCTTCCACGCTTTCTGTCTGAAGTCCACTCTCTGTGTCGGATCCACAGGAAACAACAAGATCTTATTAACATGGTTTTCAATGTGTCTCCTTCCAAAAAGTCCAACCAATGAACAAATGTGTGTATTTGTGGAGGCCGAACAAAAGCATGACACATTTCTCTGTTTCTATAAACTGGAGTCAAACACAAACATGAAGAGTTTCACTGACAGACTCCAAAATGCCCCCACAGTGGATCAAAGGGAAATCCTACAGTGTGGCCAGAGACTCTTAATGGCTCCAACATCAACACATCCACAATGTTGGATCCAGTTGTGCCTCACAGAGTTACTAAGACACACCCTCTGCCAGCATCACAACAGCTCCACCTGCTTCACCTGCCTCCTCAGCATCTGTACACCTGAAGAGAAAAGAAAGGCTCCAACAGCTCAAATCTACAAAGGATTCATGAAGTTTCATCCAACAATAACATGTTTGCCTTCCACAGTGTGCTGTTAGACACCACTGTACCTCTGCCATTTCAAAAAGAGCAGCTTGGGAACATTTTGGCTCCAAACACTTTGTGTTTAAGTTCTTTGTTTTCTTTGTGAAGCCGACAACATCTGGAGCTTTGTGACTCATAGAAACATCATTTTGTTCTTTAGATGACAGCAGATTGGGACTGAATAATCAATCACTATCAAACCAATAAAGACAAACATGCTGATTTTACAGGAACTTTGTTGGAGAAGCTGCAAAGACATGAAACTGGTGGAGATCCCAAACCAGTTGATAGTGCTGGTTATTCCAAATAAAGCTGTTTCCCTTTGAGATGAAATGACTTTGTGTCCTGATATATAATAAAGATGTTGTTGTTTTTGAGCCCCTGTATTAAAAGTAGTTTAAAGTCAGCTTGAGTTTGATGTCTTTATGTCAAAGCTGCTCATGATGTTGAGCTGCTGATGGAATAAAAACAATATAAAAGCATGTAGTCCAGACTTAAATGTAGCCTGTTGTTAGCTGAGGTCCACACACAGTGTTTGACAGTGTAAAGTGTGTGAAAGGGCTGCTGGTGGAGCTCACTAGGATGAGCAGGTGACCACGAGGTGGAGAGCAGCTGGCCTGGCTTTGACCCGGGCCACGCCCCCTTTCTCTCTGCTTTGCTGTCACTTATCTTCACTGCTCTGTCCAATAAAGCTGAAAAAGGCCCCGAATCAAAGAAATCTGCTGCAGCCTCTGAAATGTCTTCTGTTTCCTTCCCGACGGCTTTTTCACCGTCAGCCCATCAGACAGTCCAGCAGCATTTATGATGATGTCATGATGTTGAAGAGGCTGCTACGGTGGCCTCCCATGACCCCCAGCCTCATCACAGCTGAGATGCAGACATTTGAAAACATTCAGCAGACAACTGAATAACAGTCCAACACAACAGTCTGTGTGCAGACACACACTGACCTTTCATATAGTCAAACACAGCTGGTTGAGTCATTTCTCTGTGAGTCTAAAGTGAATCTAGTATTTGAAAGTCCACTTCCTGTATTTGTTGTTGAAGACTTCTTCAGCTTCTTCTCAAGGACATCAGCTGCTTGTTTGGCAGCAGAGGCAGTTAAGAAGCTTCCTGAAAAACACTGAACAGTGAGTTCACTGTGGCATATGACAGATTCAGCTTTCTGTGTGCAAATGTGTCTGTGTCGACCTTTCAAATGCTGTTGAATCCAAAACATCAGCGGCTCCTCGGCTGCTCACTTCATGCACTTCTGTCTGTGTGACAGTCCAATGACATCACAGCTGTTTCCAGCCCCAGTGTCTCAGGACTGGACACCTTTAAACATGTCGAGGATCAAACAGCGTCCAGCTAAACACACATGAAACTATCAGAGCTGACAATCATTCCAATAACATCTAATGGTTCATGTATGTAGACACAGGACTACAAGGAAATGGCTCTCAGCATCTGGCTGTGGGAACACATGAGTCCCTGTTTGTGTTCAGATTGTGTGCATGTTTTAGACGTGTGTCACATGTAGAAACACAACAATCCCACAATGACACACAGATGTGTTTGACACAGCTGTGCAGCTGTAAGTTGTTTCTAATGATTCATTGAAGCTCTTCTAACATTCTGGAGACGATCAGTACATGAATCTGTTCAACACGACAACAATTTGACTTCAGTGTGAACGTTTGCATTAAATAACCTTCTTCATCCAGCTGACAGCATCTTCATCCTATGATGTGAACAGTTCCTCCTGTTGATGACAAACCTCTGACAGGATCTGCTTGAGGAGCTTTTTCATGTGCAGCTCTCTGAGCTCAGGGCTGAGCTGCTGTTTCATCTTTAAGAGCTGCTGCCTCCTCGCCGGACTTGTTCTCCTCTTCTTCTCCTAATGACACCATTTCTGCTTCATATTAAATTCAATAAAGATGCTGACATGTATCTGTAGCAACAACATCATTGAATCTAGAACAACTGGAGCCAAACCAGTGGCTCTGCTGGGATCACTGGTGAGCCAACACTTCCTTGTTGATGCAGATTTCAGGGCTTCCTTTTGCTCCTCCGTTATAACTGTTCTCTCTTCTCAACACATGATGACACAAAGGAATCAGCAGTGACAAAGATGATGCTGAAGAGAAGCACACACTTCACACATATAACAGAGCAGTGCAGTTACACACACCTCTGCTCGACATCAGGCCTCAAACAAAGACACAAAACACTAACTTGACTCTAAACAGAAGAAACGAGCAGCTGTTTCTGTTCTGTGCTTATTTATATTTGACACACATGCTTCTCTTTGTGCAAACACACATCGCACTATAAGGGTAACCTCGCACACAATGATTGGACAGCACAGTGATGATGCTGGGAGATCCTATACGCAGCAACACAGAAACACTGAGAACTTTAAACAATGATGGAAAGTGTTATAAATGACTTGTTGGCCTCTGATCTGTCACAAACAGCTGAAACGTGTCTCTCATGAGTCACATGAAGGTTTTTGACAGAAAGGACAAAAAGTAGCTGCAGTCAGTTTGTGTCATTTTTATATTTATTCATCTGGGAGAAAAATCTGAGGGACATTAAAATGTGTTTTCAACAGAGACAAGAACATGAATATAACAGAACAGGTAAATGAACATGTTTCAAGTAAACAGCTGGACTGATCAGGTCCAAACACAGAGTGATAAACTTGTCAAACAGCTGTCATATCTTTATATAGAAGCTCTTTATAAATGCTGCTCACTGCAGTCTGTTTACTAATAATGTCAAAGTGTTAGAAACACAGAAACATCAGAATGGTCTTTGTTCACAGAAACCTGTCTGGGATCCTTTGTTGTTCTTTTGATGCAGAGTTACATTATAAATATAAAGAGTTATTTCAGAGTCTCATCAGTTTTCCTGCATGTCTTTATTTAACACATCAGCAGGGCTGAAGCTCTCATGTTAAACACACACTGATCTATGGACACGTTCATGTGTTTCTAACAGAACCAGGCTGTTATCAGCCTGCACTAACATTATGTCACACACACTGAATGTAACAGTGACAGTTTACATCATCACACAATCAGCTGTGATTGTTTCACTGTCATCAAACGAGTCAACAGGAAGTAGAATCAATAGAAACCAATCATTTACTGACAGCATGTCTGATGGAAATAAGTGCAGATTATGTATGAAGTCTAACTGCACACAGTAACTGTGTTACAATAAGGACTTAACAGCGCCCTCTGCTGGAGTGTTTCAGTACTGCGTTAACTAGAATACACCACCTCCTCCTCACACCACCTGCTACAGCTCTACTCTTCTATGACTACAGTCATCCACAGCACTGATGTGAGGTCACATGGTTCATATGTAAGGAGCACAGCTGACCTCAGGTCAGTTTAATGACTGTGAGCAGCAGCTGTGTTATTGTCACTGTGACAGGGAGACACTCTCAGACACAGCGCTCATGTCAGCTTGTTCTCATGCAGGAGGATCAGGAGCTCCATGTTTGTCTTTCTGTTTGAATCATGATGTGTTTGTGCCATCAGAGTCTGTCATGAGTACTCAGGGTTTCACAGCAGCTCTTCTGGATGCTGACGAGGACTCCAACCTCATGTTTCACCTCTCTGAGCTTCTGATGTCTGTGAACACTCGTGTTTCTTCTCTGGGCTCATCTGGACAAAAACACCTTTCTGTGTTTGGCTGCAGCCTCATTCTGACTGACAGGAAGTGTGTTATCCATGAGCTGCACTTCTGTGAGGAAGTTTCCTGCTGTGTTTCCTGTCTGTGGACAAACACGAGTGTTCCAGCTGAGGACTTGGTTCCTTCCACCTGTCCATACAGGACATCACGCTGTCTGCAGCTCTGTAAATGCAGCATTTTTCTGTGTATTATGAACCAAATGTATCCTGATACACACAGAGATGGATGAGCAGAGGTTTTTTTTTGCAGTTTATGTAGTTACTATGGACTTAATGCATACATATTATTAAAATTAGGGCTATAACAGTTGTATTGATGTATAGCAACTTGAAATGCTCCCACAAATGGCTCCACAGCATGTAAAAATATAACAAAAGCTCTGGCGGACTTGGTTCTGTGGTCAGTCTTAAAGGGTGAAGTTAAACTCTGTAATCTTCACTGTGTCACAGAGTTCAGTGAGTCCCGTTATTCACAGTATCAATCAGATCATCAGAGAACAGCTGATCAGCAATCAGTGGTGCCAACAGCGCCTCCTGTGGTGAGAGGATGCAATAATGCAATGTAGCATTTTTCCACTCAACACTTGCAGTCATGGAAACTGTCTGTTGGATCTGTGTGACGTTGCTTTCTTGGTTAGAGTTCCTCACAAATGTCCAGATGATTCTTCTAATGAGGCGTCGACCATGTTTGCAGCTCTTTGGAAGAAAACGTCGCCCTTTGCCATCCTTACTTTTCTTTGACTTCTTCAAATGCAGCTGAACTCCAGCTGGTATTTTCTTGGACTTTGCAGCTGTTTCTGGTCATCAGTTCATTCCTGCAAACCTCTGAAGCTGAACAACAATGATGCTGCATTGCTGGCTGATCCCAAAAGGTTGATTCTGTTCATCTGGACGTTTTCAGAAACGTTTGCTCACTGATCAGGTGACTTCTTCAGTCTCAGCTGACTGCAGCTTTACAAGCTTACAAACAGCACATTTGCACAATGACTGAAAGCAGCAGCACCTGATATATATGATACTAATATATACATATACATATATAATCCATACTAATGTGAAGGAACTGAGC
>NC_140541.1:40741264-40811006 GCF_057382185.1 Mchenga conophoros
AACCCAGCAAAAATACCTACGTTTTGATGTATAATTTGTGGAAGTTGAGTGAAAATTGAGCAAGTAGCAAGAAGTTGTTCGGACATGAAGAGAAGACTGCAAAACCTTCAGTGGCATACTGGAAGCCAAGTGCATAGCAACCATAACAACGCATGTATTTTGTGAAAAATCACAATTTTGCAACTGAAAACTTTAAGAGGCATAAAAGTAAAACGGTAAAGATTTGAAAAAGCTGAATCATACCTGAATAGCCCAATAATTTGAGAACATTTTAAGTTTGAATGGTTGTTCTACGTGAAAATATGAGGAAGTAGTTAAGTTTCAGAAACAAGCAAATTTTAGCAGAATTGCAGAAGTTTCCCATTCATTTCAATGGGACAAATTAAGCTTAATATTTTAAAAAGTATAATAGTGAAAAATACAAAAGACATAGCAGGAATTAGCAGAAATAGCAGAATATTTTAAAATTTGAACGGTGAAAATCGGCTGAAAATTGGTGGAAGTAGTTAAGTGCCAAAAAGTGTACGGAAGTCCCAAGAGGAACTCAATAGTGTGGATGCTTAAAGCATCCACACAACTAGAAAGATTTGCATTTCCTGCGAAAATGCAGTGTGGATGCTTTAAAGCTGAAGCTGTATGCAAAAACTAGCTGAAAAAGCTGAAAGTTGCAGAAATTGTAAAAACTTTGCAGAAGCAAAGGAACTTTGCTAAAATGGAATAACTTAGCAGAACTGCAATATCTTAGAGGAAACATAATACTTGGCAGAAATACAATAGCATAGCAGAACTTAGCAGAAATATTGTAACTTACCAGAAACATGATAACTTCTCAAAAATACAAGAATTTAGGAGAAATAGTATAAGATAACAGAAGAATATATTTAGCCAAAAATACTTAAGCATTACAGAAACACTATGATTTAGAAAAATAGTACAACAGAGCAGAAATACTGTGATTTACCAGAGACACTGTGATGAACTATGAATATTGTAATTTTAAATCAATACTATGTTTTAGCACAAATACTATAATTTGACAGAAATACTATATTTAGCACAAATCTTATAAAATAGCAGAAATAGTATGATTTAGCACAATAGTAATAACTTAAACAGAAAAATTGGAAAAGCAAAATGGACAGCTGAAAAAATGCTGAACATGCTAAGGGTCCCTCAAATATACTTGTTAAATGAAAAAAATTGGCAAAAAAATATAACAGCCACACAATCACAAATATGGACACATATGGAAACACACATGCACAGAGAGAGACACACACAAGATCCAATTCAGTCAACCAGTCTAAATATATTGAATTTGAATCTTACAATGAGATCATCCCATAAAAAGGCTCTCTCTCTCTCTCTCTCTCTCTCTCTCTCTCTCTCACACACACTCACACACACACACACACACACACACACACACACACACACAGAAGTAAGTTTCTAGCTCAGTCAAGCAGCCTTGGAGCTGCTGAATTTGAATCCACCAATCAGAGAGCCTGTGCACTTTTTCCCGCCAAAACAGGTGCATGCAGCACAGAGAGACACAGGATTTTTGCAGTCTATTTCTCATAATGACGACTCCCCTCAAACAAATGACCATAATTTCCTAACCGTAGGGGCTAGAACGGTCATTCTTACACCGTTTTGTTCAGAAGAGATGGGGGAATCTTAAAGTGTTGACAATTTATCATTAAAATATGAATTATTAAAGATAATTGACTTCTAATGCACCATAACTGAGTAGAGCAAAGCAAAACTGCCTTGACTTGCCCTCAAACAACGCTTTCTAACTCTAAATCTATTTGGAGTATCAATATCATTCTTTCACCGTAAGAGACAGCAGGCTTTGGTGAACAATCATGGAAATTTTCAGGTCTCTGTGGAAATCCATTAAAAAGATATGACGAGAAAAAAAAGTGGTTCATTTCCAGAGTTTGAAATCTGAAGAAATCTGAGCGAAGGACGAATTTCCTACCCTCAAACAAGTCTAACTCATTTCAGAACGGTAATAGGTGAGAAATAATTCTTGAATTGTGAGCGTCAGGAGTGTCTGAAGATATACTGGGACAAGCCTTATGTCTTAACTTTGCTTCGTTAAGGAGATATGACGATTCGAATATGCCTCTCATTACAGAAATCAAGCGGTGATTTTGAACAAGCTCTCCATTGACTTTCTATGGAGAGTTTTGCGACTTTGTGTTGGTCTGAGGAGATTTGCCAAAATTCTATAAATCCCACAACAATGATAGTGACATTTTCGGAAACCCAGCAAAAATACCTACGTTTTGATGTATAATTTGTGGAAGTTGAGTAAAGATTGAGCAAGTAGCAAGAAGTTGTTCGGACATGAAGAGAAGACTGCAAAACCTTCAGTGGCAGACTGGAAGCCAAGTGCATAGCAACCATAACAACGCATGTATTTTGTGAAAAATCACAATTTTGCAACTGAAAACTTTAAGAGGCATAAAGGTAAAACGGTAAAAGATTTGAAAAGCTGAATCATACCTGAATAGCCCAATAATTTGAGAACATTTTAAAGTTTGAATGGTTGTTCTACGTGAAAATTATGAGGAAGTAGTTAAGTTTCAGAAACAAGCAAATTTTAGCAGAATTGCAGAAGTTTCCCATTCATTTCAATGGGACAAATTAAGCTTAATATTTTAAAAAGTATAATAGTGAAAAATACCAAAAGACATAGCAGGAATTAGCAGAAATAGCAGAATATTTTAAAATTTGAACGGTGAAAATCGGCTGAAAATTGCGGAAGTAGTTAAGTGCCAAAAAGTGTACGGAAGTCCCAAGAGGAACTCAATAGTGTGGATGCTTAAAGCATCCACACAATAAATGTGGTTGTTTGTGTGTTGTCAGATTGAGGAATTTCTGAAATGCTTTGTGGACAGGCAACAAGGTGGTTAGGGTTCAGGAGTGAGCAAGGATCACTAAATGGAATGAGAGCGGTGAAAACACTTCATTAGTTCCACATTAGATTGACAGGTGGTGACTGTGGAGGCTATTTGAGTATAATAAACTGATTGTCACGTTCAAGAAACCAGTTGATGTGAGCTTTGGGACATGGAATGTTATCCTGCTGGAAGCAGCCACCAAGATATGGTCATAAAGACATGGACAGTACTCAGGTAGCCTGTGCAGCAGCCTGATCAGTTCATACAAGGCCAGATGGAATCATGCTTTCATTTTGCCTATGTCTAAATGTCACAGTAGAAATGGGACCAGACATCTAATCTTCTTTTGTCTAATTTTGGTGAGCCTCTGAATCATAGAGCCAGTTTTCTGTTTTTAGTTGAGAGGAACAGCACTTGGTGGGGTCTTCCACTTCTGTAACCAACATATTTTTGTGCATTCAGAGATGATGTTCTTCACACCTTGGCTCTAATGAATGTTTTATTTGAGTTGCTGTTGCCTTAGCATCAGCTCAATGCAGTCTGGCCATTCTCATTTCACCTTGGGCATCAACACGGTATTTTCACCCAGAGAACTGAGCAAAAATCCCTTCAACAGTTTCACTGGATATTTTCATTGGGTATTTTCTTTATCCTGGAATATTCCCTGTAAATGTAGAGATGTTTGTATAGGAAATTCCAATAGATCAGCAGATTCTTAAAATACTCAGACAGTCTGTCTGCACCAACAACAATGTCACATTCAAAGTCACTTAAGTCACTTAAATCTCCTTTCTTCCCTATTCTGATACTTGGTTTGAGCATTGTCACCATGTCTCCATGTCTTCTTGCTTTCTTTGAGCTTTCGCCATGTCTACCTGGTATGCCTAACAAAGTGGCTTGTGAGTGTACTTGTAGCTTGAGTAGGTGACAAAAATCAAATTCATTATTGTGGGGTTTAGATATAGGCAGCGTCTGTCGCACTGAACACAATGGCTAATTGTACAAAGATTGTTGTGGGTATTACCTGTTGGTTTAGTAGTTGGAGCTGGTATTTGGGCTAGAAAAATGGAAAGACAATGACAACAATATAAAAACATATTTATATTAAAGAAACATGTTAAATTTTAAATACATATTCTTAACATACAGTTATGACTTAATTTTTCTTGCCCAACAGGTACCAAAAGTACGAGGACTTAAATACATAGTAATGATATTACTTTCCTGCCAGTTTGAAGGTTCTTCTGCATCTGTACATTGCCAGACTGTAGCATAATGGCCTTGGCATCAGCATCAGCTCAAGCACCATGATAGATATTTAGAAATTCAGATCTACTCAGTCCATTCCTGAGATATGTATTCGAGCACTAGAACCAGCTAAAGGAGGCTCAGCACAGGGAAGTAAATATCACTAGAAAAATTTGCATTTCCTGCGAAAATGCAGTGTGGATGCTTAAAGCTGAAGCTGTCTGCAAAAAGTAGCTGAAAAAGCTGAAAAGTTGCAGAAATTGTAAAAACTTTGCAGAAGCAAAAGAACTTTGCTAAAATGTAATAACTTAGCAGAACTGCAATCACTTAGAGGAAACTGTAAAGCTGAAGCTGTCTGCTGAAAATAGTTGAAAATAGCTGAAGAAGCTGAAGAAATCAAAGTCAGTGTTTAAAAAGTTGCTGAAATTTTAATAACTTTGCAGAACAATATCAAGTTAAGAAAAATGTAATAACTTAGCAGAAATGCAATAATTTAGAATAACATAACTTAACATAACATAACAAACAAAAGTAGTGTAACCTAGCAGGAATAATATAATTTAGTAGAAAATTAAAAACTTGGCAGAAATATTACAACTTATCAGAACTGCTAGAAATTTGCAGAAATGTAATAATTAGGCAAAACTGTCAACAGATAACAGCTGAAAATGCTGAAGTAACCTCAAAGTTACTTGTTTAACTGTGAAAAATTACCAAAAACATTAGAAAAGGAAGAAAACGTGCCGGCAGATAAACTAATGTGGAACAAAACCAAGGTAAAATTGCGAGTTTGCACAGCTGGTGAAATCTAAAAATGGCAAAAAACATAACAAAGGCAAGACCCACACAAACAACATTTTAGGTAATAAATGCACAAGATGCTGCGGTCAGAGATTAAAACACCCAAAAATAATGTTATTGAAATGCCAAAAAGTGGCAGAAAGTTTAGAAAGTAGAAAACCAGTAGTAGAAAAGTAGAACATTCAAATATTTTTAGAAACATATGATACAAAATATTTACTCAGTTGTTTCCAATGATTACAATAATGGCATAAAGAAATAAAAATACCATTTGGGACAAACAGAAAAATATTAATAGAAAATGCAAATCAAATTGATCTAAAATCTATACAAACAATTGAAGCATCTGTTGGAATTGTGAACATATCCTTGTTTGCCATGTTTATGTTTATGGCCCTAAGATGCGCAGACACATGATAGGCTATTAACTGCAAAAATATACACAATATAGCAAGTGAGAGACAAAAATATATCCTCTGATTTGCTGGAGTTTTGTGTAAATACCATTTGGCAAGGATAAACAACATGTTCCTATGCCACATTAAATTTTCATAAGCTTAATTTTTTCAATTAGTTACAGTTTCCTGATTTGATGATAAATATGGTACCAATCTACAAAATACTGTCAAAATGAAGTCCACATTGTGATATATTTGAGGTGTGGAGAGTCACACAGCTGAACAATCGATTTGCATATTTAAAGAAACAAGGATCAAATAAAGAACATCGTTGTGGAATAAATTACAGTGAAAAATAATCACTGCTTTGCGTTAGAGAGTGACTTATGATGAGGTATTAATTGGCTTAACTTTACCTCTAACAGCTTTTCACATAGTGCTGTGACCAGGGTGAAATCCATCATAAAGTAACTGTAAACAGTAGAACCATTAGCATGAATGTCATGGTTCTACTCTGATCAAAACTCAAGTCAGCTGTTTGACCTGATATAAAATGATAAAGAGGAACACATATAAATGACCTTTATGAACTTTTCAAAATGACTTTATATGTCTGACCCATTATCTATATATATTACAGCAGCGGTCCCCAACCCCCGGGCCTCGGACCGGTACCGGTCCGTGAGTCGTTTGGTACCGGGCCGCGAGAGACGAGGCTCAGGTGTGAAATGTATAGTTTTCAGGGTTTTTATCGGTTTTCAGCGTTATTTTGTTATCGTTTTTATCGTTTACTTGGTTTTCCTGGGTCTTTTCACGTGTGTTATGAATAAATTTTCTTTTTTTCAGTACCGGTACTAGTTTTATTTTGTTATATTTATCCGCGACACCTTAAAGGCCGGTCCATGAAAATATTGTCGGGCATAAACCGGTCCGTGGCGCAAAAAAGGTTGGGGACTGCTGTATTAGAGCAGATGTGGAAAACCACTGTTAGACCTACTCTATACTAATGTAGTTACTGACACCCCATACTAAGGCAGGATTCATACAAACACACATTATTTATTCTCTTAAACACTTTCTTTTTTCACATTTTGAGATTGTGTAATTTCTAAAAAGAATACATGTAATGGTTCAATAGATATAGTTATTTAAATGTCCATAATAATCACATGATCATTTTTGTACATCCTACAATCCAGGATTTAGAGCTGTGTGTCTGTATGAATTCAGCTTGCTATACTTATAGACTTAGATATATTAATCCACTATTTACCCAAACAAGTTACATTGTTTGGGTAAATAGATTGGGTTTGTTCTACAAAATAATTATTCAACAATAAAAAAAAAACACAAAAAAAATCTGCACATTAATCCAGAGTTCAGTTTCATATGTCTGATATTGTTAGTTAAATCTGATGACACAAACACAGTCAATAATTCATTGCTAGTGTGACATGTGGTCCTTTTTGCCTTTGACCAATGATATGCTGGGTACTTGGACCAGTTTAGTATTTGCTGTCACAGAGGAATGTTAACCAGAAATCCAGAAGACAAAACTTAAAAAAAATATGTTAATTGCAAACATGTTTTGCTTAGTAAAAGGATTGAAATTACATGGAAAACTGTCACCTTAAAGCCTCATTGTAAATATCATCACAAACAGATGTTTTCCACACAGTTAACAAAGCTCCACCACATCCGATCACTGCACATAAATCTAAAAGAAAACAAAAACAAATAAAAAAAATAAAATTAACACAAGGGAAGACTTTTGACTTAATAACTACGCTTAAAATAAGTGTTACCTTTGAATATTTGTGGGAAAATCTGATGCTACCCCAAGAATACAAAGCCACACTGGAAACGATGACAGGCTTGCAGCCCTCTGTCTTCCTGGAGTCAGGTGCCTGATCAGTAGCAGTGAGTTGACAGAAGTCGGTGTCTGTAAGAGTGGCCAAACACTGATACTCTGTCCACTTGAGTAGAGTCTAAGAAGCTGGAATGCAGGCACACTGGACGAGCTTGTTCTAAAAAATACAGAAAAAGGAACATTTTATTTGTGTTAAGGCCTAAAAACTACAAATAAGTTATGCAATGAACAATGTTGAAATACCTTATAGGTGCTGCAGGCCACATAACCAGAATCCAGAGCAATCTCACACTCACATGATGGTGAGGAAAGACATGAGCTCTGCAATGAGGTTTGAATGTCTCAGTTGGGACACTGAAGAACTCAGAAGACAGCAATACCTGCACAGAGAGACAGAGTAGAAAAAAGCATAGATTTGTAATCCATAATGTGAATTAAAACTCAAAAAGTGTCAACAAGTATAATCATTTGAGTGTGGAATTATTTATGCACTAAACAGGATTTTAATTAATTAATTGAATTAAAAACACTGACATTTTTTATCAAAGATAAAGAATCATACCGCTCTCTGCTCTGAGGATCACTGAGCATCTCTGACAGGAAATACAGTTTCCTCAGTAGAGTCATCATTCATGGTCTCAGAGGTGTGTAGTGTGGCAGCATCATGATGGTCTCCAGATCAGGCAGGAGGTCAGGTGATGGGTGTGTCATCTTCTCCATTGAAGACATACTGGTATGGCAGTTCATAAAACAGCAGTCTCTGTGTGGCATGTAGTTATCTGTGCAGTCCAGCACTGATGGATCAGGTTTGGCTCAGCAGTTCATGAAGATGGTGTTAAGATGTTGTTGTTTCAGCTGAGGATGGTGAAGTTTGAAGGTTTTTCCCACAAAGGAAACAGGACTGTGTGTGCCCTGTCTGAAAAAAAATACATCTACAAAACATAAAGTGCTTTTAACACCACCCACCCCCCCCTCCCCACCCACCCATCTCAGCCCCCAAGTGTCTATATAATGCTGGTATGGGGTGTCAGTTACTAAATCTAATTAGTGCGTCAGAAAGCGGGGGCTACACCTAAAGCCCCCGCTTTCTGATGTCTTTGTTTATTAGCAGCTTTTTCCAGCTGCTCAGAGAATTCTGACTTGGCCTTTATCCACCCAAACCCAAACCCACCCGGATAAAGGCCAAGTCAGAAAATTGATGCAGAAACTTTCCATGTACTTCTAAATCAGTTTTTATACAAATTCTGTAAGCTGTGAAAATGTTTTTCTCTACATAATGTATAATTATAGACATCTCAATTATAGACATCTCTGGTAGCCTAAAGATAGTTTAAAACTTTTAACTTTTTTTACCTGTAAAACATGATAAGCAAACCTCATTCATCCAAAAAACATTTGATTCTACAAAATTTACTATAATCAAGAAAATATAATTGTCTGTATTTATTCATGTGACCCATAATAAATACCTGCATTTATCTGTGATTTATTTATTTACTATTTCATATTTGAAAGCATCTTGGAGGGGAAGATCTCGTTTGTTGAGATACATAGTCAGAGTAAAAAAAGTATCAAAAAAGGAGATGACAATTAACATCCATGAAAAAATGTATAAGTAGATTTAGTCATTTAAAACATGAGAATAAAAAAATAAATTATGTCCGTTTAATGCAGTATATTTCAGATCTGAGGTGCATGATAACAGAAAGCAGATCTCCCGGCTCTGCATGAAGTACAGCCATGATTTGGTGACATGATAATAACATTGCAATAAGAAAGGGTCTTCTTACAGACAGAGTAGGGAAGACCCTTTTTTCAATGAAAAATCTTTTTCATACTCTACAATCAGTAAACTCTGTAACAAACATGATCTGTAATTGTTTCAAAACTCACCAGACGACTTCATGATTGGCTCGAGGACAGGACACAAAACACAGGGTTGTGGTAACTGTAGTATGATCTCAGAACACCGGAATGGAGACATTGATCTGGCTGAGAAATAAAAATGAGGTCAAGCAGGGGTTCTTGTCTGTAGTGGCAGAAGTGATCAGCTGTGAATACCCTCTCGACTGAAACTGCTCCAGAATCTGTTTCTTCCACTCTGCAACTGGTTCTCATTAAAATCTCCACACACAATGATTGGGTGACAGTCCATTATTTCAAGGGCATCTAAAAGACTTACCAGGTTTTTGCATGAATGGTGTCAAACTGTAGTCAGGGGGTCTGTACACAACAGCAATGAGTGCAGGGAATGGAGCCTGAACCTTCAACACTAAAAACTCAAGATCAGTGACATTATGCAGATACTGTTTACCTGAACCTGAAAATGATTCCTCAAATACACAACAACTCCCCCACCACTTCGGCTGGCCATGTGAGGAAAGTTTGTGTAGGACACATGTCTGTTGCGTTTGAACATGGTGTAGCCGTCCAAATGAAGACTGTCTGCAACACAGGAGCCTTGGAGGTGAGACTCTGTGAGACACAAAAACATCTGCTAAACACATTTCATGATGACTCTGATGTCACTGATGTTGAGATGGGCAACCCTCCGTAGTTGTGATGGATCTGAGAGAGTTTGTTGCCAAGTCTGCTGCTGTTTGTCTGACCTGAAGAAGAGGCATCATTTCCTCACGCTGGCTTGTCTCATGGTTTGGAGTGCTGCAGTTACCCTCGGGATTGGAGTAAATCTTTTTCTCATCCAAGTCCTGCAAATAGAGTCCACTGAGAGGACGTCACCCTGCTGAGAGCAACATAAGCCATACCTGGTTCAAAAATGTTCTTCATTGAAACTACAGCTGTCTGTGTTGTAAGACCCTGAGTTTTGTGAATTGTGCAGGCAAATGCTAGCTTTACAGGAAACTGTCTGCGTACCGCTCCTTTAAACTTCAGACATCTCTCTGCTCTCTCAATGTAAACCAGATCATGCAGATGCTGCATTAGCACTGCGTTGTGTCTCATAGGCTGCCGGTTATCCATCCTGAGCCCAGTTTGATATGTGTCCTCATTTCAGATCTCACCACCTTTACCAGTATACAAAAGCACCGTTGACTAAACCGTTTAGTGTGTCCAAGTTTCTGGTCAGCATGACTCGAGCTCTCTTCAGCAACATTCAAGTGTCAGGTAAATCATTTCTCCCACTTTAAATGGTTTGGTCTCTTCGTTCCATTCTGCCTGTACGTTTATCCTTCTGGAAATCGTCTGCATTGATGATTATGATGTTTCGAATGAAGCTTCTTCAGGGTATCTGTGTTATGGGATTCACATTCTGTTGGTGGCATAAATGTGTAAGACCTCAGTTGGACATTCTTCTGGTGCAGTCACAGCCTGTGACACAAATCTCTGTCCGCACCTGAGAAAGCTCATCCATCTTTCTTTCACTCTAATCCTGTTCAGCATCTCTGCAAAGGCCACATCATCTTTCTGACGCATGATCTCGGTTTAGAGGTGATCATCTGAAAATGTTCCTGCCATAGTCAATCTGTTCTGCATCGTAAACGCAGAGAGTTTAGACTGTCGCACTGGTGGCAGCTGGTAAAATCTCCAACAGCTAAAACTGACATCCACACCAAAAGGTCTCTGAGTGCCTTGATTTGTTTCAGTCTTGCATCCACATAAGCAAAAAGGGGTTTTGAAACCATTGAATCTCATCAATAACAATAATTTCTGCATTCATCAGCTCAGATCTGACTTCATCCAGTTGTTACCAAGTCCTTGAATGGTGGTTTCAGACTCCTGGGTAGTTTAGTAGAGAATGTAATGTAGAGCCATTGATAAAAAAAAGCTGCTGTCCCGGTAAATGAAGTAAGTAAAACAGTTGGATTTGATATGTCAGCTTCTTCTGCATTAGCAGCAGTCTGCTCAGGGATCTTTGATGCTTCAGAGTGAATACATTTAATCAGATGTGACTTTCCAGTTCCTGCACCACCGTTGATATAGAAGAAAAATGGATCTGGGTTCAAACCACAAACTCGCTGAATACACCAGTCTCTTATGGCATAGAACACGCAGGCCTGCTTCTGGTTCAGATTCTGATACATTACACGTACCACGGCTGGATCTACTGCAGGTTGTTCCTGATGGTCTCTGATCTTTGTTACAGCATCAGACTGACGACTGTAGTCAGGGACATTTCCTGTTCGTTCTCATCATCAGAATGTCTCTCAGGAAGATTCTCATCACATTGCAGCCTCACAACTTCAGATTCAGGAGCAAGATTACACCATTCATCGTCACAACATCCCCTATTTTGTTCAAACTCTTCCAGTGCACTCTCAATATCCTCAGAGTTCTTCTCATACTTGTCTTTATTTCTTTTCACAATCCGTTTCACAGACTCACTGTGGTCTGAACATGGAAGTCGCACAAAACCCGAGTTGTAGAAGGACTGATAGGTTTGGAAACATTGTGGTTTCAGTTCCTGCTCTGATCTGTGTGGAAGGTAAAGTCTCAACAGTCGACCATAATATTGCTCAGGATCTTTTTCCTGTGAACAGTGGTAATACCTGATTATAGCTGGTTTATCATTCTTTCGCCTTTGTACAAATCCAAGCTGGTTTAGAAGAGGAAGCACATCTTTTCCTTCATTTGGACACTCACCAACCGGCACAGGGCAGCAAAATCAGCCAGCGACATTTCCTCATATTCTGGGGTCTCAGGTCTGCATTTGTATTTATCCACTCAAACTTGTCATCCAAATATTACAGCTGTCATGTGTTGTGCTTTCCAGGAAGCTCATGGCCGACTCATTTTTACTGGGTTATCATCTGTTGGTACAAATACAACACTGCGGGAACATTTTTCATTTTAGGCCACAGACTCGAGTCACACACTCCTGTGCGCTGATCTCTCTCTTTTTTTGAGTAAGCCTGCATCACAGCTCTCATTTCATCACATTCATTGACGGTGTTCTTATCAGAGTTATCGATAACTGTCTTCAGGTATTCGGAGAGGCCAGATTCTTTCTTTGTTATATATTTACAGAGGTATTCTACACATGAATAGGCATTCAAAATGAATGAGACATCTAAATTAGAGTTCCAGGCTTCAAGCAGATCTGGGTTGTAATTGTTGATCCAACAGTCCCTTTGGGTCACGTTTCAGAATCAGAGCTGTTTTCTTGTTTATGTTCTGGAGGCATTGTTCATACTCATTCATTTGTCAAGTTGCATCGTGACAGAATCTGCTCTATGGTGAGGGAAGCAGCTTCAGGTTCCTTCAGCAGGTTCAACAAAGTCTGAGTTTGGCTTTTGCAGCTTCAGTGTCTGAATCCTCATCCTGTCTCACCAATCATTGTTCTTGTGGATGGTGGTTTTGGAAACCCAAATCTACAACAGAGTTCACACTCTTAAAGCATGTCTTTGTGTGGTTCTTGCTGTGCTTTTGTAGTTCAGAGACTTTTTTGTGCAGTTCAGGTTGTTTTTCTGGATCAGGGAGTTGAGCTGAGATGTATCTGTCCACAAAGTCACAGACAGTTTGGCTCATCATCCACATCTGCTTCTACCTTTTCTCGAATCCACAGCAACATGTGTATATGCGGACTACCTCTGTGCTGGAACTCAACTCTGTAAAAGTAATCAATGATCTCACCAAGGGGCTGTGCAGGAGAAAAAAGCAAATCTCTGAACAACGCTCACACGCTTATCAAACATCCGCATGGTGGTACTGGAGTTTGATCTTAGAATTTCACACTTTTCTGACCAGTCCAGGGCTTCAAAATCAACCTCTTCACCTTGCTGTCTCTTTATTGCTTGGATCACTTCAGGCCATCTCATCTCAGCAGCAGAGAAAGTGACAAAGAACTGAGGTGTTCCTATTTGACGAATCATACTGAATAAATCTTTGGTAGTTTTCTGCCAGTAAGCTGGAGTTCCTCTGAGTGGCTGCATAAATCTGATTGCATCTTTATTTCTTACCAGCTTCTCTACTTCTGTCTTACTTTGTAACATTCCTGATGTGATTTTGCGTCCATCTTTCGTCATAGTTTTACCTTTCCTTAGCTGTATTGTCATGCTGGAATTAGCCAAATGTATTTCAGTGACAAACTGTGAGAAAAACAGGTAATTTGTGTCTTTAGCAAATCTTGCATCAATGTTGAAAAGCCTTGACTTGAAGTAAGCACTTGGTGTGAGTTTAAGAAGTCTCTTTTCATCCAGTGTATTCTGACCAGTAGGAAACTGCACAGGAAATGCCATGGCTTCCAAATGAGGAGTTCTGAAGAAGCTGACAGGATTGTTTCTTTCTGCAGGAGCCACACAATATGTGTTATCACTGAAACAGAGAATCTCTTCTGAAATGTCAACAGGCTGCAGACAACTTTCTAGAGCAAAACCTCCATTGTTCAAATCACTTTCTGGTTCATCTGGATTTTGTTCCTCTGGTTGTTCATCACAGGATTGCATATTAATAGCTTGTTCACTTTCAGACTCACTTTCGCACAAAAGGGCATCTTTTTCATAGTTGTCAATTTCCATTAAATCTGCTTCATCATAATCATCACTTCCCATGCTGGCTTCATCACTGCTGTCATCATCAGGTAATGTTGGATCACAAAGCAATGCATCATCTCTGATAACAATATCTGTGTACTGTGGGTGAATCTGTTTCAGTTTACGCAGAGCTTGAATGAGTTTAGACCAGGTGACAGTCTGGAACAGCTGATGGCCTTTGTAGCACAGTCGTCTTTTCAATTTCACCCTCATGATCTGTGATTGGCTTCTGAGCCGAGGTAGATAGTCAACTGTTTGTTGGACTTCAGATGGTACACACACCACATTACCACGTATGAGTCTTTGTCTGCCCTTTGGAAGAGGAATAATCTTTGCAAATGGTATGCATTTGGCAATCAGATGTCTCTCCAGAATGTTGAGATCACACAGTTCAGCTGGAATATCCTGCAGTTCTAAACCGTTGACAGCAGCAAGCCTGGGCATGCATCCACTTTTGAGGGAACTGTGACACGTGTGACAGATATACTCCTTTTTTCTCTCAACGGGAAAGCTGCAGTGATCATTACATGCTTCATCACACACATGAACAAATTTACCAGTTAGACACTGCTGAGCTACAGTTTGGTGTTTTGAGTAATTTTCTCTTTTGCAGATTTTCACCTGATTAGGAAAAGAAGCTTTTAGACAAACAGTACAAACATAAGATGGTGCTGACTTAATGTTGGATCTGAAACGAGATATGGCCTCATTCATTAAACTGTTATCTGGATGACACTGTAAACTTTCAGCTGGTCGATGCATCTGACGATATTTTCTTTTTATGTTCATTGCACATCTGATATTATGCATCTGTCTAAAAGAAAAACCGTTCCAATATTTTACTCTCATTCGTTCTCTCATATTCTCTTTGTGTTGTTGCTGAAATTGTCTCTCTTCTCCATAACGTTTAGTGATGTAACATTTTTTTTTCTGTCTAAATTCTACACTTTCTTTATATAGGTTAGAAACATATGACCTCATGTAAGCTTTATGTTTCTCTCTGAATTCGGCACAAGTTCTGTATGTTCTTGTTATTCGTTCCTTCTGCTTTTCTCGGAACACGGGAGATTCTCTGTATGTTCTTGCTATTCGTTCCTTCTGCTTTTCTCGGAACACGGGAGATTCTCTGTATGTTCTTGTTATTCGTTCCTTCTGCTTTTCTCGGAACACGGGAGATTCTCTGTATGTTCTTGCTATTCGTTCCTTCTGCTTTTCTCGGAACACGGGAGATTCTCTGTATGTTCTTGTTATTCGTTCCTTCTGCTTTTCTCGGAACACGGGAGATTCTCTGTATGTTCTTGTTATTCGTTCCTTCTGCTTTTCTCGGAACACGGGAGATTCTCTGTATGTTCTTGTTATTCGTTCCTTCTGCTTTTCTCTGAATAAAGAATCTTCTTTATACATCCTTATGACACGTTCTCTTTTTCTCTCTCTAATTTTAGCACTTTCTCTATAGATCCTTCTCATTTGCGCCTTCTGTTTTTCCTTAAAATCATCTCTTTCCTTATAGATCTTTCTCAAATGTTCCCTCTGTTTCTCTCTATATATAGGATTTAGCTTATATAGATTACTTTTGTACACACTCTTCTTTTGTCTGTGATCAGGATCCTTTCTTTTTGGTAGTTTTTGTTGGGCCAATGATCTTCTCCTCATTTTTTTCCTTCCCTGTTTACTATATTTCAGCAGTTTATGTGAAAGTTCCTGTGTTGTCTTTGTTGAACAGCGGTTGGCAGCGGTTGGATCCTTCTGAGGAACAGAATCTGATGTTACCTGAGGTTCTCTCACAGAAGATGCAGAGGTTTCTATTTCTAAATAATCAGAATTGTTCAGCTCAGCAGCTGGCTCATTTGAATAATCCACTCTGGATGACATCACTTCAGTAGCTAAAGTGTCGGCCACAGTTTTCTGTGTCTGCTCAGTGGACTTTGGGGTTTCAAATTCAGGTTCATTTAAAGCTGGTGCTGAAACAGTTGTAGCGGTTTGTCTGTTTTCATCAGCATTTCTTTGGTCAGCAGCGTTTTCACTGTGGAACTCAACAGGCTGTAGCTCATAAGCACAGGTTGGTGCAATGCAAAACATTTGGTACAAACGTTTGATCCTGTCAATCATGTCGTTAAGACGTGTGAATTTTAACATAACTGCAGTTCCACCACTTACACTTAGCGACAATGGCATTCCTGTAGACCTACGTGGGTGAGGGTCAAAGTATGCGTATTCACCTGAAGTCAGCCTGGAAACTGCGATGGCTGTTCCTCCCATGACTAGCAAAGCGTAGCGAAACTCTGATGCCAAACGCTGTAGTCCCTGTTCAAGGCTCGGAAGATGATCTGTACCGTCAAATGTGCCATAATGAGCAAACTGAGACATGTCGACTTGATACTCGTGTCTGCGGCTGATGATCACAGTGGGAAGTTCATCACAGGCTAGAAACACGCTGTTCACAAACCTCTTTCTGGCATCTGAATACACGGCATGGCCTTTGTCCAACACACGGTTGAGATCTGCTCTGGTAATGAATTCATCCTCGTGTAAGAATGACAGGAAAACCAAACTATTCGCCATGCATTGCTGATTCCGGTACTTTCCATACTTAGCATTGGCCTGGCTTCGAGACGCACAGATGCTACTCACTCGTGGACAACTTTCACTGTTTGTAACCTGTACATGAGACGGTCCTGGAGCTTCTCCATCATGCTGCGTTTGCACAGTTAGCTGGGGTTCAGTCTGGATTACCTGCTGTACTTTAGCATTTGGCACTGATGATGAGCAAACACCTCTCTTTACCACATCTGCATAAGACACTGCGGCCGTCTGAACGCTGAGCTGCACTTCTGGACTGGGAATACTTGTAACAGACACCTTTACCTGCTCACCGGTCTGAGAAAGATTTACCTGTTCCTTCTGCTTTTGCCATCTAAGCTTCTGGGACTGTGACCTTTGACCTTTCCTTGGCATTTTGTGCAAGTACAAATTGGACCTTATATGTATTTATACACAAATGTATACAAAACTCAACCTGTAAACACTGAAAAACTCCTCAAGTTTCTATTAAATGGATCAACTATACAAATGGTAAAGTGTTCTTATGACCGTTTAATTGATGTAAAAGGCTGGCTTAAATACAAACTCAATATAAAAGTTATTGAAAGATCCTTAAAACGTTTTATTGTAGCTTTTTCAACAACTGTATATTATTACTTCTTTTTTTTAACCAGACTGGTTAATGAATAGGTCTATACTTCTGTGAAGTAATATGCAGAATAAATCTCAACAATCAATCAACAGGCTATAATAAAACTCTTAGCTTTGAAGTAGACTTTGTGTAACTCTTTGAGATATCTAAAATCTAAAGCAAATATAAGGAGCTGTGGTGGTGTGGTGATCAGATGACAGGCGATGAGGATTCTTCAGCTGGATGTTCTGCAACAGTCAGGAAACAGGAAGTCTGGGTCCTCAGGGCAGCTTCTCAATGACAATTGTAACTCAATACTTACACTGAGTAATAGAAATGGGTTTGTCCTTAAATAATATTAGTATAAACTTACTGTAGTCAAATGTTATAGTCAATGATACAGACTTGAAAAATGTATTTGAATCTAATTTAATATTTATGTAAATAGAGCAGTCTGAATGTATATATTACAAAATAACCAGATTGTCTTATTACAAATAAACCTTTAAGAGGTGTATATTTTATATAATTTATCAAAGCAATTGCACCTGTAAGCCAATCAATGTTTATTCCAAAGTGTAATGCAAAATTAAAATGACAAATGTAGGGCTGTGTAAGTAGTTTCTACTGTGAGTTCTACTGTACTGTAATTCTACTACTGTAATTTTAACTTTCTACTTGTGATTTCCAGAAAAATGACTGGATGTGAGAGAGTTTAACGACAGGAAAGATGGAGCAGTGAGAGCAGAGATCTCTCAGAATTCTGAATACAGACTGACAAAGTTCAGGTAACTTCAATTCCAAAAACTTAGATTCTGGTAAAACTGGATTTCAAGTCACAGGATTGCGTTTCAACTCAGGTTCAAGTTTGTCAAATTAGATAGAGCACATGGCGGAGAATGGATAGAAGATAGAATGGCTTGTCAAAAAAGATTGAGCAGGGAGAGGGAGAGTGATAGGACAGACTGAATTGCTTGTTAATGATAGAGGGAGAGGGTTTTCTGCAGCAGGTCACCTGTAAGACAGAAAGAAAGTGGAATTAGACACACTTCCAATAAACCTGGCTTTACCGTATTTTTCAGACTATAAGGCACATTTAAAAGCCTTTAATTTTCTCAAAAATAGACAGTGCACCTTATGTATGGTTGTGCTTACTGATTTTAAACCAATTCTATGTGGTACACGGGCACCACTTGATGTATTGTCGGAGCATGGATACCATAGTCAGCACCCTCGTAGAGTAATTCGTACTGTGCTTCAACATAATATGGTGTGTGTGTATAAGGGCCTGGCACCTGTTGAGAGCCATGCTTATGAAGCAGATTTCAAACTGATCAATCCACATTCATCAGTCCATAAATCCTGAAAAGTGAGTGTATTGTTCTGTATTTTATGTCTTACAACTGAACAATTTTGAGAGTTATTGTAAATTAGTTGAATAAAGTTTCACTTATCTGTTTTGTTTGGCTTAATGTGCCTTAGAATTTAGTGCGCCTTACAGTCCGAAAAATACAGAACACATATATCATTACACACTGAAGAGTCGTACAGTACATTATTAGATTCAACTGAATGAAAATGTTTAGAAATGTTCCACCACCATATGATAAGGACATTTTTGCATTCTATTAACACAATAAAAACAAACACAGTCTGTAAACCAAGATATGGTGCTACAGTAACTTACTATAAACATTATATGGTCAAGCTAAACCCACACAATGAAGTCAGAGCAGACAGTTTCAGACCACCTGCTTTAAACACTTCACAGCACTCAACTCACATGATCCTAAATGCCCAAAGGTCTCAAATTCCCGTTTCTGTGTGTACTTACCTGGTTCAACAGTATATCATAATGTCTGGGGAGCCGTTAACATAAAAGTAAAAAATAATTTACTCAGTATGACTTTTGGCAAAATGAAAAATTTGGAGACAGATGACTCCTAAACAGCAGTTTCTACATTTTTCAGTCAAATATGGGGCATGTTTAATACACACTCCACTAAATCTACAATAAACTTAGCATGGCCGATATTAGGGCCTAATTAAAAATGTACTATGATGATAAGAGAGATCTGTAAGTCTGGAAATGTTTACACAGACTTTTCTACGATCTGATTATTCCCAAGAGCTGTGCTGACTCACTCCACTAAACTGAATGTCCTATAATGAGAAACATTTCCCAGCACTGTACCTCAGACAAACCTTTACTTACCAGACTGGAGACGATCAGATCAGCAGTCTAGAGAAAGGAAACAATTCATCAGATCACTGTTTGATGATTCAGACTGTTGAGCCTCTTCACACACAATCCAATTTACTGTGACATAAATTAACTAGTAAAATTCTTAATTTATTTAAGGCTTTATGAGCTTACTGTAGTCTAAAGAGGAGATAAATGAACTGCAGCGTCTCACATGGCTGTAGCAAGTGTAATAAAAGCATTCATTACTACAGAAATATAAAGAATAGCCACCAATATTTGTTGGCACAAGTGCAGGATATACCAAATATTTCCTACACAGAAGCTTTGTGGCTCCAACATTTTCTACAACAGGTCAGTACTACTAAAGTGTGAAAGCCAAAACTTTTAAAAATGTTAGATACAAAATAATTATATAAATCAGAAGCAACAGAAAACCTCGTCATGTCTGATATGAATATGTAAATCTTAAAATAGTTTTAAATATTGACATGTTACAATAGCAGAGGTGCACCATGTTTTGTAATTAAAATTAAATGTCTTAAATTTTTACACTAAAAAGTCCTTTCATTATACCTGTTGCTAGGAATATTTATGTATTTTGCAGTGTACCTTTTTGGCAACTTTTCTATAAAATTTTAAAACACATTATATTCACCAAATAAGTGATAAACTAATTAGACACACTGGCTGTAATGTACCTAACAATGTCCACTCACACCTCTGGTTCTCTTAGTTTTTCATTATTGCTTAACTGTACAAAATACTTCTACAGTGTTCTGACTTTAATGTAACACATCAGCAGAATTTGAGAGACAATATGAATCAATACCTGTGCAGCTCTTAAGTGTTTGAGCAACCACTTATACTGACTCCCCTAAAACACTTTCATTGTTTTGTCTGCTACTTAAATCCACAAACATAAGGAGAAAATGAACAACTGACATTTACCTATGTTTGGATTCAATAAGCCATAAGAAATTTAAATCATACATAAATGGGCTATTAAACTTCAGGGACATTTTCAGGGACAGTCAGAGGTCCTGTGTGAGGGCTTTGCTGCTACAGGTAATAAATCCTGACTTTGTGTTTTTGCCCATCAGTAAATGGAAACATATCACAAAAAGTCAAACTACTGTATGTAAGTTGCCAAATGTGCTACGCAATGCCAGGTTCATACTGCCTCAGTTACAATCACTGTTTACTTACCAGCAAAGGCAAAACCAAAGATCTCTTTCACTCTGTGTAACAAAAGACAAAGCACAAAAATACAGAATGAGACAACTCAAATCAGCATCACAGTCAATACTGCATCACTCTGTGTAGTCCAAAAGATTCAGTACACTTCTTTGTTTATCACAGCAACAAACAACTCACCTTTTTCTACACCTTATTAAAGATTACTGTCTTCATTAAGGTAAAATGTGGTTTCATCCATTTGTAATAAGCCACACACGTTTCTCAGTTATGTGATAGCTCTATTAGTTTGGTGCTATTAGATAACACAGTAGATTTAATAAGCAATGATTTGCTACACCTAGCTCTGCACACTTTATCAAATTCTGACATCACAATTTCAAAGCATGAACAATCATAAATGAAAGCTTGGATGATATTTTTGTAGGCTTCAACATTTGAGTTCGTCTGCATTCAAATTCTGCTTCCTAAAAATATTATCACCTGCACACAGTATCATTTAATATGCTGTTGTTTTAAATATCTACATATCATATTTATAATATTAATGGTGCACTGCTGCATTTTATTTATTTGAAGGTGGACTTTTTTATATTTCGTTAGTTTTTCACAAAGTGAGAAGTTAAACAGAGCTGCAGGTGTAGGTTTCATTTTAAAAAAAAAACAACCTGCACAAACAAGTGTTTGTTAAACAGTTCTTAAAAATTTAACTAAAAAACTAAAATTACCTAATTAAAAAAAAACTTCTTGTTAAGAGATGTTATTATTCTTATATTATGTGTTTCATCCTCACTCTCTCTCTCCCTTCTGTTAATTAACCCACAGCACAAAAACACACCGGTACAGGCACGTGACTCTTTTTCTCCCGGCTTTCAGTCAGAAGCTGTGTCCCAAAATGTCGGCTGCATCCTCCGGAGGCCGCATTTGAAGGCCGATTATGTCACAGCCAGTCGACGAAGGCTGTCTCAAATGCGGCCGACAAATGAGTCCTTCATTTCCCCGAATAAACTTTTAACATATTTTTAGGCGAGAAAGTAGCGGTGTAAATATCTGCTTGGTTTATCAAGACATCGCATATTTGCAAAAGTGTGCCGACGTTTTCAGAGACGTCTGTCACCCACCGGCTCGATGGCAAGCTGGGAGGGGGGTTCAGACCCCCGCTCTTTCGCTACTCAGGTTAAACATGATATACAAGTCACTCTGATAACTTAAAAATGTAATTGTTTGCCTTTTTCTGTGTTTTATTTGTTCTGGAGTAAATCGGTTTGGCTGAGATCAAAGTTATTAGATTATTAGATTAAATAAAGCTTTATTAATCAATCCGGTGGGTTCCTCCGGGATTTTCACACAGCTCAATAAACGTTAAACGGTCGAGAATTTACGCCAGTGTCCTGTTATATTTTAAATAGCAAGGAGCAGACGGCCGAGTTTATTAAACTCCAGCGAGACAGCGGTGACGCAAATCTGAAGGCTAGACCGTCCACTTTCACAGCCTTCTCGGTCCACGTAGACCGCGAAGGCTGGGTCCTCCGAAAGATGCAGCCGACGTTTTGGGACACAGCTAATGGCGGTAAAATGGCTCCTTTGAAGTTGCCGACCCTGCTGCTTCAGCAGCTAATCAGTGGTTCTAAAATGACGGCTTACAACCGAAAGAATGAGGCCGTTTTTAACTGACTGATTTGTGAAGAGAATTAACTTCAGCTTCCCTAACAGACTCAGAAACACTAACACACCGAATGAACCAAATACAACACAATAACTGTAATAAACAATCAAATGAACCATATTAATTTCACACTGGGCCTATAGCAGCTAGGCTAGGCGTTAGCACTTAGTGCTAGCATACCAAACACTCCTTTTAAATAGTAAAATTACAACGTTTCACTAAAAAAGCAGCCATTGTGTTACTTTAACATGACTTGTACTTCGACTGGCTTCATAAGTCACTAACAACAACTGGGTAAATCCCTCATACAGCTTATAGACATTTCATTTCAGAAAAGAGAGACAGAGAAGCAGCGCTTACCGGTGGGGATCGAGCTGAGAGTGGACGGAGATTCAGGAGTCAGGCAGAGACGTTAAAAAAAGAGGCATTCACGGGTAGTGGGAAACTCCGCAATTACACAAAATTGGCATGGAAAACGTGAAAAATATATGTAAATTTAAATATTATTATACTAGTTGCTAGTTGCTTTTTTGCAACAAAAAGCAACTAGCAGAAATTTAATTCTATAAGTTTAATAAATGTTTCAAACAGGATTCTTTGAATTTGAAATAATGGTTAAAAGACATAAATAAACATAAGGTCATTATGTTAAAATGTACTTTATTATGATAGATTTATTTAACTGACTGCAGTAATAAGAACAGTCTTCTGCTGAACACCAACACCAAGGAGCTGGTGTTGGTGATCGCCTAAGCATCCTCACAGTAGGAGCTGCAGAGGTTCATCTCACTCCACTGCAGGACTCAAGAGGTTCAGGAGGTCCCTTAACCCCACTGCTATGAGACTTTTTAACAGCGACTCCTGATATGTTCATTGCACATTTGTTTCTTTTATTCTACTACATATTGGTTGTAATCATGAATTCTGAATTGCTTTAAAGCTGAAGCTGTCTGCTAAAACTAGCTGAAAAAGCTGAAAAGTTGCAGAAATTGTAAAAACTTTGCAGAAGCAAAGGAACTTTGCTAAAATGGAATAACTTAGCAGAACTGCAATATCTTAGAGGAAACATAATTCTTGGCAGAAATACAATAGCATAGCAGAACTTAACAGAAATATTGTAACTTACCAGAAACATGATAACTTCTCAAAAATACAAGAATTTAGGAGAAATAGTATAAGATAACAGAAAGAATATATTTAGCCAAAAATACTTAAACATTACAGAAACATTATGATTTAGAAAAATAGTACAACATAGCAGGAATACTGTGATTTACCAGAAATACAATTATGGAGGACTAATACTTTAAAATGGGAGACATATTGATACACACACACATACACAGAGCCTAAAGGGAAGAGTATTTGTGCCATGGAGTCTTAACAAGAATGTGAGGTCCATATTAGAAAAGCTGGTAAAATCATAAAAGTTTGCAGAATTGTAATAAATGATGAATATGAATTACTGGTCTGTGACAGTGTATTAATTTGTAGGGAAAAAAACATGTTGACCAAGGTGGAATCGAACCCACGATCTTTGGCTTGCAGACCCATGTCATTACCAACTGCGCCACTGGGAAAGCGAGGAGCCATTTTGAAAAACAGGGTAATGAGGAGTCAGAATTAGATCGCGGCGAGAGGCGAAAAACGCCGTTTTTTGGAGTTACAAAACGTTGTGTAACTCAAAACCTAGGTGGACTAGAAGCATAATTCTTGTACTACTGATCAGGCACCTTACTCCAGGAAGACACAGGGCTGCAAGCCTGTCATCGTTTCCAGTGTGGCTTTGTATTCTTGGGGTAGCACATCTGTGCTTAGACTGCTCTAATATATATATAGATAATGGGTCAGACATATAGTTTGACCCATTAAGTCTATTTGAAAAGTTTATGAAGTTCATGAAGATCACATCCAGTCAGATGTGTTTCTGTTTATCATTTTATGAGGTCACACAGCTGATATGAGTTTTGATCACACTGGAACCATAACATTCATGTTAATGAGTCTACTGTTTCCAGCTACTTTATGATAAATTTTATCCCGGTCACAGCACTATGTTAAAAGCTGTAAGAGGTAAAGTTAACCCAATTAATACCTGATCATAAATCACTCTCTAACACAGGGCAGTGATTATTTTTCAATGTAATTTATTCCACAGCAATGTTCTTTATTTGATCCCTGTTTCTTTAAATATGTGCATCAATTGTTCAGCTGTGTGACTCTCCACACCTGAAATATATCACAATGTGAACTTCATTTCAACAATATTCTGTAGTTTATCATCAAATCAGGAAAGCTATACTAAAACTAAACTAAATGAAAAAAATAAGCTCTTGGGAGTTTTAATGTAGTTGTAATGTTGTTTATCCTTGCCATACGGGATGTGCACAAAACTCCAGCAAATCAAAGAATATATTTTGTCTCTCATTTCCTGTTTATATATGCATATATTTTTGCAGTTAATAGCCTATCATGTGTCTGCGCATCTTAGGGCCATAAATGTAAACATGACAAACAAGGATGTATTCACAATTCCAACGGATGCTTCAATTGTTTGTATAGATTTTGGATTAATTTGTAATGTAATTAATGTAAATTAATGTAACTATGTAAAAATCGTGTTTCTGTTCTGTGTCCTGTTCTGTTTGTATATCTGTGTGTGTGTGTGTTTTCTTTTTTCTGTGCTGCTGATACAACCAAATTTCCCCTTGTGGGACAATTAAAGGATTATTCTATTCTATTCTATTCTCATTGATATCATGTCTACCCAAAAATCTCAAGTTCATCATTTTGCGCTTCCACAATTATTTGAATAAAAAATTAAAAGAGCAGGAATGTTAAAATGAATATTTATTAGATTTTCAAAACAGTTAATTATGGTACAGGGCTAGATTCTAATGAACAGTCTGTACTTTATAATAAAAAACAAACAGAATAATTATTTTATATACCTGTGTATATAAATTTACACAAAGGTCTTCATCTTAATATATACTTTATAATAAAAATAAAAGCATATACAATATACAATTATAAATACATAGAAAATAAGAACTTCATTGTTTTTAATTTATGAAATATAACATTTTATATTTTTGAACAAACAAACAAGTAACAAACAAAGGAACAAATGAATACATTTTTTAAATTATTCACAGTGGGGTTTTTTTAATCTGCATAATTTGCTTCCCCTTAATTTGAATTTTTACCCTGACCGCTGCCTCCTCAAGTTCATTATCAAATGGTGTCCAGAGCTCACTGTCGATGAAGAGGCTCTGCCCATCATCCAGAAGAACCTCAAGCTGATTTGGCTTGTCACTCATGGCCACACCAATGATGAGGACCTCCTCTCTGTCCTCTACTTTTGTCTGTTGACAAAGCATAAGCACATATTTAGCCCTCCAAACATTTCCTTTTTTTATCCAAAAAGAAAATCTATGGTCATCATGTGGTTTAAGTAAGTCACCAAGACATACACATTATGTTTATACGTTTATATGTATGTGTTACATTATGCATTATATGATGCATGATCAATCATGCAGGTAATTAAATCCCAAAGACGTCTTGGGATTATGTTCATCTGGACATCTACACTCAACAAAAATATAAACGTAACACCTTTGTTTTTGCTCCCATTCCCCATGGGATGGACGCAGAGACCTAAAATTCATTCCAGATACACAATATAACCATCCCTCCCAAACAGTGGTCACAAATCAGTCCAAATGTGTGGTAGTGGGCACATCTGCTATATTGAGATAATCCATCCCACCTCACAGGTGTGCCACATCAGGATGCTGATCTGACATCATGAGTAGTGCACAGGTGTACCTCAGACTGCCCACAACAAAAGGCACTACTCATGATGTCAGATCAGCATCCTGAGGGAGGGATGGTTATATTGTGTATCTGGAATGAATTTTAGGTCTCTACGTCCATCCCATGGGGAATGGGAGCAGTAACAAAGGTGTTGCGTTTATATTTTTGTTGAGTGTATATATGTGTGTGTGTGTGTGTGTGTGTGTGTGTGTGTGTGTGTGTGTGTGTGTGTATAAGATAATTTGATATAGGAGAAATAGTATAAGATAACAGAAAGAATAT
Source organism: Mchenga conophoros (assembly GCF_057382185.1). Classification (NCBI taxonomy): domain Eukaryota; kingdom Metazoa; phylum Chordata; class Actinopteri; order Cichliformes; family Cichlidae; genus Mchenga; species Mchenga conophoros. The sequence goes on from NC_140541.1 coordinate 40,767,324, forward strand.
ATTTAGCCAAAAATACTTAAACATTACAGAAACATTATGATTTAGAAAAATAGTACAACATAGCAGGAATACTGTGATTTACCAGAAATACAATTATGGAGGACTAATACTTTAAAATGGGAGACATATTGATACACACACACATACACTGCTGGATTTTAGAGACTGAAAGAATATGTAGTTACATTTCAAAACCTAGTTCTAAACATTTGTTGTTGCTGTGAAATATTGGTACAAAGGTTTAGCTTCTTCATACCTCAACCTTCGTATAACTAGTGCTGTGCAGCTGTGGCCCATATGCGGTGTGGTTCAGCTTCATGTGGGAGAGGTTAATCTGGTCTCCCACATTAAAGGTGTGAATTCCTGCCTCCCTCCAGAGGCAGACTGATACGGTGTAACCATCCTGAAATCACAAATATGACAGAATTATAGATTTATTAATTAAATAATCCAAAATCCAGTAACTAGAAAAAGAAAGCCCACTGCTCATGTACCAGCAATGTCAAATTTGTCACATTAGTTTAACCAATTTCAATATAAAACTAAAATTGCATCATTACCTCCTTTAGCTGGAGATTTCGCAAGGGAACGTGCTGTTTTCCTGACACTACGTCCTTTACTGCAGAAAACTGAAAAGTAAATTGAAATAAAATATCAGTAATAGTTAGTGTATTGATATGTGGTAGGTTTTTATTTCTTCAGTAAGATTTTTAGATTATATTATTGCTGTTATTAAGTATTCTTCATTGAACTTATCAGGATGTTTTTCATAATTATGAAACAGCTTGAAGGAAATCTTTCTACAAACAATACATTTGTAACTTAGTTGGATTCTTAAGTGACAGCAACATAAATGAAAAGTTTGCCAGTTTCCAAATTCTAGTTGGTGTCCATTATGCCCAATTCAGGGTAATTTTGCCAGTTTCCATTGTATCTGCTTTTATTTTTATTATAAAGTATAGGTAAATTAAGATGAAGACCTTTGTATAAATTTATATACACAGGTATATAAAATAATTATTCTGTTTGTTTTTTATTATCAAGTAGAGACTGTTCATTAGAATCTAGCCCTTACAATACAAATGTATGTAGACACAATGCAAATTGGCTGCATAAATACCAGAAACGGTCTTAGGAAAATATTTTTAAAAAATTGTGCTTAACAATCTTAACAGAATTTAGTCTCTGCTTGACAGCAAAAATTATTTTTAACTGTAAAAAAATACACGCAATAATGGGTTATTTGGAAACCTAAAGCCATGTAAATTCTGATGGAACCACAAATACTTACCTCCACCACCTCCCCTTGGACTGTGATGAGCCCGCCATTTGTCGAGCTCATCTTCAGAGGTGTCAGTGGAGCAGGAGGATGTAGAAGGCACTCTGCTTCGGTGAAACGATCCTCACTAACAGTTAAGTTTGCAGCCCTAAAAAATTGGGTTCGTGCAGTTATGTTTATATTGTATGGTGGGGCCGTGCCCCTGAGTTCATACCCCCTCATTATGTAGCACCGCCCCTGCTGGATTTTAGAGGAAAATTCCTCAAATAGTGTGACCTTGGTCACAGTCTCGGTATCTGTGATGGCTGCCACAGTGTTCTTTTTGGTGATAAGGGGTGTAGCTGTCCCATCTTGGAAGCGCCAGCTAGTGACCCTCAGCTGGTCGCATGATCTTAACACTTTGAAGTGCAGTGGGGGTGGCCGGAAATACGGCGTGTCAGGGCAAGTATTTAAAAGCTTCATCAAAGCCATTCTGAAAAAAAGGCAACACAAAAATTATTAAGAAGTTAATACATTTCTGTTACAACCAAGGGTCATATAATATGGTAACACCTGTAGATTTTGTGCAGTCTCTTTGCTTTCTGATGTCAAACAAAAGTCAAAAATACCTTTCTGAGGTTCCCGCTTAAAAATGACAGGCCAAAAAACCCAGGCCTGTCTAAAAGTATTTTTCTGATATTAAATACAATGTTGGTTTTAAAATAAAGCTAACAGTTCTAAGATTTCATTGAATTAATGCAAATATTACAGCAAAGAGAGTTGGTCAAAGTAACTGAAGACTGAACACATACTCATAGAACCAATGAGATGTTTTTTCTTAACCAATTTTTATTCATTTATTTTTTGTATTTTCTAGCATATAATGTCCTTTGAAAATATGCTGGCAATACACTCCAGAAAATAAGGAATCATCACATCAATATTATCTGTGCAAAGATTGATGCTGCTGAAGTGAAACACAGTGAAACAACAGTTTTAGTTAAGACAAAGCTAGGTATTCATAATTTGTGAATAGCTTCTTTGGCTCTAAATTTGTGAACAAGAAATGATTTAACTTTATTTAAATGCCTAAAATATTTGTTGTTTGTTGGAGATCCCCCTCCACAAACGTAATGCACTTGCATAGTTCCTGTGGCTGTGGCTCTTTCTATTGGTCCCCCTTGTTAATCATTTGAGCCAATAGAATGACAGTAATCTAGCACGCTTTCATGTCAGTCACAACCTCTATAACCGCGCAGAAAATGGCCTTTTTTTGATGAGTAATGGCTCTGAGGCATTGTGGGAAATGAAGTTATTCAAAATATGGTTTCCATTAGGTTTTTGTTTAAGTCTTTTAGCCTAACTCCTATTGGTTATTCAGTTTTTGTATAGCTTAATTGAGAAAGTTCTAGAAAGTGTTGTTGCCAGGGCAGACTGCCAGCCTTAAGCAAAGTTAGAGACTCACAGCTCAAACTTAACATCTTAAAGTTTATAAAACTGTTATAGATCTTGAAGATTTGTCAAATTCGTTAAGATCTTAACCCTCACGTGATACTTTAAAAAACTTACGTTCATCACCCTAGGGACCGTTTTCTGCCACGCCCGAAAAAGTGCTATAAAAAATTTATATATTAATATAAGGCACAAAACGGTCCCTAGGGTGTTGAGTGTGAGTATTTTTGCTGCTAAGCCGTGTTAGGCTGATGTAAGAAAATCAGACTGAAAATTTGAAGATTTTACAAAAACGAAACCGGCTGGCAAGTTTGGCTATGTTACACCCAACACAGCGGAAATGGCGTTCATACGAATGAAAAAAGTGGCACAAAAAGAGCCCAGTATGACGTGAGGGTTAATAAAATGATCAGCGTTCTGCTCTACCAGGTGTAACAATTGAGTTTAACATCCAGGCATCCATGAAAACGGACATTTAACGGAGTTAGAAGTCGGATACTTACGTTTTATGAAGTTTTTGAGAAGAGTAAAAGCCGTCTCTGTCCCTCGAAGTATCGTAGAAAGATTCGGAAAGATCAAATAAGGTTTCCCGCCGGTCTTTAACTTGTGACGTAATCTGTTGTCACCCGCTCTGATTGGCTAACTACGATTGTGTTTCGTGATTGGACTGCCTTGTAATGATTTTATGTTATCACTGTTTTGGGTTATTTTTGTTTGTTAACTCGTCTAATTTTAATTATGGAATTATCATTACTATTTGTGTTTGTTTTGATTAAAATGGTGGCATGCTCCCACCATTTTATCAGGCCACGAATCAAAACAAACACAGTAAAATGCGTTTGATTTCCCTCCGAACATTCAGATTAGTGCAGCATAAATTCATTCATGAGGGGAAATTACAGTGGGAACATGTTGAGGCTCTGTTAGATGGATAACATAGTGAGTTCAGTGCACTGATATGACCATTGTCCTGAAGGATTTAGTCATTCTCTATGGTTAAAGAAATTGCACTAATGAATCCATATTTATTATATGTAATTCTAATTACACGTCTTGCTTCCGTGTTTGTGTGCTGTGTAACTAAAATACATTTTTTATTTTAGTTTTATATATTGATTAATGACCTGCAGATTTGATCATCACTTAAGTTGAACTTTATGTGTTGTCTTATAAATCATACACAAAATGCCACATTGAAAAAAGGTTTTATTATCATTTTGACACTTGAATTAAATTTATTTCCAGAAATAACTTTTAAAATTGAATATCAGTTACCTGTATTCTAGCGCTATTTATTAAAATTACATTTTAATAAAGGTATGCTATTTGGGTACTCTGTCGGACACTGAGAAAGGTCAGAGAAATTATACTCTGAGAGACTTGGTAAACAATGCATGCATGGTTGTTCAGTTCAGTTCAGTGTTGCTGTTTGTCTACTTGTAAAAAGATAAATTCACAGAATTATAAATGACTCTGACTAACTCGAGCTTCATTTTGAGTGCCATCATCTAGCCCTCTTTGTACCTGGTGGATGTCACAGGCCTCTGCCTCTCAATTATTGTATAGCCATTGTGTGTAAGACTGCCTCTCTGCTGGGCAGACACTGTGCGACTTTTTTCGGCCCGATTTTGGCCTGCCTCGTGCATCGTGTAGTATACGTGGGGTAACGAGAAGCGATTAACACCTCACGACCAGCTCCCGATCATCAATCGCTTGGTCCTGCCTCAGGACTGTCCTGAGGGTGTCACCGCAGCTTCTCACACTTCGCACGCGCAAACACAAATGTCAGCGAAAAAGACGGCGCAGCACGGCAGTGCAGCGTGTGATCTGGACACAAGCGATGGAGGAACAACTTGTAGAACTTTGGAAAGCTCATCCGAGCCTTTTCGATGTGGCCTCACAAAATTATCACGACCACAACAACCGTGAAAATAGTTGGATAGACATTGCTGCTCAATCACAGCTGCCTGACGTTTTTCATTAGCAATTTAGCAAAGTTGATGGCGGTGGTGTGTCTGTGTGAGTGAAAGACAGACAGGGAGAGCGACAGAATTTCTGTTATAACCTTCATTTTATGGACGCACAGTGTGAGCACTCAGGTCGCATCAGAGCATCGGGCGGTATAGTGTGAGACCCTGCATCGTGACCTACGAACTTCTAACCCATAGGTGTCAAACTCTGGCCCGCGGGCCAAATTTGTCCCGCAGCCTAATTACATTTGGCCCGCGAAGCCATACCAAATTACTATTAGAGCTGGCCTACTGGTATTATCCAGCTTATATATATATTGTTTAGTATTAAACTTTGCTTGTTCCATATTCAGTTTTTCAGCAAAACTTGTTTGAGTCCATAAGAACAGATTCATTCTTAAATCTGGAGGAAGATTTTTTTTTTTCAATGAATATTAATGTTAGCCCGCGACCTTGTTCCAGTTTTGAATTTTGGCCCACTGTGTATTTGAGTTTGACACCCCTGCTCTAACCCCTGCGAGTCAATCGTACAGTTTGAGCAGGAGCTGAATCGCGCGACTGACAAAATCACACAGTATGAGCCTTGCTCTTTCAATCAGAAATGAAGCTGCAGGTTGTCTCTTCACACCTACACCGAGACAGAGCAACCGTGAGACAAACACATTTAATTAAATAATTAATTAAATGTGGCAATAATTAATTAAAATTGGAATTAATTAATTAAATAAATAGTTATGACACATGTAATTAATTAATTATTGACACATTTAATTAATTATTTATGTATTTCACATTTTAATTAATTATTGACACATTTAATTAATTATTGACACATTTAATTAATTATTTAATGATATATTTATTTATTTCATTTTGGCAGTCCTGACGCCTGGCTCTCGTCATGAAATAATTTTATCTGTCAGCCTCACCCTGTGTACCGGGGCCTGCGCTTTGTCGGTGGGATTGCTTGCGAGGCGAGCGGGTCTATCCCACGCTTTGCCGTGAGACTGGGCAGACATCTCCGAAATCATCGAAACACTTTTGCAAAGAGGCTGTATCTTGACATAGACCCGCTCGCCTCGCAAGCAATCCCACCGACAAAGCGCAGGCCCCGGTACACAGCTGTAGTAACCCCCGCTGACTTCTTTTACTGAGGTTATATTTATCGATGTTTTATTTCCTGATGTTCTTATGTGTCCTACGTGTTTCAGTCGCCAATTCTGAATTATAACTAACATTAAAAACATGTTTAAGGAGGAGAGAGAGCAAATAAATCTGTTTAACATCTGATCTTTGGGTTTTTGTTCAGTAATCAGCGTGACCTGTGTATAAACACATAAAAGAGATAACGTTGGTGTTTCCGTCATGTAGTAACTGCTGGCTTTAACTGTACAAAGGTTGTTCGACACTATGAAACACATACAGACTTCATGATGTTCGGCTAATATTTTTATTGTGAATATTAATCATGCTGACCTCGCTCTGTACACCACGCAGCGAGGTCAGCATATCCACGATATCCTCAGCTCCATGAGTTAACACAAAGTTTCCCAGCTGACTATCTAACTGCCAACTATTCCAGAGACGTGAAAATATACAGCATAAAGAAAAGTGTAAGAGACTCAGCAGCAGATTAGAATAACAGTTATACATTTAATAAATCGCCAAATGAATCCAAGAAACGAGCAAACCTGTTCCGACAATTTGAATTTGTATTCCCTCAGCTGCAGACTCGCTGCTGTTTAAATGTTTGAAAAGGAAGATTAGATATAAAAAACGTCAAACATAGACTCAGTCTGCCTTCACATTTGATATGAGGCCAGCACGTATAGTGGCCTCAGCAGGCTATTACTGAAATACACGTGCTATATCATAAACTATGATATAAACAGGGAGGTCCTATTAACATGTTTAGTTTTAAAGGACACCTTCCTGCCTTTAGTCTCATTCATGAGCAGTATTAGTTTTCTTCTAACATCCAGAAGTCGGCACAATGTGTTTCATAGTTTGTAACAAGCCTTTGACAGGTAAACATAACATGACCGAAAAAGAAAAAAAAAGAAAAAAAAAAAGAGAGAGAGTGTTGACATAAGAAGAGAAAATTCTCTCAATTATGGAGACAGACAAATGGTTCATTTATGTTTGATGTGTGTTTATTCCTCCCTAAATATCGTCGGTGAAGTTCGCCATGCATGTCAGATTTTCCTGCGCATTTTTATACGTCTGCCAACAGAGAGAGAAAAAAATCACATTCTAACAGACAGCTGGTGCTTAGAATACAGTTGAATAACTATTAAAAAACAGATGATATTTAGATGATAGTTCAGTCTAACACATGTGCCAGTGAACCATTAAACGTCTGTGAAACTATGCAGTTATGAAACGTAACTTTAACCTCAGCCAAACCGATTTGCTCAGTTGTAAATAAAACAGCGAAGTAAACGTGACCCGACAGACAGAACCTGAGTGAATGAAGTCCAGCGTTTAACCACTGAGAGCTAAAACTCAGCTGAGGTTTGAAAGCTGTGTGCTGGTGATTGGACATCAGCCGCTGATAAAGCTGGCTCGCCTATAAAGTGCTCTGTAAGGAAACAAGCTCCAGCAGCTCTGCGCTCGGGGAAAAAACTATATTTACTTATCTTGTGCAGAAAAATGCGCTGACATTGCTTTATATCGAGCACCGGCTGCCCAGTTAAACTGTGACTATCACCAGGTAACGTAGGCGTGTTTCTTGAATTAGCAGCAGGTGTTAAACAGCTGACAGATGAGGAGGAGGATGCATGCAGGTAAACTGAGGGTCTGTTGAGCTGATCGCTGGTTTCGTGAGAAAAATGTCAGCTCGTTCTTTATGTTACAGAAGCACAGAGACACAAGACCAGGCGGAAAGAGACGATCGTTCGATGAAAATGAGAATCTGCGAATGCAACATGTGGAACACGGAGAGTGGAATATGTAAACAAACCGGTTAATGTACCCCCTCGGTGCACTCTGCATGCTAACTGTTAGCAGAGCTAGTGAAATCTCTGAAAACATCTGAGCACTTTTGCAAACATGTTCTATGTTGACAACCTGACCAGACATACGTCGCGACATTCGCGGCTAAAACACTGTTAAAAGTGTAGCTGGTGACAGAAAAACGGGGTATTTTAAAACTACACCACCACCATTGCTGCCTGTGATTTGATCTGCATTCTGGGATAACTGGCTGCCCCAAGTCTACACAAGTAATCGATTTTCTAGGATCGACCTGTTTTGACTTACTTTGCACGGCAACCAATCAAATGTTAGAGAAGCTGCAGGCTCAATCAAGTCAAGGAGGAATCAGGTGAGATAGTAAGCTGCTGTTATATACAATATTAGTGTACAACAGTCAGGTAACATGCTCCAAGCACAATAGAAAGTGCAATGTTTAAATATAATTAATATAATTATATATACATCCTACAGCAGCTATTCACAAAAGTAAAGACAATAAACATAAACAGTAAAACTTGTAAACAGACCAAAAACTGTCAGATATTGATAATCCAGTTAAAAGTGATTTAAGTGATGAATAAAGTGCTCTAACTTTAAGTGCTCAGGTGCAAAACTATTGTGTGCGGGGTAGTTTTTAAGTGTATATATTGTTGTTGTTGTTGTTGTTGTTGTTGTTATTATTGTCATTATTACACAGATGACTTTCACAGTGCCTCATTTTACCCTCATATTATTATGTGAGGCATTTAACAGAAATAAACTGTACAACGACTTGGCTGGTGACCCACTTCACATCTCCTTGCTAAACACTGGAGAATCATGCAAAGACTTTGATGTAATAGATTGACCTCTAACAGCAACCATGGGCATCAGTGATGAGAAAACCTGTGTTGAGACAGCATTGGTGAGTGTGCTTTGTTACCAGCAGCCCAAATTAGCCACAACATCTGTAAACATTTACCAAGATCCTCTTCTTTACCTGCCACTGCTCCTCTACACTGTGAGTACGTTGTCCACCCTGACGCTCCCTGGCTTGGTTCCTCACGAGATGGGTTGATCTTTGATCCATCTGCACAGCCACCGTTTGGACTGCTTGAGATAAAGTGTCTTTATGTGAGGAATTATGTTCACTTCAGATACCTTCAACTAAGAATAGCACCCTGTCTCTCTGTAAAAGTCACTCGTAATGACTATGTTGACACAAAGTTAACAGCAGCATCAGAGAGAGCGTGAACTGGTATTACTTTCATGTTCACACGCTGATGCACTTCTCTCTTAAAAATAATTTGATTTCTATTGTGTGGTCTTAAAAAAGTACAGGTGATTTAAAGATGTCAAGTTAAATGTTCAGTATGTTGGTCACACCAAACACATGCACTCTCCAGTTTCTTCTTCTCATCTAATGCAATCTTAATGGTAAATCAACAGGGTACCTGGTTGCATAATTAGGTACCCTGTTGAGGGTACCAGGGAGCGTCAGGGTGGACAACGAGGCCATGAGGCCTATAGTTAAAGTTTTTCAATTTGCAGTTTTCTCCAGCTACGTTAAACTCCATGTCTGTCCCTGTGCTCACGTCTGCAGTCTGTCTCGTTCCTTTGAGGATTCTCTCTGCACAGTTTCACCCCTCATATAACAAACCTCTTAAACATGAAGATGTAATCTTGGCCTCTGGAACTGATGCCACTCCTGGTCGGCTGCCTGTTCACCTGTTGGTGTCTCAATCTTATTTGCCATGTCGTCTGTGATTTCATCCTCACTGCAGACATGCACACACTCTGTGGGGTCCAGCCTGTACTCACAGTGTAGAGTAGCAGTGGCAGGTAAAGAAGAGGATCTTGGTAAATGTTTACCAGATAATCACATTAAAAGGCTTTCTCTCTCTCTCTCTCTCTCTCTCTCTCTCTCTGACACACACACACACACACACACACACACACACACACACACACACACACACACACACACACACACAGACAAACAGGGAAAGAGAAGTAAGTTTCTAGGTCAGCCTGGGAGCTGCTGAATTTGAATCCACCAATCAGAGAGGCTGTGTACTTTTCCCGCCAAAACTGGTGCCTGCAGCACACAGAGAGACACAGGATTTTTACAGTCTATTTCTCATAGTGAGGACTCCCCTCAAACAAATGACTATAATTTCCTAACCGTAGGGGCTAGAGCGGTCATTCTTACACCGTTTTGTTCAGAAGAGATGGGGGAATCTTCCAGTGTTAACAATTTATCATTAAAACATGAATTATTAAAGATATTTGACTTCTAATGCACCATAACTGAGCAGAGCGAAGCAAAAACTGCCTTGACTTGCCCTCAAACAACGCTTTCTAACTCTAAATCTATTTGGAGTATCGATATCATTCTTTCACCGTAAGAGACAGCAGGCTTTGGTGAACAGTCATAGAAATTTTCAGGTCTCTGTGGAAATCCAACAAAAAGTTATGACGAGAGAAAAAAGTGGTTCATTTCCACAGTTTGAAATCTGAAGAAATCTGAGCGACGGACGAATTTCCTACCCTCAAACAAGTCCAACTCATTTCAGAACGGTAATAGGTGAGAAAGAAATTCTTGAATTGTGAGCGTCAGGGGTGTCTGAAGATATTCGGGGACAAGCCTCATGTCTTAACTTTGCTTCGTTAAGGAGATATGACGATTCGAATATGCCTCTCATTACAGAAATCCAGCGATGATTTTGAACAAGCTCTCCATTGACTTTATATGGAGAGTTTTGAGACCTTGTTTTGGTCTGAGGAGATTTGCCAAAATTCTATAAATCCCACAACAATGATAGTGACATTTTCTGAAAGCCAGCAAAATACCTACGTTTTGATGTATAATTTGTGGAAGTTGAGTGAAAATTGAGCAAGTAGCAAGAAGTTGTTCGGACATGAAGTGAAAATTGCAAAACCTTCAGTGACACACTGGAAGCCAAGAGCATAGCAACCATAACAACGCATGTATTTTGTGAAAAATCACAATTTTGCAACTGAAAACTTTAAGAGGCATAAAAGTAAAACGGTAAAAGATTTGAAAAAGCTGAATCATACATGAATAGCCCAATAATTTGTGAACATTTTAAAGTTTGAATGGTTTTTCTAGGCGAAAGTATGAGGAAGTAGTTAAGTTTCAAAAACAAGCAAAATTTAGCAGAATTTTGGAAGTTTTCCATTCATTTCAATGGGACAAATTAAAGGAAAAAAGCTTAATATTTTAAAAAGTATAATAGCAAAAAATAGCAAAAATCATAGCGCAAATTAGCAGAAATAGCAGAATAGTTTAAAATTTGAACGGTGAAAATAGCACAAAAATTGTGGAAGTAGTTAAAGGACGAAAAATGAGCAACTTGAAGAATAATAATAATAATAATAATAATAAAGAATAAAGAGAAACAGGAACTCAATAGTGTGGATGCTTAAAGCATCCACACAATAACTAGAAAAATTTGCATTTCCTGCGAAAATGCAGTGTGGATGCTTAAAGCTGAAGCTGTATGCAAAAAGTAGCTGAAAAAGCTGAAAAGTTGCAGAAATTATAAAAACTTTGCAGAAGCAAAAGAAGTTTGCTAAAATGGAATAACTTAGCAGAACTGCAATATCTTAGAGGAAACATAATACTTGGCAGAAATACAATAGCATAGCAGAATTTAGCAGAAATATTGTAACTTACCAGAAACATGATAACTTCTCAAAAATACAAGAATTTAGGAGAAATAGTATAAGATAACAGAAAGAATATATTTAGCCAAAAATACTTAAACATTACAGAAACACTATGATTTAGAAAAATAGTACAACAGAGCAGAAATATTGTGATTTACCAGAGACACTGTGATGAACTATGAATATTGTAATTTTAAATTGAGACTGTTTTAGCACAAATATTATAATTTGGCAGAAATACTATAATTTAGCAGAAATACTATATTAAGCACAAATCCTATAAAAAGCAGAAATGGTATGATTAAGCACAAATACTACATTTAGTAGAAATACTTTGTTTTAGCACAAATCCCATAAAAAGCAGAAATACTGTACTATGATTTAGTAGAAAAACTATAATTAATCAGAAATACTAAATTTAGCAGAAATACTATATTAAGCACAAATACTATGAAAAGCAGAAATAGTATGATTAAGCATAAATACTACATTTAGCAGAAATACTATATTAAGCACAAATCCTATAAAAGCAGAAATAGTATATTAAGCACAAATCTTATAAAATAGCAGAAATAGTATGATTTAGCACAATAGTAATAAGTTAAACAGAAAAATTGGAAAAGCAAAATGGACAGCTGAAAAAATGCTGAACATGCTGAGGGTCCCTCAAATATACTTGTTAAATGACAAAAATCTGCAAAAAAATTTATTACAGCCACACAATCACAAATATGTACACATGAGGAAACACACATGCACAGAGAGACCCACACACAAGATCCAATTCAGTCAACCAGTCTAAATATATTGAATTTAAATCTTAGAATGAGATCATCCCATTAAAAGCCTTTCTCTCTCTCTCTCTCTCTCTGTCACACACACACACACACACACACACACACACACACAGGGAGAGAGAAGTAAGTTTCTAGGTCAGCCTGGGAGCTGGTGAATTTGAATCCACCAATCAGAGAGGCTGTGCACTTTTCCCCACCAAAACAGGTGCATCTGTTTACACACGCAGCAGCACAGAGAGACACAGGATTTTTGCAGTCTATTTCTCATAGTGACGACTCCCCTCAAACAAATGACCGTAATTTCCTAACCGTAGGGGCTAGAACGGTCATTCTTACACCGTTTTGTTCAGAAGAGATGGGGGAATCTTCAAGTGTTGACAATTTAATATTAAAATATGAATTTTTAGAGATATATGACATGGATGACTTGTTGACTTAGAAGCCACGAATTCCCCAATATGCAAATTTGAATGCCTGAGACCACATATGTGATTGGCTGGCTGGGAAGCCGTGCAGGCCCTGATTTGTGGATTTGAATTCCTCAGCCCTCAGATATGATTGGCTGGCTTAGAAGCCACGAAGGCCCCAATATGCAAATTTGAATGCCTCAGGACACTTATTTGATTGGCTGGGAAACTGTGCAGGCCCTGATTTGAAAATTTGAATGTCTCAGTCCTCACAGAGGATTGGCTGCCTGGGGACCTGGCAGAAATATATAGAAATACTATTATTAAGCATAAATACTACATTTAGTAGAAATACTATGTTTTAGCACAAATACTATAAAAAGAAGAAAAACTATAATTTAGCAGAAATACTATGTTAGGCACAAATCCTATAAAAAGCAGAAATACTATAATTTAGCAGAAATACTATGTTAGGCACAAATCCTATAAAAAGCAGAAATACTATAATTTAGCAGAAATACTATGTTAGGCACAAATCCTATAAAAAGCAGAAATACTATAATTTAGCAGAAATACTATATTAGGCATAAATCCTATGAAAAGCAGAAATAGTATCATTTAGCAGAAATACTGTATTTAGCACAAGTACCGAAAAGTACCAGAAATACTATGATTTAGCAGAATAGTAATAACTTATTGAAACACAAATGCACAGAGGGACACACAAACACAGGCTCTAATCCAGTCAACCAGTCTAACTATGTTCAATTTAAATCCTACAATGACATGCTGCCAAATAAGGGCAGGGTCCTCTCTCTCCCACTAAACACACACACACACACACACACACACACACACACACACACACAGGGAGAGAGGACTAAGTTTCTAGGTCAGCCTGGGAGCTGCTGAATTTGAATCCACCAATCAGAGAGGCTGTTTACGTTTTCCCGCCAAAACAGGTGCATCTTTTTACACACGCAGCACAGAGACATAGACCTGCTTCTTTCAGTTTATTTCACATAGTGAGGATTCCTCTCAAACAAATGACCATAATTTCCTAACCATAGGGGCTAGAGCGGTCATTCTTACACCGTTTTGTTCAGAAGAGATGGGGGAATCTTCAAGTGTTGACAATTTATCATTAAAATATGAATTTTTAGAGATATATGACATGGATGACTTGTTGACTTAGAAGCCACGAATTCCCCAATATGCAAATTTGAATACCTGGAGCCCACATACATGATTGGCTGGCTGGGAAGCTGTGCAGGCCCTGATTTGTGGATTTGAATTCCTCAGCCCTCAGATATGATTGGCTGGCTTAGAAGCCATGAAGGCCCCAATATGCAAATTTGAATGCCTCAGGACACATATATGATTGGCTGGGAAACCGTGCAGGCCCTGATTTGAAAATTTGAATGTCTAAGTCCTCACAGAGGATTGGCTGCCTGGGGACCTGGCAGAAATATATAGAAATATATAGAAATACTATGATTAAGCATAAATACTACATTTAGTAGAAATACTATGTTTTAGCACAAATACTATAAAAAGCAGAAATACTATAATTTAGCAGAAATACTATATTAAGCACAAATCCTATAAAAAGCAGAAATACTATATTAGGTACAAATCCTATAAAAAGCAGAAATACTATATTAGGCACAAATCCTATAAAAAGCAGAAATACTATATTAGGCACAAATAGTATAAAAAGCAGAAATACTATAATTTAGCAGAAATACTATGTTTGGCACAAATCCTATAAAAATAATAAATACTATAATTTAGCAGAAATACTATATTAGGCACAAATCTTATGAAAAGCAGAAATAGTATCATTTAGCAGAATAGTAATAACTTACAAAATTACAAATATGGAGGCATATTGAAACACAAATGCACAGATGGACACACAAACACAGGTTCTAATCCAGTCAACCAGTCTAACTATATTCAATTTAAATCCTACAATGACATGCTGCCAAATAAGGGCAGGGTCCTCTCTCTCCCACTAAACACACACACACACACACACACACACACACAGACAGACACAGAGGGAGAGAGCTGCCGAATTTAAATCCACCAATCAGAGTGGCTGTTTACGTTTTCCCGCCAAAACAGGTGCATCTTTTTACACACGCAGGACAGAGAGGCACAGGATTATTGCAGCCTATTTCTCATAGTGACGACTCCCCTCAAACAAATGACCATAATTTCCTAACCGTAGGGGCTAGAGCGGTCATTCTTACACCGTTTTGTTCAGAAGAGATGGGGGAATCTTCCAGTGTTAACAATTTATCATTAAAATATGAATTATTAAAGATATTAGACTTCTAATGCACCATAACTGAGCAGAGCGAAGCAAAAACTGCCTTGACTTGCCCTCAAACAACGCTTTGTAACTCGAAATCTATTTGGAGTATCGATATCATTCTTTCACCGTAAGAGACAGCAGGCTTTGGTGAACAGTCATGGAAATTTTCAGGTCTCTGTGGAAATCCAAAAAAAAGTTATGACGAGAGAAAAAAGTGGTTCATTTCCAGAGTTTTAAATCTGAAGAAATCTGAGCGAAGGACGAATTTCCTACCCTCAAACAAGTCCAACTCATTTCAGAACGGTAATAGGTGAGAAAGAAATTCTTGAATTGTGAGCGTCAGGGGTGTCTGAAGATATTCGGGGACAAGCCTCATGTCTTAAAGTCGCTTCGTTAAGGAGATATGACGATTCGAATATGCCTCTCATTACAGAAATCCAGCGATGATTTTGAACAAGCTCTCCATTGACTTTATATGGAGAGTTTTGAGACCTTGTGTTGGTCTGAGGAGATTTGCAAAAATTCTATAAATCCCACAACAATGATAGTGACATTTTCTGAAAGCCAGCAAAAATACCTACGTTTTGATGTATAATTTGTGGAAGTTGAGTGAAAATTGAGCAAGTAGCAAGAAGTTGTTCGGACATGAAGTGAAAATTGCAAAACCTTCAGTGGCACACTGGAAGCCAAGAGCATAGCAACCATAACAACGCATGTATTTTGTGAAAAATCACAATTTTGCAACTCAAAAACTTTAAGAGGCATAAAAGTAAAACAGTAAAACATTTGAAAAAGCTGAATCATACCTGAATAGCCCAATAATTTGTGAACATTTTAAAGTTTGAATGGTTGTTCTAGGTGAAAATATGAGGAAGTAGTTAAGTTTCAAAAACAAGCAAATTTTAGCAGAATTGCAGAAGTTTCCCATTCATTTCAATGGGACAAATTAAAGGAAAAAAGCTTAATATTTTAAAAAGTATAATAGTTAAAAATAGCAAAAATCGTAGCGTAAATTACCAGAAATAGCAGAATAGTTTAAAATTTGAACGGTGAAAATCGGCTGAAAATTGTGGAAGTAGTTAAGTGCCAAAAAGTGTACGGAAGCAACTAGAATAATAATAATAACTAGAAAAATTTGCATTTCCTGCGAAAATGCAGTGTGGATGCTTAAAGCTGAAGCTGTATGCAAAAAGTAGCTGAAAAAGCTGAAAAGTTGCAGAAATTGTAAAAACTTTGCAGAAGCAAAAGAAGTTTGCTAAAATGGAATAACTTAGCAGAACTGCAATATCTTAGAGGAAACATAATACTTGCAGAGATACAATAGCATAGCAGAATTTAGCAGAAATATTGTAACTTACCAGAAACATGATAACTTCTCAAAAATACAAGAATTTAGGAGAAATAGTATAAGATAACAGAAAGAATATATTTAGCCAAAAATACTTAAACATTACAGAAACACTATGATTTAGAAAAATAGTACAACAGAGCAGAAATATTGTGATTTACCAGAGACACTGTGATGAACTATGAATATTGTAATTTTAAATTAAGACTATGTTTTAGCACAAATACTATAAAAAGAAGAAAAACTATAATTTAGCAGAAATACTATATTAAGCACAAATCCTATAAAAAGCAGGAATACTATAATTTAGAACAAATAGTATAAAAAGCAGAAATACTATAATTTAGCAGAAATACTATGTTAGGCACAAATCCTATAAAAAGCAGAAATACTATAATTTAGCAGAAATACTATATTAGGCATAAATCCTATGAAAAGCAGAAATAGTATGATTTAGCAGAAATACTGTATTTAGCACAAGTACCGAAAAAGTACCAGAAATACTATGATTTAGCAGAATAGTAATAACTTATTGAAACACAAATGCACAGAGGGACACACAAACACAGGCTCTAATCCAGTCAACCAGTCTAACTATGTTCAATTTAAATCCTACAATGACATGCTGTCAAATAAGGGCAGGGTCCTCTCTCTCCCACTAAACACACACACACACACACACACACACACACACACACACAGGGAGAGAGGACTAAGTTTCTAGGTCAGCCTGGGAGCTGCTGAATTTGAATCCACCAATCAGAGAGGCTGTTTACGTTTTCCCGCCAAAACAGGTGCATCTTTTTACACACGCAGCACAGAGTCATAGACCTGCTTCTTTCAGTTTATTTCACATAGTGAGGATTCCCCTCAAACAAATGACCATAATTTCCTAACCATAGGGGCTAGAGCGGTCATTCTTACACCGTTTTGTTCAGAAGAGATGGGGGAATCTTCAAGTGTTGACAATTTATCATTAAAATATGAATTTTTAGAGATATATGACATGGATGACTTGTTGACTTAGAAGCCACGAATTCCCCAATATGCAAATTTGAATGTCTGAGACCACATATGTGATTTGGCTGGCTGGGAAGCCGTGCAGGCCCTGATTTGTGGATTTGAATTCCTCAGCCCTCAGATATGATTGGCTGGCTTAGAAGCCATGAAGGCCCCAATATGCAAATTTGAATGCCTCAGGACACTTATTTGATTGGCTGGGAAACTGTGCAGGCCCTGATTTGAAAATTTGAATGTCTCAGTCCTCACAGAGGATTGGCTGCCTGGGGACCTGGCAGAAATATATAGAAATACTATTATTAAGCATAAATACTACATTTAGTAGAAATACTATGTTTTAGCACAAATACTATAAAAAGAAGAAAAACTATAATTTAGCAGAAATACTATATTAAGCACAAATCCTATAAAAAGCAGAAATACTATAATTTAGAACAAATAGTATAAAAAGCAGAAATACTATAATTTAGCAGAAATACTATGTTAGGCACAAATCCTATAAAAAGCAGAAATACTATATTTAGCAGAAATACTATGTTAGGCACAAATCCTATAAAAAGCAGAAATACTATAATTTAGCAGAAATACTATATTAGGCATAAATCCTATGAAAAGCAGAAATAGTATGATTTAGCAGAAATACTGTATTTAGCACAAGTACCGAAAAGTACCAGAAATACTATGATTTAGCAGAATAGTAATAACTTATTGAAACACAAATGCACAGAGGGACACACAAACACAGGCTCTAATCCAGTCAACCAGTCTAACTATGTTCAATTTAAATCCTACAATGACATGCTGCCAAATAAGGGCAGGGTCCTCTCTCTCCCACTAAACACACACACACACACACACACACACACACACACACACACACACAGAGGGAGAGAGCTGCCGAATTTAAATCCACCAATCAGAGTGGCTGTTTACGTTTTCCCGCCAAAACAGGTGCATCTTTTTACACACGCAGACAGAGAGGCACAGGATTATTGCAGCCTATTTCTCATAGTGACGACTCCCCTCAAACAAATGACCATAATTTCCTAACCGTAGGGGCTAGAGCGGTCATTCTTACACCGTTTTGTTCAGAAGAGATGGGGGAATCTTCCAGTGTTTACAATTTATCATTAAAATATGAATTATTAAAGATATTTGACTTCTAATGCACCATAACTGAGTAGAGCGAAGCAAAAACTGCCTTGACTTGCCCTCAAACAACGCTTTGTAACTCGAAATCTATTTGGAGTATCGATATCATTCTTTCACCGTAAGAGACAGCAGGCTTTGGTGAACAGTCATGGAAATTTTCAGGTCTCTGTGGAAATCCAAAAAAAAGTTATGACGAGAGAAAAAAGTGGTTCATTTCCAGAGTTTTAAATCTGAAGAAATCTGAGCGAAGGACGAATTTCCTACCCTCAAACAAGTCCAACTCATTTCAGAACGGTAATAGGTGAGAAAGAAATTCTTGAATTGTGAGCGTCAGGGGTGTCTGAAGATATTCGGGGACAAGCCTCATGTCTTAAAGTCGCTTCGTTAAGGAGATATGACGATTCGAATATGCCTCTCATTACAGAAATCCAGCGATGATTTTGAACAAGCTCTCCATTGACTTTATATGGAGAGTTTTGAGACCTTGTGTTGGTCTGAGGAGATTTGCCAAAATTCTATAAATCCCACAACAATGATATTGACATTTTCTGAAAGCCAGCAAAAATACCTACGTTTTGATGTATAATTTGTGGAAGTTGAGTGAAAATTGAGCAAGTAGCAAGAAGTTGTTCGGACATGAAGTGAAAATTGCAAAACCTTCAGTGGCACACTGGAAGCCAAGAGCATAGCAACCATAACAACGCATGTATTTTGTGAAAAATCACAATTTTGCAACTCAAAACTTTAAGAGGCATAAAAGTAAAACAGTAAAAGATTTCAAAAAGCTGAATCATACCTGAATAGCCCAATAATTTATGAACATTTTAAAGTTTGAATGGTTGTTCTAGGTGAAAATATGAGGAAGTAGTTAAGTTTCAAAAACAAGCAAATTTTAGCAGAATTGCAGAAGTTTCCCATTCATTTCAATGGGACAAATTAAAGGAAAAAAGTGGAATATTTTAAAAAGTATAATAGTTAAAAAATAGCAAAAATCGTAGCAAGAAAGAGCAAAAATAGCAGAATAGTTTAAAATTTGAACGGTGAAAATCGGCTGAAAATTGTGGAAGTAGTTAAGTGCCAAAAAGTGTACGGAAGCAACTAGAATAATAATAATAATAATAATAATAATAATAAAGAATAAAGAGAAACAGGAACTCAATAGTGTGGATGCTTAAAGCATCCACACAATAATAATAATAATAATAAAGAATAAAGAGAAACAGGAACTCAATAGTGTGGATGCTTAAAGCATCCACACAATAATAATAAAGAATAAAGAGAAACAGGAACTCAATAGTGTGGATGCTTAAAGCATCCACACAACTAGAAAGCGAAAATTTCTGAAGAAATTTTAAGTGTGCCTATGCCGCCGCTAATCAGTATAGTTTGCCATTCAAACGGCTACAGAGAGCAAAACTCAGCAGAGCAGCCATTCTCCACCATGAACTATGGTAAAACCAAACACCGCTCGCGCCTCACAGATGACAGCTTACAGTTTTGTGTAAAGATGAGGTGACTTCGTACAGCCCCAATTTGTAGACGCTGTGCGCAGAGGTTCATAAGCAGACCCAACAATGTTTGCATGAACACACTTTGAAGCATTACGTTATGGACCACTTTTCACACATAGTTGCTGTACCTACACAGCCGGCTGTAGCTTTTCATCTCATAGCCCGACACATACACAAAAAAAAAAAAAAAAAAAAAAGCAGAGAGAGCACAGACTTTACACCTGAGAGGCGTGATTGCAGATGCCGCTGAGGTGGGTCCACCTCCCCTGCAGCGGCACTGCAGACCACGCCCTGCCACACACATCAAACACGTAAAATAAATATTTATGCACTTTTCATTCACTTTTTGTTTTTTGTTATTTTTACACAGTGTTCTGAATGATTAACAATGGTCTACAGCCAATCTTGTGTATTATTATACAAACTTTGGTTGTAAGATTCAGATAACTATTTAATAAAAGCTAAATATTTTATATGAGAGTAAGAAAGAAAAGTATATCTTTGTCTCATACTCTCATCAGACAATACATGAACCTCTCAATAAACAAAATATATGCTCAGCTTAAATGACAAACCGCTATTTTACACAGTGGAACACTTATTTTTAAACAAAACCAATGCAGTTCGCCACTGACAGTGCTTACCTTTGCACATCACAGTAAACACTGAACCAAGATGGCGCCCACGCGAACGAGAAATCTGAACTACGGTGTCCTGCAGAGGACAAATGGTCAAAATTGCTAAAATTTACAACATATATGCAGCTCAACAGCGACACCTTGTGACTTATTCCAGTCACTACCTTACATATACATAACGTCTTACCTGACATTCAGTTCACCGGACACTCATACTGAATCACCAGCCCATATAAATGAAAAATAAGTCCAGCAGCCAACCAAGAGTCATCACGAAAGACTAGGGGTGACACGACAGCGTGAGCGGGCCTGGGTGTCAGCCAGCCCAGCCTGGGTGTCAGCCAGCCCGACCTGGGTGTCAGCCAAGCCGCGCTAGCCAGCTAGCCGCCATGCGGCGGTGAAACGAGAGCGTGAGCCGGCCTGGGTATCAGTCAGCCCGGCCTAGGTGTCAGCCAAGCCGCCCTAGCCAGCTAGCTGCCATGCGGCGCTAGCAGTAACATCGTGAGAGATATGGGACTTCTTGATAAAATATGGGACTTCTTGATAAAACGAGCAGATATTTGAAGTTTACACCCCTACATTCTCGCCTGAAAATAGGGGAGGCTGTCATAAAGTTCAAAATCAGTAACTTAGCGCGCACAGCTGTATAGAAACTCCGTCGTGCTAGCTAGCACGCAGTACAGTTATTGTAACTGTCAGCACAACGAAAATAAACTACACCTAAACTCGGTTTATATCTGACCCAAATAGAGTGCAGTTAATAACGTCTTACCTGAAATTCAGTTCACCAGCCGCCTGCTTCTCCTGCATTGGGTTTCCCTTATCCACGATTGAGCTCCGCGTTAGCCACCACCGGTCGATCGGTGTTTCTTTTCCCCGCATACGAGGGGAAGAGACATATACCGGTGGCTAACGCGGAGCTAGCTAGCCACCGGTATATGAACAACTCAGTTATTTTTTTCCACATCGACCAGCATCATCGGCCCATATAAACGAAAAATAAGTCCAGCTAAGACAAAGACTGTTTGCGGAGCGATCGGGGGTGAAAGGAGTTAGAGACGCCTCACTGAAAGCCAAGCCTGGGTGCTTTTGAGCGAAGCGGCGCTAGCTAGCCGAGCTAGCTAGCCGGCCGGCCAAACTAGCTAGCCGGCTAGCAGCAACATCGTGAGAAATCTGTTGCTAATATGGGATGTTTTGACAAAACGAGCAGATATTTGACGTTTACACACCTACATTCTCACCTGAAAACCGGTCGATCGGCGGCCGCCTCACATGTTTCTTTCCCCACATATGAGGGGAAAGAGACACATACCGGTGGCTAGCTAGCTCCGCGTTAGCCACCACCAAACAACTCAGTTAGTTTTTCCTCATCGACCAGCATCATCGGCCCATATAAACGAAAAATAAGTCCAGTGTGAAACAGTCGCTTGGCGAGCGATCGGGTGGTTTAGCGAGTGTCAGCCTCTTAAGTTTAAGACAAGCCCGGCTGCTTTTTAAGCGACGCGGCGCTAGCTACCCAGCTAGCGTCAGTACACAGGAACTACTTCCGGTAGTTATACAAAATAAAAGCGTCCACAGGGACACAGCGGCCGCCTCGCATTACTCCCGACATACCACTAGAGTGAGCCAGCACACCACAAATGAAGTTTTCTTGTTCTCCATTCATTTCAATGGGAAAAAACTTGCATTAAAATATTCATATTTAAAAAACTATAGAAGTAATAAACACCAAAAGTCATAGC
The DNA here is from genome assembly GCF_057382185.1 of Mchenga conophoros. Classification (NCBI taxonomy): domain Eukaryota; kingdom Metazoa; phylum Chordata; class Actinopteri; order Cichliformes; family Cichlidae; genus Mchenga; species Mchenga conophoros. The sequence continues at coordinate 40,789,590 of NC_140541.1, forward strand.
AACTCATTCCAGCTCCAGCCGCACACAATGATATATCATATGTGAACCTTGTCTCAAAACTGTGGGGCGAGTTAAGGTCCAAAATTTCAGGCGGAAAAAGAATAATAATAACTAGAAAGCGAAAATTTCTGAAGAAATTTTAAGTGTGCCTATGCCGCCGCTAATCAGTATAGTTTGCCATTCAAACGGCTACAGAGAGCAAAACTCACCGGAGCAGCCATTCTCCACCATGAACTATGGTAAAACCAAACACCGCTCGCGCCTCACAGATGACAGCTTACAGTTTTGTGTAAAGATGAGGTGACTTCGTACAGCCCCAATTTGTAGACGCTGTGCGCAGAGGTTCATAAGCAGACCCGACAATGTTTGCATGAACACACTTTGAAGCATTACGTTATGGACCACTTTTCACACATAGTTGCTGTACCCACACAGCCGGCTGTAGCTTTTCATCTCACAGCCCGACACATACAAAAAAAAAAAAAAAAAAAAGCAGAGAGAGCACAGACTTTACACCTGAGAGGCGTGATTGCAGATATCGCTGAGGTGGGTCCACCTCCCCTGCAGCGGCACTGCAGACCACGCCCTGCCACACACATCAAACACGTAAAATAAATATTTATGCACTTTTCATTCACTTTTTGTTTTTTGTTATTTTTACACAGTGTTCTGAATGATTAACAATGGTCTACAGCCAATCTTGTGTATTATTATACAAACTTTGGTTGTAAGATTCAGATAACTATTTAATAAAAGCTAAATATTTTATATGAGAGTAAGAAAGAAAAGTATATCTTTGTCTCATACTCTCATCAGACAATACATGAACCTCTCAATAAACAAAATATATGCTCGGCTTAAATGACAAACCGCTATTTTACACAGTGGAACACTTATTTTTAAACAAAACCAATGCAGTTCGCCACTGACAGTGCTTACCTTTGCACATCACAGTAAACACTGAACCAAGATGGCGCCCACGCGAACGAGAAATCTGAACTACGGTGTCCTGCAGAGGACAAATGGTCAAAATTGCTAAAATTTACAACATATATGCAGCTCAACAGCGACACCTTGTGACTTATTCCAGTCACTACCTTAAATATACATAACGTCTTACCTGACATTCAGTTCACCGGACACTCATACCGAATCACCAGCCCATATAAATGAAAAATAAGTCCAGCAGCCCACCAAGAGTCATCACGAAAGACTAGGGGTGACACGAGAGCGTGAGCGGGCCTGGGTGTCAGCCAGCCCAGCCTGGGTGTCAGCCAGCCCGACCTGGGTGGCAGCCAAGCCGCCCTAGCCAGCTAGCCGACTAGCTGCCATGCGGCGCTAGCAGTAACATCGTGAGAGATATGGGACTTCTTGATAAAATATGGGACTTCTTGATAAAACGAGCAGATATTTGAAGTTTACACCCCTACATTATCGCCTGAAAATAGGGGAGGCTGTCATAAAGTTCAACATCAGTAACTTAGCGCGCACAGCTGTATAGAAACTCCGTGGTGCTAGCTAGCACGCAGTACAGTTATTGTAACTGTCAGCACAACGAAAATAAACTACACCTAAACTCGGTTTATATCTGACCCAAATAGAGTGCAGTTAATAACGTCTTACCTGAAATTCAGTTCACCAGCCGCCTGCTTCTCCTGCATTGGGTTTCCCTTATCCACGATTGAGCTCCGCGTTAGCCACCACCGGTCGATCGGTGTTTCTTTCCCCGCATACGAGGGGAAGAGACATATACCGGTGGCTAACGCGGAGCTAGCTAGCCACCGGTATATGAACAACTCAGTTATTTTTTCCACATCGACCAGCATCATCGGCCCATATAAACGAAAAATAAGTCCAGCTAATACAAAGACTGTTTGCGGAGCGATCGGGGGTGAAAGGAGTTAGAGACGCCTCACTGAAAGCCAAGCCTGGGTGCTTTTGAGCGAAGCCGAGCTAGCTAGCCGGCTAGCCGGCCGGCCGAACTAGCTAGCCGGCTAGCAGCAACATCGTGAGAAATCTGTTGCTAATATGGGATGTTTTGACAAAACGAGCAGATATTTGACGTTTACACACCTACATTCTCACCTGAAAACCGGTCGATCGGCGGCCGCCTCGCATGTTTCTTTCCCCACATATGAGGGGAAAGAGACACATACCGGTGGCTAGCTAGCTCCGCGTTAGCCACCACCAAACAACTCAGTTAGTTTTTCCTCATCGACCAGCATCATCGGCCCATATAAACGAAAAATAAGTCCAGCTAAGACAAAGACTGTTTGCGGAGCTATCGGGGATGAAAGGAGTTAGAGACGCCTCACTGAAAGCCAAGCCTGGGTGCTTTTGAGTGAAGCGGCGCAACATCGTGAAAAATCTGTTGCCAATATGGGATGTTTTGACAAAACGAGCAGATATTTGACGTTTACACACCCACATTCTCACCTGAAAATATCTTAAAAGTTTACTTTGTGACCTAGAAACACAAATAAGAGGAATATATTAAACCAAGTGGCAGCCGCCATTGTTTGACTGGTAGAGGCGTGCTTTGAATTGTGGGATATGCAGTTTTCCACCAAGCATACACCCTTGCCGTTACCGTAACTATTCAATGCTTCGTGCAACCTTAAGAATTCCAATGGTTCCTGAAAGCACCGACGCTGTGCGCGCCGTTGATATTGTCGTCATTATGGTAATCCAAATACGGGGACATACCACTAGAGTGAGCCAACACACCACAAATTAAGTGAGTGAGCAAACACACCACAAAGTAAGTTAAGTTTCACTTTCGTTCGTTCCCATTCATTCCAATGGGCAAAAACTTGCATTAAAATATTCATATTTAAAAAACTATAGAAGTAATAAACACCAAAAGGCATAGCAACTCATTCCTGATCCAGCCGCACAAAATGATATAACATATATGAAGCTTGTGTCAAAACTGTGGGATGAGTTACGGTCCAAAATTTCAGGCGGAAAAAGAATAATAATAATAATAAATCCGAGCAATAGTAATAAGTGTGCCTTCGCATAGGCACACTTAATAATAATAATAATAAATCCGAGCAATAGTAATAAGTGTGCCTTCGCATAGGCACACTTAATAAATCCGAGCAATAGTAATAAGTGTGCCTTCGCATAGGCACACTTAATAACCAGCACTATCAACTGGTTTGGGATCTCCACCAGTTTCATGTCTTTGCAGCTTCTCCAACAAAGTTCCTGTAAAATCAGCATGTTTGTCTTTATTGGTTTGATAGTGATTGATTATTCAGTCCCAATCTGCTGTCATCTAAAGAACAAAATGATGTTTCTATGAGTCACAAAGCTCCAGATGTTGTCGGCTTCACAAAGAAAACAAAGAACTTAAACACAAAGTGTTTGGAGCCAAAATGTTCCCAAGCTGCTCTTTTTGAAATGGCAGAGGTACAGTGGTGTCTAACAGCACACTGTGGAAGGCAAACATGTTATTGTTGGATGAAACTTCATGAATCCTTTGTAGATTTGAGCTGTTGGAGCCTTTCTTTTCTCTTCAGGTGTACAGATGCTGAGGAGGCAGGTGAAGCAGGTGGAGCTGTTGTGATGCTGGCAGAGGGTGTGTCTTAGTAACTCTGTGAGGCAGAACTGGATCCAACATTGTGGATGTGTTGATGTTGGAGCCATTAAGAGTCTCTGGCCACACTGTAGGATTTCCCTTTGATCCACTGTGGGGGCATTTTGGAGTCTGTCAGTGAAACTCTTCATGTTTGTGTTTGACTCCAGTTTATAGAAACAGAGGAATGTGTCATGCTTTTGTTCGGCCTCCACAAATACACACATTTGTTCATTGGTTGGACTTTTTGGAAGGAGACACATTGAAAACCATGTTAATAAGATCTTGTTTCCTGTGGATCCGACACAGAGAGTGGACTTCAGACAGAAAGCGTGGAAGAGATTTTAGAGGCCGTGTGTGGCAACAGGAAGTTTCTGTGTGTTTGCTGATCTTACATGTGGAAAACAACACGTGATGTTTGTGAAGTTCTACAATGATCATTGTTCTCACAGCATTTTGAGTGGGAACAGTTCAAACTGGGAGTAGTGGGAGTTATTTACTGATTGAAACAAGCTGAATGTTTCTGTGACGATGAAGATCAGCAGCTCAGCTGATCAATGAACTGACATCTATCAGTCGTTTCATGAGATGAAGTCATCAGCAGACATTTGTTCTGACTGTGTGATGAATGTCAGAACGTCAGGGCTCTGCTTTAGTCACTGCTTGATGATCATTGGCTCATTGTTGAATCCAGGGGCCCAGTCTGACCTCTGACCTTTGCTGCAGGTCTTCTGTGTTATCTCCACTTTCATGTCTGATCTTCTGCTGTATCGTCCAAAATAAACATCTGGATCATTTCCAACACTTCAGCAGATCTTTAGTTTGGGCAGTGCAGCACAGAATAACACATATTGTACTATACTGCCCACTTCCTGATCTTATTGGATCTGTGTGTGAGGTTGGTGAAGGAAACACATGTTTACTGAGTGAGTCGCTGCCATTAGGAACTAGTTTTTATATCACAGCCTGGAAATCACACAGGACCATTTCTGCAAGTGAAAAGTCGTCATTGGAGGAAAATGATTATGTAGTTTGTGCGACTGAAGAATTGTCCCAACTACATGTGCTGCTGACCTTTGACCTTTCCTTTAGGTGCACAGAGGAGTCTGTGGAAACATCCAGAACTGAGGCAGTGCTACAGATGCTTCAAATAAAGTGGTGTATTATCCATGTTTTCTATGGATCACATCCAGTATCCTGATCTAACGAGCCCCCTTTTTGTGGATTTTAGAGCCTCTGACTTTTGCTGCGTCTCATTTCAAGCACAAGAGCAAGAAGTGGATGAAGAAATGGGGCGAGTGGGGTCAGTGTGGTGCATGTCAGCTGTGCTCACACATGCTTTCACAAAGAACATGTGTGTTCATCGGCAGCATTAAGGTGCACTTTAGTCTTCATAATAATAAAGTATTCTGACTTTATTCTTCTGAATCCTCACAGTCATGTTGCAGCTCTGCTCTGCTTTAAGAACATGTTCTACCAGGATGTTACTTTCCTAAACGTGTTCTCCAAATGTTCCAAAGACTTTGTTCTTGTCAGAGGTAGTGTCGTGGATGAGAGAAGGAGGACCCAAACGCTGGACTCACAGGCAGGTAGGTGAAGGTGGATGTTTATTGCCGAAGGAGCGAGCAAACAGTACAGAGGGAGGAAATGGCTGGCTGACTGAATGAATGAATGAATGACCAAAGGACTGACTGACTGACTGAACATACAGACGACATAGACATCAGACGTACATCATCAATGACCCGACACTGAATGGGTAGAACAGAGGGCTTAAATACACAGACTGGTGATAATGATGATAATGAGAGAACGGTGAGTACACAGCTGAACATAATGAACTAATGATAATGGGAAGAGGACTGAACATAATGCACACAGACCAAGGCTAACACAATAAAACAGGAAGTGGAACAGGCAGTAGATAAACAGTGAACGTGAACTGAAAATACTGGGTCACCGACCCAGGAACCCTGACAGTACCCCCCCCTTCAAAGGCCGGCACCCGACGGCCAAAAGAAAAAGAACCAGAACAGGGCGGGCGGAGGGGGCCCAGGACGGAGGGACGGAGTCCACACAGAGACAGTTCAGGTGGGTGGCCACGTGGAAGGCAGCAGCGACCACTGAGCCGGTCCGGTAGGTGGCTGCGGCGGTCGAGACGAGACTGTTCCGGTGGACCGACCGTGCGGAAGGCAACGGCGGCGGCGAAGGAGACGACGGAGCAGTTCAGGGGGCCGACCGCGTGGAAGGCAGCGGCGGCTCTCCAGTGTTAGGCGTGCTGGCCACGGCCCGGTGGGCACAGGACCAGACGAGGCCGGCCCAGGCGACGACGGGGCCGGACCAGGCGAAGCACAGGCTGGAGCTGCAGCAGGTGAAACAAAAGCCAAAGTCGAGGCTGGGCCAGACGAGGACGAAGACTCTGAGGCTGGGCCAGACGAGGACGGAGGCTCTGAGGCTGGAGCCGGACCAGGCGGAGCAGAAGCAGAGGCCGACGCCAGACCAGGCGACGTTGAAGGCGATGCAGAGGCCGGGCCGGGCGTGGGTGCAGCTGAGGCAGAGGCCGGGCGTGGGTGCAGCTGAGGCAGAGGCCTGACCAGGCGTGGGTGCAGCTGAGGCAGAGGCCTGACCAGGCGAAGTTGAAGCCTCTGGCTGGAGACAGGCCGGGCCAGCGGGTGCGGAAACCCCTGGCTGAGGAGCGGCCGGGCCAGCGGGTGCGGAAACCCCTGGCTGAGAAGCAGGAGAGCTCACAGCTGGCTCTGGGTGCTGTGGCTGCAGGTCCGGGAACCGAACAGGATGGTGGACAGGCGACTGGGAAACAGGAGGCGACTGGACTGACTGGACAGGGGACTGAGCTACAGGAGGTGACTGGGGGACAGGAGCAGACTGGACTGACTGGACAGGGGACTGAGCTACAGGAGGTGACTGGAGGACAGGAGGGGACTGAGCTACAGGAGGTGACTGGAGGACAGGAGGGGACTGAGCTACAGGAGGTGACTGGAGGACAGGAGGGGACTGAGCTACAGGAGGTGACTGGACTAGAGGTGAGTGAACTGACTGGAGGGCAGCAGGAGACTGGACAGCAGGTGAGTGAACTGACTGAAGGGAAAGCTGAACAGCAGGTGAGGGAACTGACTGGAGGGAAAGCTGAACAGCAGGTGAGGGAACTGACTGGAGTGGAGATGCTAAGGGAGGAACAGAGGCAGGCGTGGCTGACGACGGAGCTGAGGTTGGTGTGGCTGATGGCTGAGCTACAGACTGGGCTAGACAGGGAGATAAAGCTACAGCCTGGGCTAGTAAAGCTGGTGCCTGAGCAGGGGACACTTCAGCCAGCCTAACCAGGGATAAAGCTAGTGCGTGAAAGGCTGGATCAGGTGGTGGATGAAGTGGTGGACTGATTGGCTCTTCCGTGCTTCCAGAGCGTGAGGGCACTGGCTGGAGAGCCTCAGCTGAGTCTCTAGGGGGGTCAGGCCGGATCCTGGCCGCCCTCAGCCTAGGTGCTGGGACAGGCACGGGAGGTGGCTGGACACTAGTGATGTGACGTTCTGTATCGGGGCTTCGAAGCGTGTGTCGAGTAATGGAGGGGGCGTTTCCGCGAAGCGCGTATCGAGGCTTGCTTCATTTATGGGAGGAGCTGAAAATGATGACGTCCGAAGCCTCGCTGCCCGGCTGTACCACGTGACTGGTTCATGAAGCGGTTCGAACTTTGCCGCAAATAATCATTTTCCACACTGCCAGTATAAATATACACAGTACACTGCATCACTACACTATAGGTGTTTTACACACTCCTTTTGTTGTTGACATTTACAGGCTGTGTGCAAAAGGCCACACTCTTCAAATTCATGCCAACTAATATTTTTACGTCCAGTAGGTGTCCTGCTAGAGCAAATGAAGCTTCAAGAAGCTTCGCGTTGGGGTGAACCAATTGGATGAAAAGCATCAGTGCTTCATGAGGCTTCATCTGCCCATCACTACTGGACACCAGTCACCCCCACCCGAGGAACAGAGGTGGGTGTGGAGGTATACGGGGTCACAGCTGCCCTCGTCCTGGGTGCGGGCACAGGTGTGGGTGTCGGCTGACTGACAGGAGTGGAAATGATGACTGGGCGAGTGATACTGACAGGTCTATCTGGATTTATTCTGGTCCTTCTGCCACCACTATTTACAGTCTTTGACTGAACAGTCTTTGGGGGAGCAGAGCAGAAAAAATCTTCCCAGTCCACTTCATCCTCTAGGAGGCGAACATCCCATGAATCAGAAAAGAGTCTATTGTGTGTTTTAAGTGAATAATCAGATGGTGAGTGCGAAAAACAGTCACTGGAGCTCACCATTGGGAGTTGCTGGAAATAGTCCTTGTTATGGCGACGTGTGCGCCGCTTTCTCCGGGAAGAGGCAGTGGGCGGGGTACACAGCCGAGCCTCTGGCACGGGAGCCTCCATTGAGCCGAGGTGGGAGGCGGAGCCACCGTGCCATGGCGAGGTTGAAGGTCCGGTGAGTAAAATGGCTGGTGGGCGAGCGAGGAGCGGAGCAGCGGAAGAGCGAGCGGCCGAAGCCTGGCCTGTGACGCCCACTCTCCGCGGCGAATGCTCCGATGCAGGTGAGGCAGCAGGTGGAGGACCGCGGCGTCTCCGAGGCCCGCCCAGAGCCAGGCGAGTCCCCTCAAAGACGTGCTCCCTCTCTGAGAAGAGCCGCTGTTTCCACCTGAGCTTCTCCGCCCAAATGGAGAGCGCTACGTCCTGCCGCTCGAAAAGGTCCGAGTCCGCTGGGTCCACAACGCGTGGTCGGGTCATTGTGTCAGAGGTAGTGTCGTGGATGAGAGAAGGAGGACCCAAACGCTGGACTCACAGGCAGGTAGGTGAAGGTGGATGTTTATTGCCGAAGGAGCGAGCAAACAGTACAGAGGGAGGAAATGGCTGGCTGACTGAATGAATGAATGACCAAAGGACTGACTGACTGACTGACTGACTGACTGACTGACTGACTGACTGACTGACTGACTGACTGACTGAACATACAGACGACATAGACATCAGGCGTACATCATCAATGACCCGACACTGAATGGGTAGAACAGAGGGCTTAAATACACAGACTGGTGATAATGATGATAATGAGAGACCGGTGAGTACACAGCTGAACATAATGAACTAATGATAATGGGAAGAGGACTGAACATAATGCACACAGACCAAGGCTAACACAATAAAACAGGAAGTGGAAAAGGCAGTAGATAAACAGTGAACGTGAACTGAAAATACTGGGTCACCGACCCAGGAACCCTGACAGTTCTAAGTAGTTCTACATGATGAAACATCCACACTAAGTTTAAGAAGGACACACAAACACCATCTGTCCTTTCATCATGTGTACAAACGTGTTCAGATGTCAAATGTACCGTGAATGGATGCAAATGTGGATCGTTCCAATAAAATGAGACAGTTTTGTAAGTGGATCACAGTTTGAAGTTCATTGAAACCTATAAGAACATGTTATTCAAACCAATTTTATCCAACAGGAAGAAGCATCAGGGGAACAGGAAACATTCAAACATGTTTACTGTAAGAACTGCACAAAGGAAGGAAACACAATCCTACACACGAGCACTTTAAAATGGACATTTAGCTTTTCAAACATCAGGGAGCTGCAATAACAACACTGAGCCCATTCTGATCAGACTGAAAGATTTATAGAGATTTATCCATGTGCTGGAAAATGATTTGATATCAACATAGATGCAGATTAGCAGGAGCATTTTCTTCATATTGATTTAGAGTTCAGTACCAGGAATATGTAGAATTAACATCTGTGTGCATGACGAGTGATGAAAATTCAAAGTCAGGCTTTCAGAGGATGTCAGAATTGGTGTCTCTATCTGTGACTGTCCCAGAGGAACCTACCTGGGGGATTATTACAGATCTGTCTATATAGAAAGACTTGCATTGATTCACAGTGTACAATTCTTTCTAATCTATTAACATCTTCCTCCAAATCCTGTTTCTGCTGTTTAATGACATATGTCTGAATACAGACAGTGGAAAAATGTCAGTCCTAGTCTTACTGGATCTCAGTGCAGCATTTGATACAGTTGACCACAACATATTACTCAAACGACTGGAGAACTGGACAGGTCTTTCAGGAACTGTACTAAACTGGTTCAAAACATACTTAGAAAACAGGAAATACTTTGTATCAATAGGTAACTTCACATCTGAGCAGACAAGTATCACATGTGGAGTTCCCCAAGGTTCCATCTTGGGACCCTTTCTGTTTAACATTTACATGCTCCCACTGGCACAGATTATAAAGAACAACAAAATAAACTGTCATAGCTATGCAGATGACACACAAATATATATCACAATGTCACCAGGAGACCAAGGCCCCGTACAATTTTCTCCAGCTAAACAAAACAAAACTGAGGTAATAGTCTTTGGCGCCAAAGAAAAACGATTACAGGTCACCAGAGAACTTCAATCTATACATCTAAAAACCACAAACCAGGCGAGACATGTGGGTGTAGTGATGGATGCAGACCTAAACTTAGAAAAACACATTAAGACAATAACAAAATCAGCTTACTATCGCCTCAAGAATATATCAAGGATAAAAGATCTGATGTCTCAACAGGACCTGGAAAAACTAGTCCATGCATTCATCTTTAGTAGGCTTGATTACTGTAACAGCATCTTTACAGGTCTACCTAAAAAATCAGTCAGACAACTACAGCTCATTCAGAACTCTGCTGCTCGAGTCCTCACTAAGACCAAAAAAGTGGACCACATCAGTCCAGCTCTGAGGTCTTTACACTGGCTGCCTATCCGTCAGAGGATAGACTTTAAAGTTCTGATGCTGGCCTATAAAGCTCTGAATGGTTTAGGACCAAAATACATCAGTGACCTCCTGACCCAGTATGAACCTTCCAGATCACTCAGGTCATCTGGATCCGGTCTTTTATCAGTTCCCAGAGTCAGAACCAGACACGGAGAAGCTGCATTCAGCTTTTATGCTCCTTATATCTGGAACAAACTCCCAGAAAGCCTCAGATCAGCTGAAACACTCAGTTTATTTAAATCCAGGTTGAAGACTCACCTGTTCTCAGCTGCATTTGAATAAAGCACCAAATCCACACTTTTAAGCTTAAATTTCAAAACTTACATTTAACTACTGATTTTATCTACTGTTCTGATCTGTTTTGATTTTATATACTGTTTTGTTTGTTTGTTTGTTAATTAGTTAGTTTGTTTGCTTGTTTTAATCAATTTTAAATCATGCTTTTTATTTGTTTTTGTTTCTAATGTCTCTGTAAAGCACTTTGAATCACCTTGTTGTTGAATTGTGCTATACAAATAAACTTGCCTTGCCTTGCCATCAGAAGGGCTCAAACCTCCTGCTGTTTCTACTGGACCATAAATTCTACTTTATGATCATCTTCAAAAATAAAAACGTGAGTTTATTTGTGAACTCTGTGAAATGTGTCTGATGTTTAGTTTGAACCAATCCTGTGTCAGCTGCAGCCACATCATTGCCACACATACAAATGGGTGCGTTCCTGTTTAGACCTGCTGGCTGTCAATGGGCTTCATTCCATTTCAGACTGCCGGTGGTCGGCTGTGATCTAAACTCAACATGGCTCCTGTGTTAGAAGAGCCTCTGATTTTAAACTTTGCACATTTAATAGTTTCTTTCCAACACTGTGGAGCTACCAGCCCAGTATATGTAGCCACAGTAGATGGAGTTATCAAGCTGACTGACAAACATCAGGACTCATGTGATCCCTACATGTGGACCTTTCACAGATGGATCCAAGTGCAGATTCAACTCTGCATTACATTTGACTTCAGCTGTTACACGCTTTCTAGCTGTGTCACTTCCTGCTTTTTGGATCAGATAGTTTATTCATGTCCACAAATGTTTGGCTGCATGTTTGTATCATCTATATTTCCAGTCTTCATACAGCCGATATTTCATGTGAACTCCAACCTGCCAGCTGCCATGTTTTCAGGGTTCATTCAGTGTTGAAATGTAGGACAAACAGCAGCACATGTTCTCTAAATGTTTGCAGTCATTTTAAATGAAGCTGATACTACATGAGACATTTTCCACATTTACTGTCTTTGAACAGAGAATAATAAAGCCATCAAACATATACAGGCTGTGCAAATACAAACTTCTGTGGTGCATTTGATGACCTGCAGAGGAGAACAAGTCGGGCTTTTCAGCCCTAACACAACCTCTTTGTTCTCAATACTACAAAACCTTCAAAGGCTGATATGCAAGTTTGCATGAATCACCAACACAGTAGTGTTTGTTTCTAGTATAATTATAAATAAGCTGATCAGATATCTGCTGACTGATTAGATCCTGTATCTATTACAGATGAACTGGATATCACAGCGCATGTTGTTAATCCGTCATATCAAACTAAACCGTGTTGCTGGTGTAAATATCCTCCAATAAAGTCAGATGAGGGCTGCTGTTGCCAGGTAACGATGATGTCACACTGGATCTTCTGATCTTTAGCATCGTAGCGCTCGGAGTCTGATGTTGGCTCATGTGTTGTTAAACACCAACATGACGTTCTACTAGTCAAGGCCTCAGCTTATTATATACCTATTATATTCTAGTATCAAATACACAATTTTCAAATGGAGGCCTAATAACAGATTATATTGTTCTCTTCCAAGATGGTTGCTGGCATCCACCAGTAACCTTTCAAAACAAAATGTCTAATTTCACTGCATTGACAGTAGGTAAAGAATTAAACTGACATTACTCCTCCACTGAATCTACATAAATCAACAGTTAAATAATGTCAGTTCTTCCGTGTTCTCTGGAATCAATCACAGCAAAGAAATTAGACTGTTTCTTTTGAAAAATGTTGGGAAAGAACAAATCAAGATCAAAAATCAAGATTCAGTTAAACAACAATTATAACTAAACAATTTGAGATAATGTTAGTTTCCATTAACATTAAATTAGGTTACTGAATTGGCAAACACCTTCCTATTAACATTACCCATTTTACCCCAATAACTAAAGAAATTAGCACTTGCAGGTCAAAACCTTTATTCAAGAGATGCAAAAATAACATTGATACAGTGACTGTCAAAAATTACAGCACTGATCATACTGTGACATGTTGGTTCAAAACAGCACACTTAGAAATATTCAACGTTCTTTACTTCAACTGAATGAAACTGAAAACACCATTTCACACGACCCATATGGGATATTTAGACTGTATAACTGTTCACTCTACATCTCTTCACTAGTAAAAGAAAGAAAAAATACAAAGAGAAATTTAAAAATGCTGCCAAAGTGCTGCACAGAGCAAAAGGAAAAACAAACAACAACAAAAAAATGGCCCTGTCCTCATGGCAGTTGCAGTGTATATAAAAATGAACCCTGCGATCTGTTCCTCCAGCTTCAAAAATGCAGCAGAACAAGTGTGAGATTTAAATGTCTTCTCACCTAGAGCTGATCAACTTAAGATAAGATAAGATAAGATAAGATAAGATAAGATAAGATAAGATAAGATAAGATAGAACTTTATTAATCCCTCGGGTGGGTTCCTCTGGGAAATTCGATTTCCAAAAAAGCACAGCACCGACAGAAGTTACAGAGTTATACACACACACATATATATAAATACAGAGACAATATAAATAAAATATACGAAGGGGATAAATAGAATAAATAGGAATAAAAATAAAAATACAAGTGAATTGCACATTTCAAGTATTGAGTCTATTGCACCGTTGACTATTTACAAAAGTATTGCACAAGGTATTGTACAGTGAGGTGAAGAGGCACTACAGCTTAGTTGTTCCCCCCTCCTTTGTCCTCCTGTTTCTCCTCCCTCTCCCCTCCAGAGAGGAGTTAAACAGTCTGATGGTGTGTGGGACAAAGGAGTTTTTAAGTCTGTTAGTTCTTGTCTTTGGGAGAAGCAACCTGTCACTGAACAGACTCTTCTGGTTGTTAATGGCCGTGTGCAGAGGATGCCTGGCATTGTCCATAATGTCCATCAGTTTCTTTAATGTCCTTTTCTCTGCCACTGTCACCAGAGTGTCCAGCTTCATGCCGACCACAGAGCTAGCCCTCCTTTTTTTTTTTTTTTTTTTTTTTTTTTCTAAATGACATCAGAAACAGCAGTATGCGACATTACGTGATGGCAGAGCTTCAGTTCATCCTTTGTCATTTTTTTTTTTTTTTTTTTTTAATAAATAGGACAGGGGGAATGAATGAGAGAGAGAGGGGGAGAGAAAGAAAGAAAACCCAAGGGGAGAAGAGACGGTGAGAAGGGGGGGGAAGAGAGACAAAAAAACAAAACAAAAAAAAACAAAAAAAAAAACTCCTGGGTCACCTGTATGGAGAAAAAACAAACAAACAAACAAACAAACAAACAGAGGAGACAGCAAACAACAAAGAGCAACATAATAATAGAGAAAACAAAGCACCATCACAATAAACTAGCTAGTCATAGATATCAGTATTTACTAAGTAATAAACGATATTGTGCAGCACGCAAGATAGACAGCGCACAGTGTGCTTTGAGGCAGCAGCCAAGAAAGCTTTAGTCCGCGTCTGTGAATACCCATGTGTGCATACCTGTGTGGATCAGCATGCTTGCATTCCAAAGGTTTCTCCATGTAATGATCTGCTAGGGAGTGTGGGGGGGCCACAGCCCCGTCCTCCAGGGTGTGAAGCGGGTATGGAGGAGATCAAAACTCCAGACATCCAGAGGCCCCCAGAACACAAGAGACCATGGAAGACCAACAGAGGGGCAGCCGCGCCACTGTTCCAGAGCTAGCCCTCCTGATCAGTTTCTCCAGCCTGGATGAGTCCTTCTTTGCTGTGCTGCTCCCCCAGCACACCACAGCATAGAAAAGTACTCCAGCAACCACCGACTGGTAAAACATCCTCAGGAGCTTCCTGCAGATGTTAAAAGACCTCAGCCTCCTGAGGAAGTACAGTCGGCTTTGGGCTTTTTTATACAGGTGCTCTGTGTTGCATGACCAGTCCAGTTTATTGTCCACCCACAGCCCGAGGTACTTGTACTTGTTGACCACCTCCACCTCCTCCCCCTCTATCTGAACCGGCAGTGGACCTGCTCTAGACCTCCCGAAGTCCACAACCAGTTCCTTAGTCTTTGAGGTGTTGAGTTGCAGGTGGTTTGTGTGACTCCATGCGACAAAGTTCCTCACCAGACTTCTGTACTCCTCTTCCTGATCATCCCAGATACACCCCATGATGGCTGTGTCGTCTGCAAACTTCTGAATGTGGCATAATTCAGAGTTGTAGCAGAAGTCAGAGGTGTACAGGGTGAAGAGAAGAGGGGACAGCACAGTTCCCTGTGGTGCTCCTGTGCTGCTGACCACTGTGTCAGACGTGATGTCCTTCAGCCTGACGTACTGTGGTCTGTCGGTGAGGTAGTCGGAGATCCAAGCCACCAGGCAGGGGTCCACCTCCATCCTGTTCAGTTTTTCCTGAAGCATACAGGGCCGGATGGTATTAAAGGCACTGGAAAAGTCAAGAAACAGTATCCTGACCGTGCCTTTTCCCCCATCCAGGTGTGAGTGGGCTCTGTGTAGGAGGTACAGGATGGCATCCTCCACTCCGACACCCGCCTTGTATGCAAACTGTAGTGGGTCCTGGGCATGTTGTACCTGTGGTCGGAGGAGGTTGAGGAAGAGCCGCTCTAGAGTCTTCATAAGATGTGACGTCAGTGCCACCGGTCGGAAGTCATTCAGCTCATTGGGCCGGTTCTTTTTGGGGACCGGGACGATGCAGGATGTCTTCCATAGGGCGGGCACTCTCCCCAGTCGCAGACTGAGGTTGAAGACTCGTTGTAGCGGCTCCCCAAGTTCAGCAGCACACGCCTTTAGCATCCTAGGACACACCTTGTCTGGGCCTGCTGCCTTTCTGGGGCGAAGCTTCCTCAGTTGTCTCCTGACCTGATCCACTGTGACACTGGGAGATGTTTGGGAAGAGGGGAGGGGGGGAGATGTCTTGCTGCTGAGAGAGGGATTGGAGGAGGGGGGTGTCATGGTGTCAGGAAGGGGGGGAAGCGAGGGAGGTAGGAGAGTGGGGATTGGACTCTGTAGTGAAGGTGAGGGTGGGGGGGTTGTGGGCTGGTCAAACCTGTTGAAGAAGTTGTTGAGTTCGTTTGCCTTCTCCACAGTCCCCCCCACTGTGCTTTTCTTGGTGTTGTGGCCTGTGATGGTTTTCACACCATTCCAGACCTCCCTCATATTGTTCCTCTCCAACTTCTGCTCCACCTTCCTCCTGTAGGTGTCCTTTGCTTCCCTCAGGCAGCGTTTCACCTCCCGCTGTGCTGCCTTCATCTCCTCCTTCACTTTGCTCCTGAAAGCCTTCTTCTTCATGTTGAGGACAGCTTTGACTTCCTGTGTTACCCACGGTTTGTTATTAGGATAACACCGTACCGTCTTAGCAGGGGCGACCGTGTCCACACAAAAGTTGAGGTAGTCTGTAAGACAGTGTGTCGCCCCCTCTATGTCCTCACCATGTGGGCTCAGGAGCACATCCCAGTCTGTGGTGTCATAGCAGTCTCTCAGAGCATCCTCCTTTTCTGGGGTCCATCTCCGGATGGAGCGCGTTGTGACAGGCTGCCTTTGGACGAGGGGTGTGTATTGTGGCTGTAGGTAAACCAGGTTGTGGTCTGACTTCCCTAGTGGGGGGAGGGGGGTGGCTCTGTATGCATCTCTCACATTAGCATACAGTAGGTCAATTGTCCTGTTGCTCCTTGTGGGACAATTCACAAACTGGTGAAAAGCAGCCAGAGTAGAGTCCAGTGTGGCATGGTTAAAGTCTCCAGATATAATAATGAAAGCCTCGGGGTTTTGTGTCTGAAGTCTTGCTGTGACTGTGTGTATTTTCTCACAGGCAGCTGTTGCGTCGGCCCTCGGAGGGATGTAAACATACACACAGATCACATGACTGAACTCCCGAGGTAGATAATATGGCCGCAAGCTAACAGCTAGCAGCTCCAGGTCCGGACGGCATACCGAAACTTTAACGGAGACGTGTCCAGGGTTACAGTATCTGTTGTTAACGTAGACAATGAGTCCCCCACCTCTGCTTTTTCCGCTGGCCTGCGTGTCCCTATCGGCTCTCACGGGTGTGAAACCGCATAGGTCTACGTTAGCCTGCGGCGTTAGCTCGGTTAGCCACGTCTCCGTGAAGATAAACAAGCTGCACTCACGGTATAGTCTGTGGTTGTTCAGAGCGCACAGTTCGTCAATCTTATTCTGTAACGAGTTCACGTTGCCCATGATCACTGTCGGGATTGATGGTTTGAATCGCCTCCGGTGATCCGCTCTCCTCGCTCCAGCTTTGCAGCCTCTGTAGCTCCTCTTTAGCTCGGCCGGGATGTTGTGTCGCATGCCGGTCTGTCCCTTTGTTTTTAGTGCCAGCAGCTCCGCTCTCGAATAGATGAAGGAACTGGTTCCAGAAGTTTTAAAAAGTGCATTATCCATCTTGTATCGCTATATCTAAGAGGTATAAGTAGAGGAAGGTGAAAAAAAAAGTTTGAAAAGCCTAGTCTAAAAAGTTAAAGTTAACAAAAAGGTGCGGTGTTGCAGAGCTACTTGGAAAGGCTGCCGTCACTCCAGCGCCATCTTGATGATGTCATCTTGATGACTTGCATGCATAACAGTGAGCTTTCCTTGCAGGAGCAGTTTTGTCTTAGTTGTGAGCTTTTCTTGTACCGGACTCTGCGCCCTAATTTTAGTGTCAGACCACACATTCAGAGTATTCCATCAGAACCAACCACGACGCAAGAGGAACACTGATGACGTGCAACCCCATGACCCAATCTGGGGCAGTGATGTACCAGCGGGAGTTCAAGTTGTGGACCACCAGACAGAAGGTCCTGCACTCACTGTTCCCATGGGTCGGAACTGGAAAAAACACGTTAAGAATTGAGACTCTTGACTACCGATTTGGACTTTTCCTGAACAGCTCAACAAAGATAAATAAGGCTCAGAATGAGGAAATCAACGCGATCAGAATAGTGGTCATGCAACACAGGGTCGCCCTGGACATGATTCTCGCTGAGAGAGGGGGCCTCTGTGTCTTATTCAACACCACTTGTTGCACCTATATCCCGGACAACGTGCACTCCTTGACCATGACCACCGCCCTAGACAAGTTGCGACAACTGAGTAATGCGCAGCAACAAGACTATGTCACGAACAATGAGGACTGGCTGACCTGGCTGCTGAGTGGCAGCTGGAAGACCCTCGTGATAAAAGGACTCGTACTGATAGGAGTTCTGCTTCTATTATTGTGCTTGTTTTCTACATGTATCCTACCATGCATAAGATCCATGATTGACAAAATGGTACAGGCCACAGTAATTACCTATGTTGGACTGCCACTAGAAGATGAATCGGATGAAGAAGATTTAGTATAGAAACACACACACACATACTGAATGATGCTACAATTGAAAATGTTATAAGCAAGTGATTGTTGGCTGATAATAAAGTATGATTAAGTGAAAAATATTAACATCAGGAGGGGATGTTAAAGAAGAAACGCTTTTATGAGTTTTATGTTGCATTAAAGTATATGTTCATATTTTACTCTTAATAGGAAAAGAACAAAATGTACTACTCGCTCTGTTTATAGAAAGAGGAAGTTCACCCTATGACATTTATACGAACTTAGACACACACACACACATATATGCAAAATTAGAGGAAACTGCTATGCTTGTTTCACCCTGCTATAAATAATAAACGACTACTGCAGCTCGGTGTGAGTCCTCTCTGAGCCCTCACCCGTGCAGCACGTTAACCGTCTCCAAGTGTCTCAGTGTTGTTTATTCACCTGTTTGATAACTGTAAATCTCTGACAAGAGTTTATTTATATCATCTTCACGTGAACACATTCAAGAACATCACAGATGAAGAAACATTAAAAACTTCCACACTACATGAAGCAAGAAAAATAGTTTATTCCTTTATGTAGAAAAAACAGAAACATCAAACATCTCCAAGACTCTCTTTGAAAGAACTAAAAACCTTTGTTCTCATGGTCCAATCATGAGTGAACTCCCCGATGAAGCCTTGTGTGCTAAAACATGTCAGAGTTTTAAAGGTTAAACATGAGTTTCCAAAACGTTTTGCTGGAGAACAATGAACTATTTGACTGAGTTTCAATCATTTACAGACGAGCAAAACCAGGACAGAGAAAAAAGGACAAAACTGACTCAGTAAAAAACAGAAAAGAAGATCCCATGTAGATCTGTATTATGTAGAAGTTCAGCCCAGCAACCAGTTCAGTTCAACACAAGTTTAAATGATTCTATCTGAACTCTGTGGAGCCTGATCTCAAGCTTTTTGAGTCTGACACAGAAACCAGAGGATCTTTCTGTGTCTTCAGATTCACTGTGATCCAGTGATGGGAGTGATTTCAGCCCTGAGTGATCGCGCTGATGTTTGCACAGAGCAGACAATGAGGTGAATGTTTGGGCACATTGGTAACAGTGAAACAGTTTATTAGTAACGTGGGATCGTTTGTGTGCAGAGTATGAACTGAGATTCCTGAAGCTCTTGTCACACTGGTCACAGCTGTAGTTTCCTTCTATGTGTGTTCGTTCATGACTGTTACGATGACCTGAATGCGAGAAGCTTCTCTCACAGTGTCTGCACTTGTGTGGTTTCTCTCCTGTGTGGACTCGTTTGTGTGATTTAAGGTCCCTTGCAGTGGTGAAGGATGACCCACACTGATCACAGAGGTGCTTTTTAACCCCACTGTGAATCAGTTCATGTTGTTTTAACTCACTTGGTGTGGTGAAGCTTCTCCCACATTCTTTGCAGTATTTCAGTTTGTCTCCAGTGTGTCTACGTTGATGTGTTTTAAGGGCAGCTTGCCAACTGAAAGTTTTTCCACAGAGGTCACAATGAAAGTCTTTCCCACCACCACAGTGATGACAGGGTTGAGAACTGGATCCATCTGTGTCGCTCTGCTTCTAAACAAAGACACAAAGACAGTGTAAGTCAGTCCTTCAACATTTGTATCCTGAACGTCGCCTGAAATAAAGAGCATCTCTGCAGACGTCCAACTACATTTGACTGTTTCAGTTAACACACTCAGTTTACTGGGCTGCAATAACTACAATACTACCACCATAATACTACAGTAATACTAAAATCATAACTGAAAGGAAAATCTGAATAATCACTCAGAGCTGCTTTTCCATGCAGTAGAATTGCTAACATGCTAACACAGTTTAATGAGCAGAGTTGTTCCAAACAGTCAGGCTAAAATGACAAGATAACAATATAAATACATACCTCACAGTAGCTGCACTTGTAGAGTCTCTTTCTGGTGTGGATCTGTTGGTGTCGTCTCAGGTGACGTGGAGATTTAAAAGTCTTCTCACACAGGTCACATTGATAAGGTCTCTCCTCAGTGTGGGTAAACATGTGTCGTTGTAAGTCTGTGTGAGTTATAAACTCTTTGCCACACTGTTCACAGCAGTACACATCATGTCTGTTGTGAATGCGTAGGTGTGTATTTTGGCTCTCTCTCTGGCTGAAAGTTTTTCCACAGATGTCACAGCTGTATGCCTTAATTCCAGAGTGGGTAACTAGATGCCTCTGTAAGTGGCTACTGTTAGTAAAAGCTCTGCCACACTGATCACAGCTGTATGCCTTAATTCCAGAGTGGGTAACTAGATGACTCTGTAAGTGGCTACTTTGAGTAAAAGCTCTGCCACACTGATCACAGCTGTACGCTTTAACTCCACTGTGGATGAGTTGGTGTTTTTTTAGGTAACCCTTCCTGGAAAAAGACTTTCCACACAAGTCACAGCTGAACGGTCTCTCTCCAGTGTGGATGACCTGATGCTGTTTTAGTTTATCCTCACAGTAAAACCCTTCCCACACTCGTCACAGCTGTATGGCTTAATTCCAGAGTGGGTAACTAGATGCCTCTGTAAGTTGCTACTTTGAGTAAAAGCTCTGCCACACTGATCACAGCTGTACGCTTTAACTCCACTGTGGATGAGTTGGTGTGTTTTTAGGTGACCCTTCAAGGAAAAAGACTTTCCACACAAGTCACAGCTGAACGGTCTCTCTCCAGTGTGGATGACCTGATGCTGTTTTAGTTTAGCCCTCACAGTAAAACCCTTCCCACACTCGTCACAGGTGTGTTTTTTCTCTCCCTTTCTTCTGTGAGGTTTGTCGGCCTCCTGAGAGCGCTGACTTCTGGCTCCATGTTGGTCCTGCAGTGACAGAGATACAAACAGAGGCAGTGAGTGAAATGCAGTCGTGGAACAAACTCAACCTTCAAACTCCATTAACACTAGTTTTAAACCTGAAGGTGGAGCGTGGCACCAAACACCTTAAAGGTCTCTTATCCCCACCTGCTGGTAGTTCTAACACATTACATCCAACCTGCTGTTAAAGATAATTCATGACTGTTCAAACACTAAAATCATGCACACACACACACACACACACACACACACACACACACACACACACATTATTTTATAATTTAGATTATTTTGTTGTTTCCTATTACATATTTCTATAGTTTGTATAGATTTATACAGAATTATTCAGTGATAATAAATCCTATGTTTGTTTATTCTAAAGGAACCCCGTTAGCTTCCACAACAGATGTTGCTCGTCTTCCGTCAAATACTCACATAAAATATTACACAATAAAGTGGATTCAAGATATCCACATAATTTCACTCTTACATCCACAGTGAGGTTTCACAATTGTTCAAATATAAGCAATCAATAATAATAATAATAATATCAATAACATTGAGGCACATTACACAAATTTCAAAA
>NC_140541.1:40811106-40839121 GCF_057382185.1 Mchenga conophoros
ATGAATGTGACAAACAAAGCGCCTTCTTGTTCTCTGTGATAATGTAAAGTTATTAATGAAAAAACAAACGAGTAAAAAACGGACTGGAAACATGTCTTCAATCAAAACTCGACAAAAACAAAGAAACAGCCTCACTTCTCTGCGACGCTCCCTAAAAATGACGTTACGTGTTACGTACCAGAGATTTCTATACAGCCCTTTATCAAGCCGAGAGAAAGTGACGCAAAACCCTCCAACTAATAACGACTAGCAGAGAGGCTCAGCTGAGTGTAGTTACCTGGTTTGCAGACGCATACAGACGTTTCCTGTCCTCTCGGACGCAGCTGTGATAGAACATGTGGTGCATTACCGCCACCAACTGGCTTGGAGTGAGGACCGGAAATCGCTCATGCCAAATCAAAAAAAAAAAAAACATAAAGAAAGATTAAGTGAAGAGATAAATGAATACATTAAATCAAGAAGAAAAAAACCCACCACCGGACATATACATCCTCATATCCTTCTGTACAAATGAGTTTGTTTTAGAAACTGAAAAAAGCCACAAAACCTTCACATCTAGAAATCCTTTGCAGTAAAACTTGTTTTTTGGCAGGTTCCACAGGTTTTGAATCAGTTTTCTTCTTTATTCCTGATAATTTTGACAATGAAAAAGAACATGTTCTATAGGGCTTTGGAGTTGACGTCACGCCGCAATGCATTGTGGGAGCGCGGCACCATTTTCGAGGTCTACGAATCAAAACAAACACACTGTGTTGGAACGACGATTACAAGATGCTTAAAAGCAGCTCAAAAGAGAATGGACTGTATAGAGACCGATTGCGTCCAGAGGCGAAGCGGCGGTACTTGCAGAAAATAGCGTGCAGTGGAAATGTGGACCCGTATGAAATACGGCCGTGGAGTAGAAACCCTGAAGACGTAGCCTGATATATTTTCGTACCTTATCTGTGGAGTCAGCGCGTACAAGTCGTCATTCAAACAAAGGTAAGTCAGCTCGAGTACTGCGTGTGAAATGCGTTTGATTTCCCTGCAAACATTCACATTAGTGCAGCATAAATTCATTCATGAGGGGAAATTACAGTGAGAACATGTGGAGGCTGTTAGAGGGAGAAGATAGTGAGTTCAGTGCAGGGCTGTGCAGAGAGGTTTAAAGGGGCGGGTGCTCAAAGTTAAAAAGGGGCACATTGAACCAGGCTGAATAACAACAACACACATTCATCAAGAATCTAATATGGGAAGGGCAGGGCTGTGTTGGTCTGAGACTGTAGACATTAAAAAGTCCACAGGAGAGATGGTAGCTGATTAAACAAGTGTCATGAGATAATAACAAAATGCAAAGATTGGTGACAGCGCTTGGAACCATAAGGCAACAAAAAACTATGTATGTAAAAAAAAAAAAAAAAAAAAAAAAAAAAAAAAAATATATATATATATATATATATATATATATATATATATATATATATATATATATATATACATACATACATACAGTGGGGCAAAAAAGTATTTAGTCAGCCACCGATTGTGCAAGTTCCCCCACTTAAAATGATGACAGAGGTCAGTAATTTGCACCAGAGGTACACTTCAACTGTGAGAGACAGAATGTGAAAAAAAAATCCATGAATTCACATGGTAGGATTTGTAAAGAATTTATTTGTAAATCAGGGTGGAAAATAAGTATTTGGTCACCTCAAACAAGGAAAATCTCTGGCTCTCACAGACCTGTAACGTCTTCTGTAAGAAGCTTTTCTGTCCCCCACTCGTTACCTGTATGAATGGCACCTGTTTGAACTCATCATCTGTATAAAAGACACCTGTCCACAGCCTCAAACAGTCAGACTCCAAACTCCGCCATGGCCAAGACCAAAGAGCTTTCGAAGGACACCAGGAAAAGTATTGTAGACCTGCACCAGACTGGGAAGAGTGAATCTACAATAGGCAAGCAGCTTGGTGTGAAAAAATCAACTGTGGGAGCAATCATCAGAAAATGGAAGACATACAAGACCACTGATAATCTCCCTCGATCTGGGGCTCCACGCAAGATCTCATCCCGTGGGGTCAAAATGATCATGAGAACGGTGAGCAAAGATCCCAGAACCACACGGGGGGACCTGGTGAATGACCTGCAGAGAGCTGGGACCAAAGTAACAAAGGTCACCATCAGTAACACACTACAACGGCAGGGAACCAAATCCCGCAGTGCCAGACGTGTTCCGCTGCTGAAGCCAGTGCATGTCCAGGCCCGTCTGAAGTTTGCCAGAGAGCACATGGATGATACAGCAGAGGATTGGGAGAATGTCATGTGGTCAGATGAAACCAAAGTAGAACTTTTTGGTATAAACTCAACTCGTGGTGTTTGGAGGAAGAAGAATACTGAGTTGCATCCCAAGAACACCATACCTACTGTGAAGCATGGGGGTGGAAACATCATGCTATGGGGCTGTTTTTCTGCCAAGGGGACAGGACGACTGATCCGTGTTAAGGACAGAATGAATGGGGCCATGTATCGTGAGATTTTGAGCCAAAACCTCCTTCCATCAGTGAGAACTTTGAAGATGAAACGAGGCTGGGTCTTCCAACATGACAATGATCCAAAACACACCGCCCGGGCAACAAAGGAGTGGCTCCGTAAGAAGCATTTGAAAGTCCTGGAGTGGCCTAGCCAGTCTCCAGACCTCAACCCCATAGAAAATCTGTGGCGGGAGTTGAAAGTCCGTGTTGCTCGGCGACAGCCCCAAAACATCACTGCTCTCGAGAAGATCTGCATGGAGGAATGGGCCAAAATACCAGCTACTGTGTGTGCAAACCTGGTAAAGACCTATAGTAAACGTTTGACCTCTGTTATTGCCAACAAAGGTTATGTTACAAAGTATTGAGTTGTATTTTTGTTATTGACCAAATACTTATTTTCCACCCTGATTTACCAATAAATTCTTTACAAATCCTACCATGTGGATTCATGGATTTTTTTTTTCACATTCTGTCTCTCACAGTTGACGTGTACCTCTGGTGCAAATTACTGACCTCTGTGCAAGTTCCCCCACCTAAAATGATGACAATCGGTGGCTGACTAAATACTTTTTTGCCCCACTGTATATATCAGCAATCAATCAGAAAATCATTGGTTCATATTACAATTAAATATGAACAGGCTCCTTAGATGTAAGCAGTTCAGATCTGATGTCATTTACATTCTTCACACAGCACATTCGTCCAGGCTGACAGGTAAACATAGAACTAATCTCAGGTAACATGACTCATAGTAGAGATCCAGTAAGAAAGATTGCAGGCTCTAATATTATTACCACACAATCCAAGGACACACCAACAGCTCAGATTTGTAGAACTATTTAAACAAATGTCTTCTGAATATTCAATTCAGGTTCACAGTGGGGGGGGGGGGGGTGTCGTGGAATTTTTTAAATAAAGTCTGCAACACAGAAAGAGCTGTGATCAAGCTATTTATTACTGCGCCAACACACATCAAACATCACAGTTCAGTCATGTCAGCGCTGCCACAGAGGTCGTGCTCCTCCTCCTTTACGCCTTCCAAGGAAGAGGGAGGAAGTTACAAACTGATCCTACCACACTTCACGTGTCTCGCTATGAAACCTAACGCATCAATGGTTGTGCTGTTTTGTGCCCTTGGCCTTATCAGCACCTGTAAAGGGAGTTGTTTTCTCAAACTGCTGAAGTAAGTTCATCTAGTTTTAGCAACTTTCACTGAACAGTAACAGTGTCACAACTAAGCATATGCATAAGCACTTAAACACTTTAAATGAGAATAACAGAACATTTCTATTACAGAGGCTGGAACCTGTCCCAGTAGTAGGTAGAGCACACCTGGACAGGTCACCAGTCTGTCAGAGGACTAACACAGAGACAGACATCAGAGTAACAAATCTATTTAAAATTAATGTAAGTTTGCTGCAGCTGTATGTATGAACATGTGTTTCTGTGCTCACAGTCCACCTCTCAGGAACCTGCAGTTCACTTTTAGTCTACTTTAAACAGACCTCACAAAAGGCTGATGTGGCTGGATCAGTAGTCTGATTTGAGTACGATACCTTTGGCCAGGGATTCATCTGGTGCATCGCTTCACTGCAGTCTTACGTATTTTCCCCACACCTGAATAAAAAAATACTGATATATACAAATAACAGCTTCAGCTGATGCAGCCTGACTCAATCCTAGATGTTCAGCACACAGAGACACAGAGGTGCCGTTTAAAGTTTAGTGTTAACCTGAGTCACTGATCATTTGCAGTATTACAGAGTCTGGCAGTCTTTGCATGATGTCCACGTCACTGTAAGTTTCTAGCTGACTTCACTGCAATTTCAATTTCAATTTCTGCTGTTCACAAACGCTGTCCATCTAATCTGACTGAGCTGGAGCTGTAGATGTGCAAAGCTGGCAGAGACAGACCCTAAAAGACTGGCAGCTGGAACTGCAGCAAAAGGTGGTTCTACAAAGTGTTGACTCAGGGGCTGAATAATTACGCACACCCCACTTTGCAGTTATTTATTTGTAAAAAATGTTTGGAATCATGTATGATTTTCGTTCCACTTCTCACGTGTGCACCACTTTGTGTTGGTCTTTCACCTGGAAGTCCAATAACATTGATTCATGTTTGTGGCTGTAATGTGACAAAATGTGGGAAAGTTCAAGGGGGCCGAATACTTTTGAAAGCCACTGTATATGTAGACACAGGACTACAAGTAGAAGATCAGACATGAAAGTGGAGATAACACAGAAGACCTGCAGCAAAGGTCAGAGGTCAGACTGGGCCCCTGGATTCAACAATGAGCCAATGATCATCAAGCAGTGACTAAAGCAGAGCCCTGACGTTCTGACATTCATCACACAGTCAGAACAAATGTCTGCTGATGACTTCATCTCATGAAACGACTGATAGATGTCAGTTCATTGATCAGCTGAGCTGCTGATCTTCATCGTCACAGAAACATTCAGCTTGTTTCAATCAGTAAATAACTCCCACTACTCCCAGTTTGAACTGTTCCCACTCAAAATGCTGTGAGAACAATGATCATTGTAGAACTTCACAAACATCACGTGTTGTTTTCCACATGTAAGATCAGCAAACACACAGAAACTTCCTGTTGCCACACACGGCCTCTAAAATCTCTTCCACGCTTTCTGTCTGAAGTCCACTCTCTGTGTCGGATCCACAGGAAACAACAAGATCTTATTAACATGGTTTTCAATGTGTCTCCTTCCAAAAAGTCCAACCAATGAACAAATGTGTGTATTTGTGGAGGCCGAACAAAAGCATGACACATTTCTCTGTTTCTATAAACTGGAGTCAAACACAAACATGAAGAGTTTCACTGACAGACTCCAAAATGCCCCCACAGTGGATCAAAGGGAAATCCTACAGTGTGGCCAGAGACTCTTAATGGCTCCAACATCAACACATCCACAATGTTGGATCCAGTTCTGCCTCACAGAGTTACTAAGACACACCCTCTGCCAGCATCACAACAGCTCCACCTGCTCCACCTGCCTCCTCAGCATCTGTACACCTGAAGAGAAAAGAAAGGCTCCAACAGCTCAAATCTACAAAGGATTCATGAAGTTTCATCCAACAATAACATGTTTGCCTTCCACAGTGTGCTGTTAGACACCACTGTACCTCTGCCATTTCAAAAAGAGCAGCTTGGGAACATTTTGGCTCCAAACACTTTGTGTTTAAGTTCTTTGTTTTCTTTGTGAAGCCGACAACATCTGGAGCTTTGTGACTCATAGAAACATCATTTTGTTCTTTAGATGACAGCAGATTGGGACTGAATAATCAATCACTATCAAACCAATAAAGACAAACATGCTGATTTTACAGGAACTTTGTTGGAGAAGCTGCAAAGACATGAAACTGGTGGAGATCCCAAACCAGTTGATAGTGCTGGTTATTCCAAATAAAGCTGTTTCCCTTTGAGATGAAATGACTTTGTGTCCTGATATATAATAAAGATGTTGTTGTTTTTGAGCCCCTGTATTAAAAGTAGCTTAAAGTCAGCTTGAGTTTGATGTCTTTATGTCAAAGCTGCTCATGATGTTGAGCTGCTGATGGAATAAAAACAATATAAAAGCATGTAGTCCAGACTTAAATGTAGCCTGTTGTTAGCTGAGGTCCACACACAGTGTTTGACAGTGTAAAGTGTGTGAAAGGGCTGCTGGTGGAGCTCACTAGGATGAGCAGGTGACCACGAGGTGGAGAGCAGCTGGCCTGGCTTTGACCCGGGCCACGCCCCCTTTCTCTCTGCTTTGCTGTCACTTATCTTCACTGCTCTGTCCAATAAAGCTGAAAAAGGCCCCGAATCAAAGAAATCTGCTGCAGCCTCTGAAATGTCTTCTGTTTCCTTCCCGACGGCTTTTTCACCGTCAGCCCATCAGACAGTCCAGCAGCATTTATGATGATGTCATGATGTTGAAGAGGCTGCTACGGTGGCCTCCCATGACCCCCAGCCTCATCACAGCTGAGATGCAGACATTTGAAAACATTCAGCAGACAACTGAATAACAGTCCAACACAACAGTCTGTGTGCAGACACACACTGACCTTTCATATAGTCAAACACAGCTGGTTGAGTCATTTCTCTGTGAGTCTAAAGTGAATCTAGTATTTGAAAGTCCACTTCCTGTATTTGTTGTTGAAGACTTCTTCAGCTTCTTCTCAAGGACATCAGCTGCTTGTTTGGCAGCAGAGGCAGTTAAGAAGCTTCCTGAAAAACACTGAACAGTGAGTTCACTGTGGCATATGACAGATTCAGCTTTCTGTGTGCAAATGTGTCTGTGTCGACCTTTCAAATGCTGTTGAATCCAAAACATCAGCGGCTCCTCGGCTGCTCGCTTCATGCACTTCTGTCTGTGTGACAGTCCAATGACATCACAGCTGTTTCCAGCCCCAGTGTCTCAGGACTGGACACCTTTAAACATGTCGAGGATCAAACAGCGTCCAGCTAAACACACATGAAACTATCAGAGCTGACAATCATTCCAATAACATCTAATGGTTCATGTATGTAGACACAGGACTACAAGGAAATGGCTCTCAGCATCTGGCTGTGGGAACACATGAGTCCCTGTTTGTGTTCAGATTGTGTGCATGTTTTAGACGTGTGTCACATGTAGAAACACAACAATCCCACAATGACACACAGATGTGTTTGACACAGCTGTGCAGCTGTAAGTTGTTTCTAATGATTCATTGAAGCTCTTCTAACATTCTGGAGACGATCAGTACATGAATCTGTTCAACACGACAACAATTTGACTTCAGTGTGAACGTTTGCATTAAATAACCTTCTTCATCCAGCTGACAGCATCTTCATCCTATGATGTGAACAGTTCCTCCTGTTGATGACAAACCTCTGACAGGATCTGCTTGAGGAGCTTTTTCATGTGCAGCTCTCTGAGCTCAGGGCTGAGCTGCTGTTTCATCTTTAAGAGCTGCTGCCTCCTCGCCGGACTTGTTCTCCTCTTCTTCTCCTAATGACACCATTTCTGCTTCATATTAAATTCAATAAAGATGCTGACATGTATCTGTAGCAACAACATCATTGAATCTGTAACAACTGGAGCCAAACCAGTGGCTCTGCTGGGATCACTGGTGAGCCAACACTTCCTTGTTGATGCAGATTTCAGGGCTTCCTTTTGCTCCTCCGTTATAACTGTTCTCTCTTCTCAACACATGATGACACAAAGGAATCAGCAGTGACAAAGATGATGCTGAAGAGAAGCACACACTTCACACATATAACAGACCAGTGCAGTTACACACACCTCTGCTCGACATTAGGCCTCAAACAAAGACACAAAACACTAACTTGACTCTAAACAGAAGAAACGAGCAGCTGTTTCTGTTCTGTGCTTATTTATATTTGACACACATGCTTCTCTTTGTGCAAACACACATCACACTATAAGGTAACCTCGCACACAATGATTGGACAGCACAGTGATGATGCTGGGAGATCCTATACGCAGCAACACAGAAACACTGAGAACTTTAAACAATGATGGAAAGTGTTATAAATGACTTGTTGGCCTCTGATCTGTCACAAACAGCTGAAACGTGTCTCTCATGAGTCACATGAAGGTTTTTGACAGAAAGGACAAAAAGTAGCTGCAGTCAGTTTGTGTCATTTTTATATTTATTCATCTGGGAGAAAAATCTGAGGGACATTAAAATGTGTTTTCAACAGAGACAAGAACATGAATATAACAGAACAGGTAAATGAACATGTTTCAAGTAAACAGCTGGACTGATCAGGTCCAAACACAGAGTGATAAACTTGTCAAACAGCTGTCATATCTTTATATAGAAGCTCTTTATAAATGCTGCTCACTGCAGTCTGTTTACTAATAATGTCAAAGTGTTAGAAACACAGAAACATCAGAATGGTCTTTGTTCACAGAAACCTGTCTGGGATCCTTTGTTGTTCTTTTGATGCAGAGTTACATTATAAATATAAAGAGTTATTTCAGAGTCTCATCAGTTTTCCTGCATGTCTTTATTTAACACATCAGCAGGGCTGAAGCTCTCATGTTAAACACACACTGATCTATGGACACGTTCATGTGTTTCTAACAGAACCAGGCTGTTATCAGCCTGCACTAACATTATGTCACACACACTGAATGTAACAGTGACAGTTTACATCATCACACAATCAGCTGTGATTGTTTCACTGTCATCAAACGAGTCAACAGGAAGTAGAATCAATAGAAACCAATCATTTACTGACAGCATGTCTGATGGAAATAAGTGCAGATTATGTATGAAGTCTAACTGCACACAGTAACTGTGTTACAATAAGGACTTAACAGCGCCCTCTGCTGGAGTGTTTCAGTACTGCGTTAACTAGAATACACCACCTCCTCCTCACACCACCTGCTACAGCTCTACTCTTCTATGACTACAGTCATCCACAGCACTGATGTGAGGTCACATGGTTCATATGTAAGGAGCACAGCTGACCTCAGGTCAGTTTAATGACTGTGAGCAGCAGCTGTGTTATTGTCACTGTGACAGGGAGACACTCTCAGACACAGCGCTCATGTCAGCTTGTTCTCATGCAGGAGGATCAGGAGCTCCATGTTTGTCTTTCTGTTTGAATCATGATGTGTTTGTGCCATCAGAGTCTGTCATGAGTACTCAGGGTTTCACAGCAGCTCTTCTGGATGCTGACGAGGACTCCAACCTCATGTTTCACCTCTCTGAGCTTCTGATGTCTGTGAACACTCGTGTTTCTTCTCTGGGCTCATCTGGACAAAAACACCTTTCTGTGTTTGGCTGCAGCCTCATTCTGACTGACAGGAAGTGTGTTATCCATGAGCTGCACTTCTGTGAGGAAGTTTCCTGCTGTGTTTCCTGTCTGTGGACAAACACGAGTGTTCCAGCTGAGGACTTGGTTCCTTCCACCTGTCCATACAGGACATCACGCTGTCTGCAGCTCTGTAAATGCAGCTCCAGGTCCTTCCACGTGCTGCTCTGTATTTGTGCAGTTTGTAGTGTGTCCTGGGAAACGTAGCACACATGGTGTTCTTCTGCTGTTTCCTCCTTTCACTGAGTGTGAAACACTGACGCTGTGCTGTTGTTCACAGAGGGGAGCTGATTCTAGCTGCAGCTGGACTCTGTCATCTAACTGAATGTGTTGGTGCTGATCACGGGGCTCTGAGGGGGGAGCAGCAGGAGGACTCTGGATGCTGACGTCAGTGTATCTGTGGAAGCTCCCACAGCGTGTCTGTCATTCAATATTGTGCTGTATATTGTATCTATGCAAAGATGAACAGACTGTGTGTTCACTGGTCTCTGTGCTGCAGCTCTGATGTCATCATCACTCCCTCCTCCACCCTCAGCAGTCCCAGCATGCTGCTGTGGTGCACCCCACCCTCACTCTACACCTGAGCCACAGACCACACCCTCCACCTCAATATACACCACAGTTTTCTCTGCTGTGGAAATGAGATCAGGAGGAAATCATCATTATTATTATTTAATAAACGCTCACATTAATGTGGGCTTATTTGTTTCATATTAGAAACATTAGTTGAGTGTTTTTAGTATAAAATGGTCAAAGTCCCTCTTTTTGCTCCTCCCCTCACCTGTGGATGGACGGTGCTGTTACCGTGGTGACAGCTTGGATGTGTTTCAGTCCTGCCTGGTTATCACTGCAGGAATCTTTCACATTTATTACAGGTAATAACTCTGATTTTTCTGTGTATTATGAACCAAATGTATCCTGATACACACAGAGATGGATGAGCAGAGGTTTTTTTTGCAGTTTATGTAGTTACTATGGACTTAATGCATACATATTATTAAAATTAGGGCTATAACAGTTGTATTGATGTATAGCAACTTGAAATGCTCCCACAAATGGCTCCACAGCATGTAAAAATATAACAAAAGCTCTGGCGGACTTGGTTCTGTGGTCAGTCTTAAAGGGTGAAGTTAAACTCTGTAATCTTCACTGTGTCACAGAGTTCAGTGAGTCCCGTTATTCACAGTATCAATCAGATCATCAGAGAACAGCTGATCAGCAATCAGTGGTGCCAACAGCGCCTCCTGTGGTGAGAGGATGCAATAATGCAATGTAGCATTTTTCCACTCAACACTTGCAGTCATGGAAACTGTCTGTTGGATCTGTGTGACGTTGCTTTCTTGGTTAGAGTTCCTCACAAATGTCCAGATGATTCTTCTAATGAGGCGTCGACCATGTTTGCAGCTCTTTGGAAGAAAACGTCGCCCTTTGCCATCCTTACTTTTCTTTGACTTCTTCAAATGCAGCTGAACTCCAGCTGGTATTTTCTTGGACTTTGCAGCTGTTTCTGGTCATCAGTTCATTCCTGCAAACCTCTGAAGCTGAACAACAATGATGCTGCATTGCTGGCTGATCCCAAAAGGTTGATTCTGTTCATCTGGACGTTTTCAGAAACGTTTGCTCACTGATCAGGTGACTTCTTCAGTCTCAGCTGACTGCAGCTTTACAAGCTTACAAACAGCACATTTGCACAATGACTGAAAGCAGCAGCACCTGATATATATGATACTAATATAATACATATACATATATAATCCCTATTGCCAGTCTTGGCAGCCGGGGGTCAGTCCGCCAGGACTTCCGCTCCTGGCCGCCACCCGGCACTCAATGCACCCGACCCCTATGGCGCGTCCTGTGGGTGGTGGGCCTGCGGGAGGATGTGCCCATGTCTCCTCTTCGGGTTGTGCCCGGCCGGGCCCCATGGACTAAGGCCTGGACTGGAGGCCCTCTTCGGGTGAGGGCCTCCAGCTCGCACTGGAACGGTTCGCAGCCGAGTGTGAAGCAGCGGGAATGAGGATCAGCACCTCCAAATCTGAGGCCATGGTTCTCAGCCGGAAAAGGGTGGAGTGCCCACTCCGGGTCGGGGATGAGTTCCTGCCCCAAGTGGAGGAGTTCAAGTATCTCGGGGTCTTGTTCGCGAGTGATGGGAGAAGGGAGCCGGAGATCGACAGACGGACTGGGGCTGCGGCTGCAGTAATGCGGACGCTGCACCGGTCCGTCGTGGTGAAGAGGGAGCTGAGTGTAAAAGCGAAGCTCTCAATTTACCGGTCGATCTACGTCCCTACCCTCACCTATGGCCACGAGCTGTGGGTAGTGACCGAAAGAACGAGATCGCGGATACAAGCGGCAGAAATGAGCTTCCTCTGAAGGGTGGCTGGCCTCTCCCTTAGAGATAGGGTGAGAAGTTCGGCCATCCGGGAGGGGCTCAGAGTAGAGCAGCTGCTGCTCCACATCGAAAGGAGCCAGCTGAGGTGGTTCGGGCATCTGACAAGGATGCCCCCTGGGCGCCTCCTGGGTGAGGTGTTCCAGGCATGTCCCACCGGGAGGAGGCCCCGGGGAAGACCCAGGACACGCTGGAGAGATTATATCTCTCGGCTGGCCTGGGAACGCCTTGGTATTCCCCCGGATAAGCTGGAGGAGGTGGCTGGGGAGAGGGAGGTCTGGGCCTCTTTTCTTAGGCTGCTGCCCCCGCGACCCGGCCTCGGATAAAGCGGATGAAGATGGATGGATGGATGGATGGATGGATGGACATATACAGTGGGGCAAAAAAGTATTTTGTCAGCCACCGATTGTGCAGTTCCCCCACTTAAAATGATGACAGAGGTCAGTAATTTGCACCAGAGGTACACTTCAACTGTGAGAGACAGAATGTGAAAAAAAAAAAGTCCATGAATTCACATGGTAGGATTTGTAAAGAATTTATCCGTAAATCAGGGTGGCAAATAAGTATTTGGTCACCTCAAACATGGAAAATCTCTGGCTCTCACAGACCTGTAACGTCTTCTGTAAGAAGCTTTTCTGTCCCCCACTCGTTACCTGTATGAATGGCACCTGTTTGAACTCATCATCTGTATAAAAGATACCTGTCCACAGCCTCAAACAGTCAGACTCCAAACTCCGCCATGGCCAAGACCAAAGAGCTTTCGAAGGACACCAGGAAAAGTATCGTAGACCTGCACCAGACTGGGAAGAGTGAATCTACAATAGGCAAGCAGCTTGGTGTGAAAAAATCAACTGTGGGAGCAATCATCAGAAAATGGAAGACATACAAGACCACT
The DNA here is from genome assembly GCF_057382185.1 of Mchenga conophoros. Taxonomy (NCBI): domain Eukaryota; kingdom Metazoa; phylum Chordata; class Actinopteri; order Cichliformes; family Cichlidae; genus Mchenga; species Mchenga conophoros. Next base: position 40,823,729 of record NC_140541.1, read on the forward strand.
GATAATCTCCCACGATCTGGGGCTCCACGCAAGATCTCATCCCGTGGGGTCAAAATGATCATGAGAACGGTGAGCAAAGATCCCAGAACCACACGGGGGGACCTGGTGAATGACCTGCAGAGAGCTGGGACCAAAGTAACAAAGGTCACCATCAGTAACACACTACAACGGCAGGGAATCAAATCCCGCAGTGCCAGACGTGTTCCGCTGCTGAAGCCAGTGCATGTCCAGGCCCGTCTGAAGTTTGCCAGAGAGCACATGGATGATACAGCAGAGGATTGGGAGAATGTCATGTGGTCAGATGAAACCAAAGTAGAACTTTTTGGTATAAACTCAACTCGTCGTGTTTGGAGGACGAAGAATACTGAGTTGCATACCAAGAACACCATACCTACTGTGAAGCATGGGGGTGGAAACATCATGCTATGGGGCTGTTTTTCTGCCAAGGGGACAGGACGACTGATCCGTGTTAAGGACAGAATGAATGGGGCCATGTATCGTGAGATTTTGAGCCAAAACCTCCTTCCATCAGTGAGAACTTTGAAGATGAAACGAGGCTGGGTCTTCCAACATGACAATGATCCAAAACACACCGCCCGGGCAACAAAGGAGTGGCTCCGTAAGAAGCATTTGAAAGTCCTGGAGTGGCCTAGCCAGTCTCCAGACCTCAACCCCATAGAAAATCTGTGGCGGGAGTTGAAAGTCCGTGTTGCTCGGCGACAGCCCCAAAACATCACTGCTCTCGAGAAGATCTGCATGGAGGAATGGGCCAAAATACCAGCTACTGTGTGTGCAAACCTGGTAAAGACCTATAGTAAACGTTTGACCTCTGTTATTGCCAACAAAGGTTATGTTACAAAGTATTGAGTTGTATTTTTGTTATTGACCAAATACTTATTTTCCACCCTGATTTACGAATAAATTCTTTACAAATCCTACCATGTGAATTCATGGATTTTTTTTCACATTCTGTCTCTCACAGTTGAAGTGTACCTCTGGTGCAAATTACTGACCTCTGTCATCATTTTAGGTGGGGGAACTTGCACAATCGGTGGCTGACTAAATACTTTTTTGCCCCACTGTATGTATATGTGTGTGTGTATATATATATATATATATATATATATATATATATATATATATATATATATATATATATATATATATATATATATATATATATATCTTAATAATCTGACAATACTATAATATTGGCCATATTATATTTACATTACCACAGTGAGATGACTTTAGTCTGGTGAACAACATTAACTAATTGTTATTTACTAACTAATCTTAAACGACTGTTCAGCACAGAAATGAAGCCCAACAATCATGTTTACAGTCCCGTGGTCTCAGCCTCAGATACTCAACTAAAGTGATGTCATGACAAAAATGAATGACCAACAAAACATTTTTCTCCTTCATTTCTGTCAAACAAAGCTGTATGTAACGTGTCTCGCGGTTAGTATCATGGTTGCTAGGCAACCCGAACAGCGCGACGAAGCATATACCGTCCCATTTTACAAGCCTCTCACTTCCGCACTTCTCGTACTTATAGTACGTAGTACGCGTAGTGCGCGTACTTCAAGCGTGCAGACCCTGAATTGGGACACAGCCATAGTGTCTCTTTAAGACAACCCAAGTTGAGGGTTAATGTTGTCATCGGTATGCTCCACTGCCCTCTCTGTGAATGTGTGGACATGTGCTTGCACGCTAGTGCACGAGGAGGGACGGATTTTATGTTTTACCTCTCCAGACACCTTTCTTTTGCAACGTTATGGGTTGTACGAACACTGTGCTATGTTTGTAAACACTATGTTTGTTAAGCTGCAGCCGTTCAGCCGGGCTTATATGGTAGACGAAGAGAAGGTCGATCGTGGCTCAAGAGTTGGCAGTTCGTCTTGTAATCGGAAGGTTGCCGGTTCGAGCCCCGGCTCGGACAGTCTCGGTTGTTGTGTCCTTGGGCAAGACACGTCACCTACTGCCTACTGGTGGTGGCCAGAGGGGCCGATGGCGCGATGTGGCAGCCTGGCTTCTGTCAGTCTGTCCCAGGGCAGCTGTGGCTACACCTGTAGCTACCTCCACCAGTGTGTGAATGAATGAATAATGGAATTGTAAAAGTGCTTTGAGGGTCTCGAAAAGCGCTATATAAATGCAATCCATTATATGGTGCATTAAAGGACACACTGTGGAATTCCCAGTGTGAGTGTGTATTCTTTTGACTATCCTGCTAAGTGTTTTTGCCGCCTCCTCTCAACCACTAAACACAACCCGACGTTACAGACACTTAGTAGTAGAACTGACACACAAAACAAAACAACAACTACACTAACTATATAGTCTGGAACACACCCAGTGAGCTTGATTTGAAGTGGGTTTAATAAACACATTGCAATGTGGAGACAGCATCCCAGTGAAACACCAGGATCATCTCTGTGGCCACCGCCCTTACATCTTATATACAGACACACAGACAAAGAACATCCACAAACTTTCACACGTTGCCCCTCTCAGGGGGGCTATACCTCCTCCCACACGTGTCTTCAATTACTTATTTGTACTTATTTGCAGTTATTTATCTTTTTATTTTATTTTTTTATATTATTTTTTATCCTCATTTTTATGTTTTTATTATTCTTATCTTGTTCTTTTAACCCTTATCTAACTTGGCATTGAGCATGCTCTTTCTTCTGTACATATGACAATAAACGCTTTGAATCTTGAATCTGTTCACATCTGTATGTTTCAGCTTTGTCCTTCAGTCACAACCTGGTGCATCTTCATCTTAACTTCCTGCTTCTATCGTGGTTAAAGCTGATGAATCCTCTGAAGATCAAACACTGATGGTGTTATTGGAGCTGAGTGAAGTTTGATGGGTTTATTATCCAGGCTGTGACACATGGCAGCTGTCAGAGCAGAACACATGAACTCAGCAGTTGTGTTTAAATTCAGTTTAAATTCAGGGACACGGAGCCCCTGTTGATCCTCTACCGAATCACACGAGCCACGGTGTGAGAACGGGTGTGGGTCACAATCAGCCAAGGTTTTGGGTGAAGCCATTGTGAGATCTAGCCCCACGCTATCATGTGATTTCCTGTGATCAAATGTCCCAGGATGTAAGTGGGCATTAAGGTGTCCATGTCCCTCTTTGGTGACACTCCCATAGGGCTTAAAATCTGGGACTCTCCACCATTTGACCTTCGAACTGAAAAAGCTTCTCGGATGAAGGTGAAACGTCTTCAAGCAACTTAAAGAAGTCCAGACGCTTTTCTTTCCAAGCTCCTTCAACAACATCATTCATAGAACAGCTTCCAGCTTCTTTTGCTCGGCTACAGTTTGGATGGATTTGCATTTAAAGATGCAACAAGACTAAAATGGTTAGGGTCAGGAGGTCAAAGGTCAGAGCTCCTGTGGGTCTGAGGGCGGCCTCACGCTGGAGAAGGATGAAGGAGTCTGACCTGAGCCAGTGTTTGACATGAACACATCAGCACTGCTGTCAGTGAGCCTAACGACAGCCGTTAGCATCATTTCAGTGTTTCAGTCATAAAAACACTTCCTGTCACTGTGGTGGTTACAGTGACATCATGCAGTTTGTGCTTTGACCTCCAGAGGGCGACAAATCAGCACAGACAGAGAGCTCCATTCAAACTTTGCTGCCATCAGGAATAATTCTTCAAATATAATCATCAGTGTTTGAGCAGTTATGATATCAGGGACAATCTAGACATGTGTGACAATACTGAACATGTCACATGACACACCTCAAACATCATGTGATCCACTCTCAGTCTGCACTTTCATTCATGACTTCAACAGGTTGAAATGAGCTTTGAAGAAACATTCAGTGAAATAAATCTTTCATGGATTCATGTGAGCAGCAGATGAACTTTGTACCAACAACATCTTCAATAACAGAGTCTGAATGAAGCTCCGGTGTTGATGCTGCTCACTGATTGGACGCTTGGTTTCAGCTCTGCTCTCAGTCTTTACTGCACAGGTGAAGGTAGAAAGTGTGACTGGATCTATAGACTGGAAACAGAGAAACATGCTGAACATTTGAAGCTTTGCAGCAGAAATGTTCATGTTACAAATACAGCAGAGCTGATCTGGGATCAGTGTGTTCACACCTGCAGCTACAACAAGGTTTCATGTCTCCACACGTCAGCATGTGAACTTTACTCTGACTCAGTCTGAGCAGTCAGACGGCATATTTTTAAAGTTAACACATCAGCACACACAGAGCTGAGCCCCTCCCACCTGTGCTGAGTTTCAGGTGGAGTCCCGCCTCCTTCCAGGAAGCAGCTCACCTGTGTGTCCGTGTTTAGTGTCCAGGTGTGGAGTGGAGCTTGTTGTTGGTGTGTGAAGAAACTGTAAGTTTGCTTTGTTTCCTCCTTTAACAGTTTGTCTTTAGGAACTTTACTGTTTGTTCAGCTCGTGTTTGATTTCTTCACACAACAAACTGTGTGTGTTTGTATTTCCGGTCTCTCCATTAAAGTCAGTGTGTAATGTTTCCTGGCTAACATCAGCTGTGTGCAGCTTAGTTCAGCACAAATCTGCCGCTCCATAGTTCACGGTAACGGACTCACAGCTGGACCAACGAGGCCGAGTGTGTCCGCCACTCTGAGCTACGTTCGTGTTTGTGTACTTGTAGTTTGTACTTTGAGTTCACTCAGAGCCCACAGAGGACGCAGCGTACGTGATGACGTCACAGCCCTTTACCTCCTTTACTGTCACTGTGATTAATGTTTACACACGAGACACCTGCAGAGCTCTGACGCTGAGCTAGCACACAGCATGCTAACACTAAGCTAAAGCTAGGCTAGCCAAGAACCCAGAGTGACGTTAAAGCTGAGTAAACACTGACCCCAGACCAGCACCGTGATAAAATGAGCATTTTACACAGTAACATCAAAGTAATGTTATGAGGAGTAATGAAGTAACGTACTCCATTACTTTTAATCAAAGTGTTCTGTGTAATATGTGTAATAATGACTGTTTTGAGTAATGACCAACACTGATCACAACAAAGAGGAAATGCCTCCAACATGCACAAACATTTGAGCCACAACATGCAGTTAATGTGCACAAATGTCTTTGATATGCTGCTCAGTGATGGTGGTGACTGTCAGAGCAGAGCTACTGAGAATCAATAAGTAATATCAATGATGGGATCAGAATCACTAAATTCTTCTCATCCTGTCAGTATCATACATGTGCTGTATAATGTGATAAATGTAGAGGTGCTGGCTGTTCTCTCACTCTGCTGTTTAGCTGTAAAGGACGCCTCCCTGCCTTTGTCTCATTCATGACCTTTAATAGTCTCTTCTAACATGCAGAGATCTGTATGATCTGTTTCATAGAGTCTAACCAGCCTGTACAGGTAACAACAACAGTCACTGCATCACTGACACACAAACGTCATCTCTGTCAATAACAACATTCATACATGGAATAAAAACACATCAGTGGATCATTGCTGGAGCTGATGTTTGTGCTCCTGGTGCAAAGGCTCTCAGTTTCCTCCTTGAAATAACATCAGTGGTGGGTCAGCGACATGCTTTCTTTCCCTCTCAGGTTTAAATATCTGGGACTCTCCACCGTTTGGTTTTAGAGCTGAAGAAGCTTCTCAGATGAAACGTCTTCCAGAAACTTAAAGACGTCTCTTTTCTCTCCAAGCTCCTTAGATCACATGACCTGGATGACTGAACCTACAGACATATTGACCTCGTTTCTAGGTCACATGACGGGTCAGAGGTCAGCGACTGTAACTCAGTTCCTCCTGTTAATGTGAACTCACTGAGTGTTTGTGGTTTACCTCTCAGACTGACTGAAGATGATGATGGAGGAAGAGGAGGACAGAGCAGAGTCTGCAGGGTCCAGCTGTCCGTCTGTGAGGAGTGACCGGTCCAAAGATCCAAATCCAGAGTTCAGTGGTGAACCTGGAGCAACGAGGTCAGAGAGCTGAACTCACTGAGTAACAGAAATAATTCTGCACTGACATTATAATCAGTGTTGACTCTGGTTGATTGTCTGACTGTGTTTGTGAGCTGAGAGGAAATGAAAATGAGTTTGTAACAAAAATCAGTTTTGTCCAGTTTTCCTGTAAAAAGCTGAACTCTAATCTAAGAGGATGTTACTGACAGGAAACAGCTGCATTATCTGCAGTCTGTGTGATCACAGCTGCTTCAATCATGTTTGTGTCTGCAGAGGTCAGAGGTCACAGTCTGCAGGGTCCAGCTGTCCGTCTGTGAGGAGTGACCGGTCCAAAGGTGACGTTCCAAACTTCAGTGGTGAACCTGGAGCAACGAGGTCAGAGAGCTGTGATGACTCCTTTACATGTTTGTGTTTCCTGGATAAATATGACCTGAAACATCCTCAGATTGTTACAAAGATTCATTAAAAAGAAAACAATGAAAGAGAAAAGATCCAAATGTTCGACTTGGTCATTTGCTGTTTGAGGACAGTGATGCTCATATCTGTGGGGAAAGTGTGACCTGAGTGGGTTCATGTTTGTCTTTAAAGAACAGAGCTGCTCTGATTCTCTTTGTGTCTGATCTGTTAAACAGTCTGAGAGGTCACACAGAGTCCCAGCAGCTAAAGCCTGGATCATACTGGCTGCTGTTACTCCATCAGGACAACACTGAACCACAGTGGTGTGGATGTAGTGGATAAATCCCACCATACTGATGCTCAGAGTTAACCACAGGGAACAAAACCAGATGTTACCTTCAGATTGTGACCTTTGGAGTGGACGATGCAGATTTCAATAGAGAATAAATGTTGTTGTTTTTCAGCTGTGAAGAAAGAATCTAATTTTCTGAACTTAAGAATTTATGATGCTGGAAACAACATGGAGACTATAACACAACATTTCCACTGTGTTCATAGAATGAATGTAAAACTGTCAGACATTCATTAAATATGCAAAATGTCTACAGAAGCATCAGAGGGTCAGACGTGAAGCACTCAGTGATTTTGATCAAATGACTCATCAGTTATTGATCTGTACTACACTGATCTACCACGTTAGTAAAGCTGGTGTTCTGGTGGTGGAGGGAGACTCGGATCATGTTCTGGTTTTGGAGCAGTGATCTGCTGATGGTTCAGTTTGATGAGCTTCTTCAAAATCATCCCTGACATCACCACTGAAAGGACGTCCATGAAAACAGACTGAAAATTACTGATATGTTCACAATCTGAGAGTTTAAAACTTGACAGACTTGATTCAGATGAAGTTATTTGAGCAGAAACTCCTGGATCTTTATCCTGTGTTGATCTAATCCTTCATGGTTCCTCCACAGAGTGGACCAGCAGAGCTCAGAGGTTCCCAGTGGTCAGTCTGCCCAGCAGCATCAAACACAGCTGGACTCCATATTTATGGTCTGTACATGTACAACAACTACTGTTACATCTGTTCTGTTCACAGTCATCTCCACGCTGCTCTTTGTAGACCAGTGGATCGTCAGTGTGTCCAACATGGATCTGATGTTTGGCTCCATGATTTCAGTCTGATTGGCTCATTCATAAATATTCTGTTCCAGCTGCTGGAGGACAACATCATCACTTTTGTGAAGAACGAGCTGAAGAAGATCCAGAAGGTTCTGAGTCCAGATTACCCAGAATGCTTAGAGAGTCAGAGGAGCAGCAGCAGAGAGGCATTTGTGAAGATCACAGTGGACTTCCTGAGGAGAATGAAGCAGGAGGAGCTGGCTGACCGTCTGCAGAGCAGTAAGAGGATTTATCTAAAGATTTAAGCTGCTGGATAAATGAACATTTTCCAGAGATGGAAGATGGAGCAACATGTTTTAAAGATTAGTTCTTTTTGGAATTGAGTGTTTATTTTTCTTCTCATTCAGAACTTCAAGCTGCAGTTTGTCAGCGTAACCTTAAATCCACCCTGAAGAAGAAGTTCCAGTGTGTGTTTGAGGGCATCGCTAAAGCAGGAAACCCAACCCTCCTGAATCAGATCTACACAGAGCTCTACATCACAGAGGGAGGGACTGCAGAGGTCAATGATGAACATGAGGTCAGACAGATGAAACAGCATCCAGGAAACCAGACAGACCAGAAACAACAATCAGACAAGAAGACATCTTTAAAGCCTCACCTGGAAGAGATGAACCAATCAGAACAGTGCTGACAAAGGGAGTGGCTGGCATTGGGAAAACAGTCTTAACACAGAAATACAGCCTGGACTGGGCTGAAGACAAAGCCAACCAGGACATCCAGTTCATATTTCCATTCACTTTCAGAGAGCTGAATGTGCTGAAAGAGGAAAAGTTCAGCTTGGTGGGACTTGTTCATCACTTCTTTACTGAAACCAAAGAAGCAGGAATCTGCAGCTTTGAAGACTTTCAGGTTGTGTTCATCTTTGATGGTCTGGATGAGTGTCGACTTCCTCTGGACTTCCACAAAACTACAATCCTAACTGACCCTAGAAAGTCCACCTCAGTGGATGTGCTGCTGATAAACCTCATCAGGGGGAAACTGCTTCCCTCTGCTCGCCTCTGGATAACCACACGACCTGCAGCAGCCAATCAGATCCCTCCTGACTGTGTCGGCATGGTGACAGAGGTCAGAGGGTTCACTGACCCACAGAAGGAGGAGTACTTCAGGAAGAGATTCAGAGATGAGGAGCAGGCCAGCAGCATCATCTCCCACATCAAGACATCACGAAGCCTCCACATCATGTGCCATATCCCAGTCTTCTGCTGGATCACTGCTACAGTTCTGGAGGATGTGCTGGAAACCAGAGAGGGAGGACAGCTGCCCAAGACCCTGACTGAGATGTACATCCACTTCCTGGTGGTTCAGGCCAAAGTGAAGAAGTTCAAGTATGATGGAGGAGCTGAGACAGATCCACACTGGAGTCCAGAGAGCAGGAAGATGATGGAGTCTCTGGGAAAACTGGCTTTTGATCAGCTACAGAAAGGAAACCTGATCTTCTATGAATCAGACCTGACAGAGTGTGGCATCGATATCAGAGCAGCCTCAGTGTACTCAGGAGTGTTCACACAGATCTTTAAAGAGGAGAGAGGACTGTACCAGGACAAGGTGTTCTGCTTCATCCATCTGAGTGTTCAGGAGTTTCTGGCTGCTCTTCATGTCCATCTGACCTTCATCAACTCTGGACTCAATCTGCTGGAAGAACAACAAACAACCTCTACATGGTCTAAACTATTTAACAAACCAAAACTTCAATCTCTCCACCAGAGTGCTGTGAACAAGGCCTTAGAGAGTCCAAATGGACACCTGGACTTGTTCCTCCGCTTCCTCCTGGGTCTTTCACTGCAGACCAATCAGACTCTCCTACGAGGTCTGCTGACACAGACAGGAAGTAGCTCACAGACCAATAAGAAAACAGTCCAGTACATCAAGAAGAAGCTCAGTGAGAATCTGTCTGCAGAGAAAAGCATCAATCTGTTCCACTGTCTGAATGAACTGAATGATCGTTCTCTAGTGGAGGAGATCCAACAGTCCCTGAGATCAGGAAGTCTCTCCACAGATGAACTGTCTCCTGCTCAGTGGTCAGCTCTGGTCTTCATCTTACTGTCATCAGAAGAAGATCTGGATGTGTTTGACCTGAAGAAATACTCTGCTTCAGAGGAGGCTCTTCTGAGGCTGCTGCCAGTGGTCAAAGCCTCCAACAAAGCTCTGTAAGTACATTTGTACTCATGTCTTTACTTTTAACATCCAACTGTGTCAGTAATTTATTTCACCAGGTTTTCTGTCTTTGTATGAATTTGTAAAGTTTGGGGATTTCTCCAATACAACTGTGACCTCTTTGATGCCTCCAGAACTCGGTGTACTCGAGACGCTGGATTCACCATAAACTCTGATCATCACCGCTGCTGTTATGTTATCAGTCTTTGTTTAAACACTTAGGCTGCATGTGCCTGATGTTGTGATACTTTATATTCACATGTATGCTCCTAGATACATTTCTACTGCAGGTCTATGTTTAGTCACAAATGTTGGTGAAACACTTGCTTTTACATGCATGGTGGGTCCTGCATTAAAGAAAGCATTTGAATTACTCAGTGAATCCTGGCAGCCAGAGAAACATCCTTAGTTCCACTTTAAACTAAACTCTGCTTTGGTCTTCCACAGTGTGTTTGTTGTTTCTTTGTTGTTGTTGGCCTGCTCTCTCCTCTCACTCCAATCTGGTTGCAGCAGATGTTTGTCCCTCCCTGAACCTGCAGACTTGGGTGCAGCACCTCAGTTCATCTTCAGTCTGAAACCAGCTGTTGTAGCTATATCCCCTCAAGCACACCTTCCCTGGTCATCTCTGCTGTGGTTGCTATAAAATTTAATCTTGATTTAAAAAAAAGAACAAAAACCTCAAGTCAGACTTGATGCCATTTGTTGGCAGCATGGTGCCTGTTTGATGATAAACTGCAGCACAGTCTAAAGCAAACCTTCTGACTTTATTGACTTTATGCATGTATATATTCTTCCTGTTCACCTTGGACACACAGCAGCTCTCTGTTTGTTGTGATTGGATCTAGAACAGCCAACATATCCTAATCTAGATGATTTCTAAGGTGGTATCTGGGAGGAAAAGTTAAAATCAGCTTGGATGGCCTGTACTGTATGATGGCCTTGGTTGCACCACATTGATAGCCATGCAGGGTGGTTCACTCCTTGTGCAAGAAGACCGAGGAGTGAGCCACCCTTGGTCAAAGCTTGGCCATTCAAGCTCACTGTTTTCCCCTTGTTGGTTGATAATAGTATTTTTTTTACCTGACTTATGGTCATCATTGTCTTCAAATTAACTCACACACTGCTGACTGCTGTAGCTTACCTGGCTGAGCAGGTGACCCATGCACTGAAGGTTAGAGTCGTGACTTCAGGGCCTGGTTTGAGTCTGCCCAAGACCATTTCCTATGTGTTATTCTCCTCACTTCTCCCTCCCTTCCTGTCTTCTTTGTCCTATACAGTGAAGACAAAAGGCCTCGAGTTCTGAAAACTCTTCCCCTTCATCATCTTCCATCTCTCTCATGTAAAGTTCAGATTCAGAACACTGTATTTATTTTCAAGGGGCAATTAGGATACTGAGCTTTCCAACCGTACATACAATACACAAACATCACATTGGGGAGACAGGTCAGGCTAGGTAGCTGGCCGGTCAGCCGCTAGAGCAGCGACCCGGAACCGAACAGCGGAAAATGCTCAACAGCAGGAAAGATGAGGAGAAAAAAGAACTCCTCCCAGACTGAGCTCCAGCAGGGAGATCAGTTTGAGAACAGAAAAATATGACCTTAGCGCAGAGCACATGAAAACTCTTAAATGGTAAATGGTAAATGGACTAGTTCTTATATAGCGCTTTTCCACTCTTCTGAGCACTCAAAGCGCTTTACACAACTTGTGCATTCACCCATTCACACCCATTCGCACAAGCACAACTGACATTCACACACATTCATACTCCGATGAATGCATCGGAGAGCAATTTCGGGTTAGTATCTTGCCCAAGGATATTTGGCATGCAGACTAGGGGAAGCCGGGAATCGAACCACCAACCTTCCGATCAGTAGATGACCTGCTCTACCACCTAAGCTACAGCCACCCAATGCGCCATAGAAACACATGACAAGCAGCAGGGATGGGTAAAAGGTGAGAGACAGCCGGTGTAGACAGTGCATCTGGGCCTGCAGCATTTGCGCTGGTCCCCTCGACCCACCGTCTGCACCGGGAGGGGATAAGCATGCTTAGGATGGGAAGGAACAGTCTAAACACCGTCTATTATCAGGGTGAGATTTGTTATGTTCAGCTCCAGCCTTGAGACCACAGCTGGCGCCGGTATGTTAGCCGCATGAGCTGATGGTGGCTTTCTTTGGTGTGAACAACTGACTCAGAAGGTGGAGCAGGTGGAGCTTACAAGGAGTAAGTGCTGCTATAGAAGAAGAGTTGTGTTTTAATGAAGCTATTTAGTTAACCAATAATTGTATTGCATGCTGGCGTTAAAAAAATCTTTCATTTGACTGATTTAATTAATTTGTTTGTTTGTTTTCTTCCAGACTGAGTGGCTGTAACCTCTCAGAGAGAAGCTGTGATGCTCTGTCCTCAGTTCTCAACTCCCAGTCCTCTAGTCTGAAAGAGCTGGACCTGAGTAACAATGACCTGTGGGATTCAGGGGTGAAGCTTCTGTCTGCTGCACTGCAGAGTCCACATTGTACACTGGAAACTGTCAGGTCAGGATCCAAACATCCCCACTGCTGATCATTAAATGATATTATTGTATAAACAACCAAGCTTTATAGAATTGGCAGGTGAACTTTTCTTATCTTTGGATTGTTTAGGAGATTCTTAATTGCTGTCTGTCACTGTGGTTTCATTTGTAAAGCCACTTCTGCTGCTTTCATTCATTTGGAAGTCCTGTAGCTGAGTTTGGGAGAGACTAACAGCCTCGGCAGCAGAGGGGAGAAAGGCTGTAACACCACCACTTTACTTTACTTCTACCTGTCACATCATTTTATCAGGAAACAAATATGCTCATGTTTTTACTATGTTTGTCTTGAAGATGTAAGAAGATCACATGGTGCTTTTTATTATTGTGTTGGTTTGTTTCCTGTCTCTTGGATGGAGCCCAGCTGTGCGTGGCCCCTGGGCCTGTGGTCAGAGTGTGTGCTGGATAATCCGGACCAGGATGAGGCCAACCTGACATGGGATGAAATGTCTGTCACATATTTGAGCCTAATTTAAAAATATCCTCCATGAATATTGAATAATAACAATAATAATAAAGGGTCAGAAGATGACTTGTTGAAATGAAAATGAGCTTGTAGTTTGTCTGCTTTAATAATGTGACTGGAAAAAGGTGTTGGACTTCAAATATGTCCATTTCTTTCACACTTCACCTTTAAAAGTGAAGCCTTGTTGTTCCTGGAAGGAAAAACACGACTTTTTCATGTTTTTATGATAAATGTACGACTTTAATGTGAAATGTTCAGTTTTTTCTCTTGTTGTGTTTGTTTGAAGCTGCTTCCTGTTGGCTTCAGCTGTTTGGAGTTTCCATTTTCTAAACTTCTACATTCTGAACCTTCTTCAGCTCTGAACAGATGATGAAACACTGAATGATTTTAAGCTCACACTTTGTCTAATACACTTACATCTTTCATTCTTTATACAGATTGTGGGGCTGTGGTTTGTCAAAGATCAGCTGTGATTATCTGGCAGCAGCACTGAAGTCCAACCCCTCCCATCTGAGAGAGCTGGACCTGAGTAACAATAACAGCCTGCAGGATTCAGGAGTGAAGCATCTGTGTGGTTTCCTGGAGAGTCCAGGATGTGGACTTGAAACTCTGAGGTCAGTCAGCATGTTTTAGTTGTGCTGAGATGAATATGATGTGAAAGTTGTGCTGACACTAAACTGCAGACATCAGGCTGATATTATACTGATCCACACTGAGGATCTTCATGGTAAAGTCTGTTTTCTTCTTCTCTGGTTTAGTCCATTGACTGCAGCAGAACAATGTTTGCATTTCAAACAGTGATACTCAACGTATGGCCCGCGGTCCACACCTTTCCTGATTCAGAGAGAGGGGACCCTGATTAACTGTGTAGCTTCTTCCTCACAGTTCTAAGTATCAGACACAACAATGAATAATCCACAGCTGACTGTCTTTAGCAGGTCAAAGGTCACGGCACACAGCAGACAGTGGGAAATATTATAATTCTGATCATTTATCAGCACATATCCATATGTATAAAAACAAAGCTGACACTGTGAGACTTGATCAGAGGTGTGATCATCACAGCAGAGGCCTTTGTGTCAAAGTCACTGAGGATCAAACAGAAACACATGAAGCAGATTTTCCTCTTCTGGCTTTTTATAGCAGATAACCTTCAAAATCTTCTGCAGTCGATCAAAACCTGAAGCAAACCATGAATCAACATGTGAACATGACCTGATGCTGCTGAAGTGAAGCAAAGTTACAGAGGTTTGATTACAGACACAGCTGAGAGTTTGTAATCTGTCATCATTTTAAAAGGTCTAAATTTCTTCAGTATTGAACAGCAGAAATGAGGCTTTGTTTTCAGAGGCCGACAGCAGTGAACACAACAGCAGACTGGTGCGTAATAAGCAGTGAATAATGCAGGAAACAGATTTTTGAAGGTAAACTGTTCTTGAAGTACACTGAGAGAGAGAGAGCTGTGCAGGAAGTAAACGTCAAAGTCAGAGAGAATTCATGACGATGTTCATCAAACGTAAAGCGTAGTTTGGATCTTCTTCTGCTGCTGGTTCAGTCAGTTTTGGTTGGAGACAGATGAAACCTGCAGCTTCAGGATCTGTGAGCTGTCCACTTTCAGCCCCGACGGCGTGTCCGTGTACGTGCCGTCGAGTGAACGATCCACGCTCTGTGTTTCCATCTTTGTGTGTTTAGAATCAGAATCAGAATCAGAATCAGAATGGGTTTATTGCCAGATGTTGAGGTTTACAACATTAGGAATTTGCTGCGGTGCTTCAGTGCAAACAATAAGAATTAAAGTGCTATGTAGAAAGAAAGATATGTGCATGAGATATACATGAGATATATACATGAGAATAAGAATTAAGAGTGCTACGTAGAAGGATATATACATGAGTGCAGGTGGTGATCAGTGCCAGACATGAAATGATGCAGTGACACAGCGTAGGGTCATGTGTGAGTGGCGGGGACAGTCATGTGGTTATTGTTCATGTGTCCAACAGCAGAGGGGAAGAAACTGTTCTTGTGGCGAGAGGTTCTGGTGCGAATGGACCGGAGCCTCCTGCCTGAGGGGAGCAGGTCAAACAGACTGTGTCCAGGGTGAGAAGGGTCAGCTGAGATCCGGGCTGCACGCCGCAGTGTCCTGGAGGTGTACAGGTCCTGCAGAGATGGGAGTCTGCAGCCAATCACCTTCTCAGCAGAGCGCACAACACGCTGCAGTCTCTGTTTGTCCCTGATAGTGGCTCCAGCGTACCACACGGTGATGGAGAAGGTGAGGATGGACTCGATGATTGCAGTGTAGAACTGCATCATCGTCCGTGTTGGCAGGTTGAATTTCTTCAGCTGCCTCAGGAAGTACATCCTCTGCTGGGCTTTCTTGATGACGGAGGTGATGGTGGGCTCCCACTTCAGGTCCTGGGTGATGGTGGTACCCAGGAAGCGGAATGAGTCCACAGAGGTGATGGGGGTGTCAGTCAGGATGATGGGGGGGAGTGGGGCTGTGTGCTTCCTGAAGTCCACAATAATCTCCACTGTCTTCTGGGCATTCAGCACCAGGTTGTTGTGGCTGCACCAGGACACCAGACGTTCAACCTCCCTCCTGTAGGCAGACTCATCCCCGTCAGAGATGAGCCCAATGACGGTGGTGTCATCTGCGAACTTGATTAGCTTGACAGACTGGTGGGTGGAGGTGCAGCAG
>NC_140541.1:40839221-40862626 GCF_057382185.1 Mchenga conophoros
CCCAGCTCTATCTGTCCATGAAGCCAGATAACACACACCAATGAGTTAAACTGCAGGAATGTCTTAAAGACATAAAGACCTGGATGGCCGCTAACTTTCTGCTTCTTAATTCAGATAAAACTGACGTTATTGTGCTCGGCCCTGAAAATCTTAGAAATATGGTATCTAAGCAGATTCTTACTCTGGATGGCATTACCTTGGCCTCCAGTAACGCTGTGAGGAACCTTGGAGTCATTTTTGACCAGGATATGTCCTTGAATGCACATATTAAACAAATATGTAAGACTGCTTTCTTCCATTTGTGCAACATCTCTAAAATTAGAAATATCCTGTCTCAGAGTGACGCTGAAAAACTAGTTCATGCATTTATTACTTCCAGGCTGGACGACTGTAATTCATTATTATCAGGATGTCCAAAAAACTCACTGAAAAGCCTTCAGCTAATCCAAAATGCTGCAGCAAGAGTCCTGACAGGGACTAGAAAGAGAGAGCAGATTTCTCCTGTTTTGGCTTCCCTTCATTGGCTTCCTGTTAAATCCAGAATTCAAAATCCTGCTCCTCACATACAAGGTCTTAAATAATCAGGCCCCATCTTATCTTAATGACCTTGTAGTACCATATCACCCTATTAGAGCACTTCACTCTCACTCTGCAGGCCTACTTGTTGTTCCTAGAGTATTTAAAAGTAGAATGGGAGGCAGAGCCTTCAGTTTTCAGGCCCCTCTTCTGTCGAACCAGCTTCCAGTTTGGATTCGGGAGACAGACACTATCTTTACTTTCAAGATTAGGCTTCAAACTTGCCTTTTTGCTAAAGCATATAGTTAGGGCTGGACCAGGTGAGCCTGAATCCTCCCTTAGTTATGCTGCAATAGACGTAGGCTGCCGGGGGATTCCCATGATGCATTGAGTTTTTCCTTTCCAGTCACCTTTCTCACTCACTATGTGTTAACAGACCTCTCTGCATTGAATCATATCTGTTATTAATCTCTGTCTCTCTTCCACAGCATGTCTTTATCCTGTCTTCCTTCTCTCACCCCAGTTTTCTTCCTGTTAAAAGGGAGTTTTTCCTTCCCACTGTCGCCAAAGTGCTTGCTCATAGGGGGTCATATGATTGCTGGGTTTTTCTCTGTATCTATTATTGTGCGATCTACTGTACAATATAAAGCGCCTTGAGGCGACTTTTATTGTGATTTGGCGCTATATAAATAAAATTGAATTGAATTGAATTACAGCTGGCGTGGACGAGGCTAAGCATCAGACTTTCAAATGAATTAAAGTCTGTCTGGGTCTTTCATTAATTAATAGGCTGGTGTGAAAAATTGCTGCCACACCGCCCCCTCGGCCTGTGCTTCGAGGTTTCTGGTAGTTATAATGACTCGGGGTGTTGATTCATTTAAACTAACATAATCATCCTGCTGCAACCAGGTTTCTGTAAGGCAGAGTAAATCAATTTGTTGATCAATTATTAAGTCATGTACTAACAGAGACTTGGAGGAGAGAGACCTAATGTTTAATAATCCACATTTCACTGTTTTACTCTTTGGTTCAGATGTGGATACTGTATTGTTCTTTCTTTGTGATTGTTTATGTTTAAGTTGTTTGTTGCTGGTTTTTAGTTTGTTTTTTGTCTTTTTGGAAGCTGACACAGTCTCTATGGAGATGGGTTTTGGGGGGGTAGCAGGAGGAGAGAAGCTGCAGAGAGGCGTGTAAGACTGCAACTCTGCTTCCTGGTCCCAACTCTGGATAGTCATATTTTGGGGGGTTTAATAAATTTGTCCATGTTTCTAGAAATGAGAGCTGCTCCATCCAAAGTGGGATGGATGCCGTCTCTCCTAACAAGACCAGGTTTCCTCCAGAAGGTTTGCCAATTATCTATGAAGCCCACATCGTTTCTGGGACACCACTCAGACAGCCAGCAATTTAAGGAGAACATGCGGCTAAACATGTCACTCCTGGTCTGATTGGGGAGGGGACCAGAGAAAACTACCGAGTCCCACATTGTTTTGGCAAAGTTACACACCAATTCAATATTGATTTTAGTGACCTCCGATTGGCGTAACCGGGTGTACCGACATTAATTATGATTTTACTAAATTTACATTTACCCATAGCCAGCAGTTTTAAATTTCCTTCAATGTCGGCTTCTCTGGCCCCTGGAAGACATTTGACTATGGTTGCCGGTGTCTCTAGCTTCACATGTCTGAGAACAGAATCACCAATTACCAGAGTTTGACTCGAGTGTGTCGCCGAGTGGGGAAAAACGGTTAGACACATGAACGGGTTGGTGGTGTACCTGGGGCTTCTGTTTAGGACTATGCTTCCTCCTCACCGTCACCCAGCCGCCCTCTTTCACAGCTGCTTGGGGTCTGCTGGGAAACAGCTAGCGGGGCTTACGCTATCTTCCAGAACACTCTTCTCCAACTTGAAGAACCTTGTTGGAGCAACTATTTCTTTAATGGGAGATATCAGAGTTCTAACCAGAGCACCTTTAGCTCTTTCATGGAGAAACTTGCCCAAAGCCTTCCTTCTACTATCCCAGCTACTTTTGTTACTATCCCACTTATAATCTTATCTTTTCGCCTTCAGTGAGTGATTGTTTATTTAATTCTTTAGTTATTGTGAACTGTATGTATTTTGATAGGGGTTATTTTTTGGTTTGGCTTTTGTTATATAAATGACAATAAAATTTCTAATAACTCCAAACTATGTCATAATCAAATGCAAACTAATACTATAGAATGGAAAGAAAAAACAGAAAAAACATACATTTCTCTTTTTTTTCTTTTGTTTGTTTTTTTTACAAGCGAAAAATAGTGTGACGTCTGCACAATGTTTGGACCCCTCTAGGGGTCTTCCTCAGGTGCTTGGCTCGCTCCTGAAAACAAAAAGGCTGGCTGGGTCAATCACAGAGTTTTGCTATTAACAATAGCTTTTTTGACCAAAGTCTATTTCTTTGGCTCCTGACTAAGGAGAACTTTCTTGTTCAATTCTCAGTAAGCAAGACATGCATGAAAGAAGATTATGTATGAATAGATGAGAAATTTCAAGTGACAAAAGACTCAGTGATACATCAGACAAACCAGGAAACAGTTGTTTTTTTTTAAACGAGTTTTTCTAAATAAAGCATCCTTGGGTGCAACCTGATAAAACCACAAGCTGTGCTTAAAATGATTACATAAAAGATAAGATATAAATCAGTAAATGGAGAAACAGAGTTTAAATGTTCATTTTATTTCTTAAAAACTATTTATTTAGTTATCTGTTCATTACAATTGATCCACTTTTTTCTTGTAATTCTCATTTTTATTTATACACAGAAAACAGTTGCAGGTGGATGATTCAAAAATGAGGAAGTAAAGCTGTCAACAACAAAAGTAGGCTCATGTGTAACAAGAAAAAAAAACACCTCTAAGCTGGCTCACCAGACAATACAAATAACAAAGGACAGCATAGTTTAGTAAGGAGGTCTATTTTTGAATTCCTGATAGTCCCTGGGAATAGAGGCAAAGGCATGTATTACCGTACCTGCTAGTCTTACTGGTTCATCAACATGAACTTTCAGTTTGGGAAGTGTGATCTAAATAGGAGTGTTTACTGGAAGCTTTAGGGCACCATTGCAGTCATGCTGGCTTTGAGATAGTTTAACTTAGGAATGTGCCATAGCTGCATGTGTGCAGGTTTTATTCTATGGATGCCTGACCTGACACGTCAAGGGTTTGAAGTGCTGTGAGGCCACAGTGCTACCCATATCAACACTGTCCCTCTTTATACACCACAGTCTGGAGTATATTACCACATTATGCAATAATGGGAAACACAAAACAAAACCTAACGGTGTGTTCACACCGAACGCGATGGACACGAACAAAACGCTCCAAACGGCCCTAATGTGACGCGTGCACATTCGCACCTCTACGCGTGTCCAAGAAAAATCCATCGCGCGTCAAAATATCGTGAACCGGAAATGTGGGAGGAATGTGGGAGGAAGTTGTGCCAGACGGTATCTTTGCAAGATGGCAGCTGTCGAGCTAGCGCTTGAAGAGAGAGTCTCCCTTCTCTATTTACTGTGGAGAGCAGAGCAGCGGCGTAAAAGACGTCCTCGCCGTACCTGGGTCCATCAGGTCCTCCAGAGGTGTGAGCAGTTTGGTGAGTTTCACCATTTGCTCCAGGAGCTGCGCCTGGATGACGGCCGATTCCAGCGCTATCACCGTCTCTCACTCGGCCATTTTGAGGACCTGCTTTCCCGCATCAGTCCCAGAATCGCCCGCCTAGACACCAATTACAGGCGCTCAATCCCACCTGCAGAGCGCCTGTCCGTCTGCCTGAGGTTAGTAAACGTATTTAATACGGTAGTCCTTTATTGATACCTGTGCTAATATATGCTAAATCATCCATTTATACACTGCTAACCAGTGTTGGACAAGTTACTTGAAAAAAGTAATCAATAACTAATTACTGACTACTTCCCCAAAAAAGTAATCCTGTTACTTTACTGATTACTTATTTTCAAAAGTAATTAATTACTTAGTTACTTAGTTACTTTTTAAAAACATGATTTACAACCTGAAGAGGTGATAAAGTGATAGATCTTTCAGCCCAATTCTACTTTTTCTACATAATCCATCATACAAAATGTAATCAAATGGAAAAGTCTCTTTTTAAAACTTGTTTTATTAGTTTTAATTTTTTAACTTTATGCATCAAGCAAAAATTTAATTATCTGCAACATTCTCTGACTGGAAGAAATGAGTTTAACATTTAAACCTATTTTCTACACATTCCAGCACATAAAATAAAATATTTTTTGTGTTTACACTCAGTCTTTCAAATAGATGCAAGTAAAACACAGCAGAAAATAAATAAAGTCAAAGACTCAGCGGTCCTGTTGCTCTATTTTCACCTTTAAAGCAGGACTGCGGTAGGCGGAGGGTTACCCTGGTGCAGGTGTGCCGCGGTCAGTGGAAGAATCCGCGAGTTTCTCGGTGAGTTTCCCATTACGTCGTAGCTACTCGGTGCTTGTTTAGGGGTTTTTTTCCCTGTAAAAAGACGTTTTCTTCCCACGCACGATGGACACTAATGTTTTTGTCACTTTTTATGGAATCAAACTCAAAGTAAGGTCAGTACTTCCACGCTTTAAACGCTGCACGCTCATACTCTCTCTGCACTCGATATGTGATCCATTGTTGATCTGCACACAGCTGTTGTCACCAACGGCGCACTCGCTTACGTCACTGTCATGAGACATTCTCGCAAAAAAAATCACAGTTTTAATAACGCAGTAACGCAGCGTTCCTACGGGAAAGTAACGGTAATAACGCGTTACGCATTACTGCCCATCTCTGCTGCTAACTTGGATGTGCTATGCTATCAATGAATGCTGTCGGTGTTTACTGATAGCAAGCTGTGGTACGGAGATGACTGTTTATAATATTTCTAGTGATACTCAGGTCTCATCAAGTCCCGATTTAATTCGATTTATGCTGTTATCAGTGTTTGAATGATAGCATGGCTGTGGTGTCACATCAATGTATGCTCTCGCTGTTTGGTTGGTTTTAATTGGTTTTAATTTTGCACTCCAGTATGAACACAAATCCCCCAACCCGAGGATCAGCACAACATAACCTAACAGACCTACACCTTAGTTCACAGATTCACTTTGTCTAAGGTGTATTTCTGGGATTTCACACAACAAACTACATAATTGTCATGGTGCTGGGTCGTGTGACCCAGTGTTTGAGTTTTTTATATATCTTTGGTATCCATTTGTGCCCTAGTTTAATCCATCCATCTTCAACCGCTTTGTCCGGGGCCGGGTCGCGGGGGCAGCAGCCTAAGCAAAGAGGCCCAGACCTCCCTCTCCCCAGCCACCTCCTCCAGCTTATCCGGGGGAATACCAAGGCGTTCCCAGGCCAGCCGAGAGATATAATCTCTCCAGCGTGTCCTGGGTCTGCCCCGGGGCCTCCTCCCGGTGGGACATGCCTGGAACACCTCGCCCAGGAGGCGCCCAGGGGGCATCCTTGTCAGATGCCCGAACCACCTCAGCTGGCTCCTTTCGATGTGGAGCAGCAGATGCTCTACTCTGAGCCCCTCCCGGATGGCCGAACTTCTCACCCTATCTCTAAGGGAGAGGCAAGCCACCCTTCGGAGGAAGCTCATTTCTGCCGCTTGTATCCGCGATCTCGTTCTTTCGGTCACTACCCACAGCTCGTGGCCATAGGTGAGGGTAGGGACGTAGATCGACCGGTAAATTGAGAGCTTTGCTTTTACACTCAGCTCCCTCTTCACCACGACGGACCGGTGCAGCGTCTGCATTACTGCAGCTGCAGCCCCAATCCGTCTGTCGATCTCCGGCTCCCTTCTCCCATCACTCGCGAACAAGACCCCGAGATACTTGAACTCCTCCACTTGGGGCAGGAACTCATCCCCGACCCGGAGTGGGCACTCCACCCTTTTCCGGCTGAGAACCATGGCCTCAGATTTGGAGGTGCTGATCCTCATTCCCGCTGCTTCACACTCGGCTGCGAACCGTTCCAGTGCGAGCTGGAGGCCCTCACCCGATGAAGCCAACAGAACCACATCATCTGCAAAAATCAGAGATGAGATTCTGAGGCCACCAAAGCGAAAGCCCTCCGCCACTTGGCTGCGCCTAGAAATCCTGTCCATAAAAATTATGAACAGAACCGGAGACAAAGGGCAGCCCTGGCAGAGCCCATCACCCACCGGGAACGAGTCCGACTTATTGCCGGCAATGCAAACCAAGCTCTTGCAACGGTTGTATAGGGATCGAATGGCCCGTAGCAATGGGCCAGACACCCCATATTCCCGCAACACCTCCCACAGAACACCCCGAGGGACACGGTCGAATGCCTTCTCCAAGTCCACAAAACACATGTAGACTGGTTGGGCAAACTCCCATGCACCCTCAAGTATCCTGGAGAGGATAAAGAGCTGGTCTAGTGTTCCGCAACCAGGACGAAAACCGCATTGTTCCTCCTGTATCCGAGGTTCGACTAACGGACGAACTCTCCTTTCCAGCACCCTGGCATAGACTTTCCCAGGGAGGCTGAGGAGTGTGATCCCCCTGTAGTTGGAACACACCCTCCGGTCCCCTTTCTTAAAGATGGGGACCACCACCCCGGTCTGCCAGTCCACAGGTACTGCCCCTGATCTCCACGCAACATTGCAGAGGCGTGTCAACCAGGACAGCCCTACAACGTCCAGAGCCTTCAGGAACTCGGGGCGGACCTCATCAACACCAGGGGCTCTGCCACCAAGGAGTTGTTTAACTGCCTCAGTGACCTCGCCCCCGGAAATTGGCGGGTCATTCCCCTCATCCCCAGATTCTGCTTCCTCCTCGGAAGACGTGTCAGTGGGATTAAGGAGGTCCTCGAAGTATTCCTTCCACCGCCTGACAATTTTCTCAGTCGACGTCAGCAGCGCTCCGCCAGCACTATACACAGTGCAGGTAGAGCACCGCTTTCCCCTCATGAGACGTCTGACGGTTTGCCAGAATCTCTTCGAGGCAGTCCGAAAGTCTTTTTCCATGGCCTCTCCGAACTCCTCCCACACCCGAGTTTTTGCTTCAGCCACTGCCCGAGCCGCATTCCGCTTGGCCTGTCGATACCTGTCGGCTGCCTCCGGAGTCCCACAGGCTAACCAAGCCCGATAGGACTCCTTCTTCAGCCTGGTGGCTCCCTTCACCTCTGGTGTCCACCATTTGGTTCGGGGATTACCACCACGGCAGGCACCAACCACCTTGCGGCCGCAGCTCAATGCAGCAGCTTCGGCAATGGAGACGCTGAACATGGTCCATTCGGACTCAATGTCCCCAGTCTCCCTCGGAATGCTGTTGAAGCTCTGCTGGAGGTGTGCGTTGAAGATGTCGCGGACTGGGGCCTCTGCTAGACGTTCCCAGCACACCCTCACTACGCGTTTAGGTGCACCAGGTCTGTCCAGCGTCTTCCCCCGCCACCTGATCCAACTCACCACCAGGTGGTGATCAGTTGACAGCTCAGCCCCTCTCTTTACCCGAGTGTCCAGAACATATGGTCGCAGATCTGCTGATACGATTACAAAATCGATCATCGACCTACGGCCTAGAGCGTCCTGGTGCCACGTGCACTTATGGACACTCTTATGTTCGAACAGGGTGTTCGTTATGGCCAAACTGTGATTAGCACAGAAGTCCATTAACAGAGCACCGCTCGGGTTCAGATCAGGGAGGCCGTTCCTCCCAATCACGCCCCTCCAGGTCTCGCTGTCGTTACCCACGTGAGCATTGAAGTCTCCCAGCAGGACAACAGAGTCTCCAGGTGGAGCACCCTCCAGCACCCCCCCCCCCCCCCCCCAGGGACTCTAAGAAGGCTGGGTACTCTGAACTGCCACTCGGCGCATAAGCGCAGATGACAGTCAGGACCCGTTCCCCGACCCTAAGGCGCAGGGAACAAACCCTCTCGTCCACCGGGAAAAACCCCAACGTACCGGCAGCAAGCCGAGGGGATATTAGGATACCCACCCCAGCCCGCCGCCTCTCACCAGGGGCAACTCCAGACTGAGACAGAGTCCAGCCCCTCTCCAGGAGACTGGTTCCAGAGCCCAAGCCATGTGCAGAGGTGAGCGCGACTATATCTAGCCGGTACCTCTCAACCTCACGCACTAACTCAGGCTCCTTCCCCACCAGAGAGGTGACATTCCATGTCCCTATTGCTAGTCTTGGCAGCCGGGGGTCAGTCCTCCAGGGCCTCCGCTCCTGGCCGCCACCCGGCACACAATGCACCCGACCCCTATGGCGCCTCCTGCGGGTGGTGGGCCTGCGGGAGGATGGGCCCATGTCTCCTCTTCGGGCTGTGCCCGGCCGGGCCCCATGGACTAAGGCCCGGCCACCAGACGCTCGCCCTCGGGCACCCTCCCCGGGCCTGGCTCCAGGGCGGGGCCCCGGTAACCCTATCCCGGGCAGGGTAAACTGTTCCCTCAGTGTCCTTTTCATAAGGGTTTAATTCATCTAGTTAATTTCTAGATTGCTGTTTAGTCCTTTGCTTCTTAGTTGTTTATGTCATCTCCCCCTGTACTCAGTCTCCCTGGTTCGTGCGTCTACCTGTCATGAATCATGTCTGCGTGGTTATGGTTAGTTCAGGTCTCCATGTTTCCTGTTTTACTTTGAAAGTCTGTATTCAATGCCAGTGTATTTAGTTTCACTTCTCCTGTCCTGTCTTTAGGTTCATGTGTGTCAGCTGTGCTCCCATGTGTGGCCACTTCCCCTGATCATCCCTCATGTGTATTTAGTCTCTGGCTGTATCCCAATTCAGGGTCTGCAGCCTTAAAGGCCGTATTTTAAGGCCGATTACATCACAGCGACGCGACAAAGGCTGTCCCAATTCAAAGGCTGCTCGAAATGCGGCCCTCAAATGCGTCCTTCATTTCCCTGAATTTTAAGGATGTGGCAGTGTAGACTTCGTGGCCCAACATATCCCAGAATGCATAGCGCGGCAGTGGGTGTGGATAATTTTGCCGAAAAAAACTGCGGCTGAGGGGCGCCCGAAGAGTAAACTTTAAGTAAGTACTGAATATTATGTCACTTATGTGCAAATGTTCAATAACGAAGAACATTAAAACATTACTGTTGGCCACATGTCGGGAAAGTTATGTGACATTAGCGACGTTTGTACTAACTTGGTTTTAAAGCCTTTACTTTAAAATATATGCCGTTCAATAGCTGAGCTTCATCTTACAGAGAATGATCAAAGCTCATGTAGAAACAAACAAACAAATGAACAAAAGATTTTCTCCTTCATTTCTGTCAAACAAAGCTTTATGAAACGTTTTTAGCTGTTAGTATCATGGTTGCTAGGCAACCTGGGCAGCGCAATGGAGGCTAGACCGTTTCAGGGTTAGGGTTAGGGTTAGGGGGTTAGGGTTGAAGAAAAAGAACCTGTCCCTCCCGAAGGAGGAACAGGGCGTGCACGGGCCATCAACCCCGATGGTCCACAGCCTCACATCCCTCTACCTCCATAATTGTTTTTTATTTTCAAGGTAAGTATTTCTTTTACAGGTTTTTTCTTTTCAGGTAAGTACGGTTTTTGTTTTAAATTTCAAAAGGTAAGTATTTGTTTTTTACAGGTTCTCATTGTCCGTGTCCGTTACTTTGGTTCGTTTCCAATAAAGTATTTTCCATCCCAATTTGTTTTCTGTGTGGTTTTTTCATTTAGTTTTGATGTATCTCTGATTTGAGTTTTTAAGGAAAATCAATAAAACATGAATCAAAACATGAAATAAAATCCCCCAAAATAACAAACTAAAACAACAAACTAACGTAAAATTGAAAAAATTAAATGAGTATGCCCTTGTCGCGACGTTTCGAAGTTGTTTCTTCTTCCTCAGGCGAGGGCATACTGAAGAGCACTGGGTTTGAGGCTCCTATTTATACTCTCCCCTCTGATCCCGCCTCCTTGGCTTTCTTTGGCTTTCTTGTAATATCTTTTTTTAGCTGTTTGCTTTTTTCCAATTCTGCCAGACTTTTTGGCTCTCATTTTTCCTTTTTTCTTTCTTTCTTCCTTTCCAGTCTTCTCCTCTTTCCCCTTTGACTTTTCCTTTTTCATCATCCTTTTCTTCCCTTCTCTTGACCTCTGCCCTTTACCCTTCCTTTTGGTCTACATCTGTCCTCTTTCTCTTCCGAATTTTGGGCTACTACAATGCCGACTTGGCTTTAATACTACACTCTCAACCCTGCTTGGGGAGGACTCAACCCGACTTGGGGAGTAAATTTAGAAAGGAGATGTGACGTTGGGTTAGGCTTTAGGTTTCAGCTGGGGTTAGGATTACTCGGGCTTCAGATCCAGTACTGGGGTAAGGTTTAAGATTTAATTTCCAGGAAAGAAGTAGAATTAAAGTATCCAAATTTCAGGTTATTTAGGGCCAGATTAGATCAGGGGGTATATACAATAGGGCCAAAATCCAAATTTAGGTTGGGTAATTTGAGATAAACAAATTGGTTAGGGTTAGGTTAAATGACTGGGGTAGGGCATAGATGCTAGATTGAGCTTTAACTAGGAGTGAGACCCAAAGACCAACCGGAGCGAGGCACTGGCTGGTTAGGGTTGAAGAAAAAGAACCTGTCCCTCCCGAAGGAGGAACAGGGCGTGCACGGGCCATCAACCCCGATGGTCCACAGCCTCACATCCCTCTACCTCCATAATTGTTTTTTATTTTCAAGGTAAGTATTTCTTTTACAGGTTTTTTCTTTTCAGGTAAGTACGGTTTTTGTTTTAAATTTCAAAAGGTAAGTATTTGTTTTTTACAGGTTCTCATTGTCCGTGTCCGTTACTTTGGTTCGTTTCCAATAAAGTATTTTCCATCCCAATTTGTTT
This sequence comes from Mchenga conophoros, assembly GCF_057382185.1. NCBI lineage: Eukaryota > Metazoa > Chordata > Actinopteri > Cichliformes > Cichlidae > Mchenga > Mchenga conophoros. The sequence continues at coordinate 40,850,585 of NC_140541.1, forward strand.
TCTGTGTGGTTTTTTCATTTAGTTTTGATGTATCTCTGATTTGAGTTTTTAAGGAAAATCAATAAAACATGAATCAAAACATGAAATAAAATCCCCCAAAATAACAAACTAAAACAACAAACTAACGTAAAATTGAAAAAATTAAATGAGTATGCCCTTGTCGCGACGTTTCGAAGTTGTTTCTTCTTCCTCAGGCGAGGGCATACTGAAGAGCACTGGGTTTGAGGCTCCTATTTATACTCTCCCCTCTGATCCCGCCTCCTTGGCTTTCTTTGGCTTTCTTGTAATATCTTTTTTTAGCTGTTTGCTTTTTTCCAATTCTGCCAGACTTTTTGGCTCTCATTTTTCCTTTTTTCTTTCTTTCTTCCTTTCCAGTCTTCTCCTCTTTCCCCTTTGACTTTTCCTTTTTCATCATCCTTTTCTTCCCTTCTCTTGACCTCTGCCCTTTACCCTTCCTTTTGGTCTACATCTGTCCTCTTTCTCTTCCGAATTTTGGGCTACTACAATGCCGACTTGGCTTTAATACTACACTCTCAACCCTGCTTGGGGAGGACTCAACCCGACTTGGGGAGTAAATTTAGAAAGGAGATGTGACGTTGGGTTAGGCTTTAGGTTTCAGCTGGGGTTAGGATTACTGAAATTCGCTGATGACACGACCGTGGTGGGTCTCATTAGCAAGAACGACGAGTCAGCGTACAGAGAGGAAGTGCAGAGACTAACGGACTGGTGTAAGGACAACAACCTGTCTCTGAATGTTGACAAGACAAAAGAGATGGTTGTTGACTTTAGGAGGACACGAGGCGACCACTCACCGCTGAGCATCAACGGCTCCTCTGTGGAGATCGTTGACAGCACCAAATTCCTGGGCGTCCACCTGGAGAAGGACCTCGGCTGGTCCCTCAACACCAGCTCCCTGCACAAGAAAGCCCAACAGCGTCTCTTCTTTCTGAGAAGACTGAGAAAGGCCCGGCTTCCACCACCGATCCTGACCACCTTCTATAGAGGAACTATCGGGAGCATCCTGAGCGGCTGCATCACTGTCTGGTTTGGGAGCTGTGCCATATCAGACCGCAAGACCCTACAGCGGATAGTGGGAACAGCAGAGAAGATCATCGGGGTCTCTCTACCCTCTATTGAGGACATCTACACCACACGCTGCATTCGCAAAGCCACCAGCATTGTGGCTGATCGGACACACCCCTCTCACACACTCTTTACACTCCTGCCATCTGGAAAAAGGTACCGAAGCATTCGGGCACGCACATCCAGACTGTGCAACAGCTTTTTTCCACAAGCCATCCGTCTCCTCAGCAAAAAGGGACTGACTGATAAACACACACACACACACACATACACTAACATTATCACTCAGCTTAACTCAAATACCTCAAAACATTGAGACTGGACTGACTAACCAACACAAAGCGCAAACACACTGACCTACACCACCAAACCATCGCACACACCAACCTGTAAATGCTCTTTTGCACAATATTATTACTAGATATATTATATATTATTATTTTTTTTGCACTAACTTGTCTTGTAGCACCTTGGTTCCTGGAGGAACGTTGTTTCGCCTCACTGTGTATTTTTAAACTGTATATGGTTGAAGTGACAATAAAGTTGAACTTGAACTTGAACTTGAGTTCGACAAAGGCCACAGCTCACGAACATCACAGAGCAGTCTCAGTGTGTTTAGCTGCATTTACCCTGAACACAATCAGCTGACTGAGAGAAACGCCTGTAGTCCTCACTTTGGTCATTGTGAATGTTGAAGGAGATTTGTTCCACCTTATACTAGTGCTTCCTGCACTTAATCCAACACTACTATGTTCTATTTAAATCCAGATTCCTTTTATAGTTTGCAGTGAAATTTGTTAAACCGTTGCTTATTGGGACAGAAGTCCAAGTTGCTCTTTACTAATGTAACGATGTAAAAGAATGAATATGGTTTTGTTGTTGTTAAATTCCTGTCAACCTTGGGATCTCAACCATGGGTTTATTTAGAAACTTTTATTTTGAAAATCCGCAGCGGAAGTCTGCTACTGGTAAACGGGCTTTCCCTAAGCTTATCCGTTAGTAGCAATGAAGCTTTTGCTGTGGTAAGTTCTTCCTCAGTCCGCCCTGACTGAATATGAGTTTAAAACATATTTGAAAATCCTCATTGAAGTTAACATGACAGTGCATTAACAGCATGAACTGCCCATACAGTAGCATCAGAGTAGATTTCAGTCTTATGACCTTGTTTTGCAATTAATGGGTTAGACGGTAGGAAAAATGGACACGCTGAGCTAGCGGCTAACAGCTAGAGGAGACTGTCGAGTCTAATAATTTGAAACTTCTCTTGATAGTTGGGCGGGATCCTGTTGCTGGAAACCCATGGTTATTCATGTCCCATGTTATTGCAGGTATGTGTATTTGAAACATGTATTTGGTTGAGCTGCAGGCTAATTCTGTAATACTGCTTATTAAGTTTTGCCCAGTAGATGGCAGCATTGTTCCATTTACTATTGTACATGAAAGGAAATTTTGGCTTTGGTCTGGAAGTTTATTTATATTCACATGAATGTGCATTTAAGTGAATTAATTTCTCTTTCGTTACCTAAACCACAATGCAGTAATGTTTTTATTTTATTTTCCGTGATACATTTTGTTGCCATTTTATTTTTCAATCAATATTTGTTTTTTATTTATTTTGAGAAAACTGAGAGTTCCACTATACGATCATTAGCTTATCCGTTAGTAGCAATGAAGCTTTTGCTGTGTTGGGTGGAATCCTGTTGCTGGAAACCCATGGTTACTCATGTCCCATGTTATTGCAGAAACCCACAAAAGGGGAATAAACCACACCTGAGCTCTACCCATCTCGAGTCCTGAGTTTTACTCATACAGCACCGGACATAGAGACTGAGGGGGGTTACACTAATACATTGTAGATAGGTTTATTGCTGAATGACACAGCTAGCAGTCTCACACACTCTTTAGGTCTTTGAAGTTTTGTGTGTAATGGTTTAAACTCTCACACCTCACCCTTTCCTCCCAGTATCACAACAGTCTGACCCCCAAAGTACGGCTCAGTAACAAGGACTCTGAAGTCAGAACACAAAGATACAGCTGGAAGATGAATGATTGCGTTTTTTATGATGCGTAGTAAAACTACCCCCTCTTCTTCTTCTCTGTGTTGTTGTTCTTGTGTGTGTGTGTGTGTGTGTGCGCCTTAGAAGTCAAAGTACACATTAGCCACACTTACAAAGAACATTTTGAATTTAATTTAGAACTGAGATTACAAGTTGTAAGCAGAAATCTTACGCTCAGCCAGAAACATGTTTCCCCACTTTCACGATGCTGAGGTGTCAAATCCACAACCCCAACAGATGGTTTGACACACGCTGGGTTCAAACACTCAAAAATCAACACAACAGCAGGTTCAAGAACGGCAAGTCCCCGTTTACCTACACAGCCTCACACACTATAGATTTTTAAAGTTGTGGTGTACAATGGTTTAGCCACAGATGTGACTTCTTATTTCTAAATGTCTACACAATAATAGGCACCGTGTGCTCTGTGACATTATCGTCTTCTGCATCCATTGGTTTGCATTTTAAACTCCCAGCCTATCAGGTTGTTATGAACGGTTTATATTTCTAACATTTTGTGATGTAAAAGTGAACCACAGGCTTTTTTATTTCCTGTATGATGGGATGACTTAAGACACGAGTTATTAAAAAAAATATAAATGACAGTGTGACGGCCATGATACTTTATGCGGTCAAATATGTTAAGGATAATGTTTCTCAATATAAAATTGCAAAAAGCTTTTGGATAGGATACAACATCCTGAAAACAGTTTCCTCAGGACCTGCTGAACCTGCCGATATTCAAGCTGAAGAAAATGAAACTTTTGTTTTGTTGCTCTACAGATGAAAGAAAAATATGTTTAACAATTCAACAAGAGCAGCACCTTCAACACATGTACATTCAAATTTTGGAACAAGCTCAACATTGATGTTGTTCAATAGTTTTTATCCGTTTTTATCCATTTTATGTCATTTTATGGCTTTAATATTTCCAGCTGATAAGGAGACTTACAGCATTTCAAATGCTTTAAACATCCACTTTGTCTGTAACGACAGCATCAAACTACAGAGCATTGTTTTTACTAAAATTCAACATTTTCAGATGAAATTCAATTCAATTTTATTTATATAGCACCAAATCACAACAAAAGTCCCCTCAAGGCGCTTCATAGATACAGAGAAAAACCCAGCAATCATATGACCCCCTATGAGCAAGCACTTTGGCAACAGTGGGAAGGAAAAACTCCCTTTTAACAGGAAGAAACCTCTAGCAGAACCAGGCTCAGGGAGGGGCGGGGCCATCTGCTGCGACCGATTGGGGTGAGAGAAGGAAGACAGGATAAAGACATGCTGTGGAAGAGAGACAGAGATTAATAACAGATATGATTCAATGCAGAGAGGTCTGTTAACACATAGTGAGTGAGAAAGGTGACTGGAAAGGAAAAACTCAATGCATCATGGGAATCCCCGGCAGCCTATGTCTATTGCAGCATAACTACGGGAGGATTCAGGGTCACCTGGTCCAGCCCTAACTATATGCTTTAGCAAAAAGGAAAGTTTGAAGCCTAATCTTGAAAGTAGAGATAGTGTCTGTCTCCTGAATCCAAACTGGAAGCTGGTTCCACAGAAGAGGGGCCTGAAAACTGAAGGCTCTGCCTCCCATTCTACTTTTAAATACTCTAGGAACAACAAGTAGGCCTGCAGAGCGAGAGCGAAGTGCTCTAATAGGGTGATATGGTACTACAAGGTCATTAAGATAAGATGGGGCCTGATTATTTAAGACCTTGTATGTGAGGAGCAGGATTTTGAATTCTGGACTTAACAGGAAGCCAATGAAGGGAAGCCAAAACAGGAGAAATCTGCTCTCTCTTTCTAGTCCCTGTCAGGACTCTTGCTGCAGCATTTTGGATTAGCTGAAGGCTTTTCAGTGAGTTTTTTGGACATCCTGATAATAATGAATTACAGTCGTCCAGCCTGGAAGTAATAAATGCATGAACTAGTTTTTCAGCGTCACTCTGAGACAGGATATTTCTAACTTTAGAGATGTTGCACAAATGGAAGAAAGCAGTCTTACATATTTGTTTAATATGTGCTTTGAAGGACATATCCTGGTCAAAAATGACTCCAAGGTTCCTCACAGTGTTACTGGAGGCCAAGGTAATGCCATCCAGAGTAAGAATCTGGTTAGATACCATATTTCTAAGATTTTCAGGGCCGAGTACAATAACCTCAGTTTGATCTGAATTAAGAAGCAGAAAGTTAGCGGCCATCCAGGTCTTTATGTCTTTAAGACATTCCTGCAGTTTAACTCATTGGTGTGTGTTATCTGGCTTCATGGACAGATAGAGCTGGGTGTCATCAGCATAGCAGTGTAAATGTATGCTATGTCTTCTAATGATGCTGCCTAAGGGAAGCATGTATAGTGTAAACAGAATTGGTCCTAGCACTGAACCCTATGGAACTCCATAATTAACCTCAGTGTGTGAAGAGGACTCTCCATTTACATGCACAAATTGGAGTCTATTAGATACCGTATTTTCACGACCATAAGGCGCACTTAAAAGTCTTAGATTTTCTTCAAAAAGTGCGGCGCGCCCTATAGCGCGGTGCGCCCTATGTGTTGTAAGGAGGACGTAGTAGAGAACACCATGAGATCGTTAAAGGGTGAAGTGTGGGCGTTGATCGTATATACCGGGACAATCGCACATACCTGTATAAAAGAACAGGTATGTGCATTATGCAGGACATCGTTGTTTTAACAACCCTGAAAATGGCAAAGAGACACGCTTACGAAGCACAGTTTAAACTGAAGGCCATCAGCTACGCGGAGGAACATGGAAATCGAGCAGCGGCGAGAGAATTTAAGATTAACGAATCGATGGTTCGCAAATGGAGGAAGCTGGAAAACAAGCTCCGGCAGGTCAAGAAAACGCAGCTGAGTTTCCGCGGACATAAGGCGAGGTGGCTCGAGTTGGAGGAAAGACTCGAGCGGTGGATCATCGAGCAAAGAGCGAGCGGGAGAAGCGTTTCGACGGTCACCATTCGGCTAAAAGCAGTTTCACTAGCTGAAGAGATGAACATTGAACATTTCCAAGGAGGTCCGTCTTGGTGCTTTCGTTTTATGAAACGGTGCCATTTTTCCATCCGGACCAGGACTACGGTAGCGCAGCAACTTCCAGCAGATTATAAGGAAAAGCTGGCCATCTTCTCCTACTGCAGCAAACACATCGGCGACAAAAACATCCAGCCCAGCCACATCACAAACATGGACGAGGTCCCGCTCACTTTTGACATCCCGGTGAGTCACACTGTGGAGAAGAAGGGGACCAGCACGGTAGCGATACGCACAACGGGGCACGAAAAGTCTTCTTTTACTGTTGTGCTTGGCTGCCATGCTAATGGACAGAAGCTGCCGCCTATGGTGATTTTTAAGCGAAAGACTTTGCCTAAAGAGAAGTTTCCAGCAGGAATCATCATTAAGGCAAACGAAAAGGGCTGGATGGATGAAGAAATGATGAAAGACTGGCTGAGGGAGGTGTATGTAAGGAGACCAGGTGGTTTTTTCCACGCATCACCATCGCTGTTGATCTGTGACTCTATGCGTGCCCATCTCACAGCCGATGTGAAAAAACTTGTGAAGCAAATGAACTGTGAGCTTGCTGTCATTCCGGGAGGAGGCCTGACAAAGGAACTCCAACCGCTGGACATCGGTGTGAACCGCCCGTTCAAAGTAAGGCTGCGAGCGGCGTGGGAGCGATGGATGACCGGTGGAGACCACAGTTTCACTAAGAGTGGAAGGCAGCGCCGGGCGAGTTACGCCACAATTTGCCAATGGATTGTAGATGCTTGGGCTAACATGTCTGCTGGCACTGTTGTTCGAGCTTTCGCAAAAGCCGGCATCGTTTCCGAGGAGCCGCATGGCACGAAAAGTGACTCTGACGGTGAAGAAAGTGAACCTGGCATGTTTGATGGAGATTTAGCGCAGCTGTTCAATTCAGACACAGAGGATGAGGACTTCGATGGGTTTGATTGATGATAAAAATGTGAGTACCAAACTTTGTTTTGCTCCTGCTTTATTTTTAAATATGCACACTTGTATGCTTGTGTGTTGTTGATGATGACGATTACTGGTAATAAAAATGTGAGTAAGGTACCGAATTCAGGTTTGCTCCCGCTTTATTTTTAAATACGCATACGGTACTTGTATGCGCCCTATGATCCAGTGCGCCTTATGTGTGTGTTAAATACAGTAAGGGCACACATAACTGAGACTGCGCCTTTTAGCACAGTGCGCCTTATGGTCGTGAAAATACGGTAGATATGATACAAACCACTGCAGCGCAGTACCTGTAATACCTACAGCATGTTCTAATCGCTCTAATAGGATATTATGGTCGACAGTATCGAACGCTGCACTGAGGTCTAGCAGGACAAGCACAGAGATGAGTCCACTGTCAGAGGCCATAAGAAGATCATTTGTAACCTTCACTAAAGCTGTTTCTGTGCTGTGATGAGCTCTGAAACCTGACTGAAACTCTTCAAATAAACCATTCCTCTGCAGATGATCTGTTAGCTGTTTGACAACTACTCTTTCAAGGATTTTTGATATGAAAGGAAGGTTGGAGATTGGCCTATAATTAGCTAAGACTGCTGGGTCTAGAGATGCTTTTTGAGTAAAGGTTTAACTACAGCCAGCTTGAAGGCCTGTGGTACATAGCCGATCATTAGAGATAGGTTGATCATATTTAAGATCGAAGAATTAATTAATGGCAGGACTTCTTTGAGCAGTTTTGTAGGAATGGGGTCTAAAAGACACGTTGATGGTTTGGAGGAAGTAATTATTGAAGTTAACTCAGAAAGATCAATTGGAGAAAAAGAGTCTAACTTAACATCAATGGTACTAAGAGTAGCTGTAGATAATATTACATCTGTGGGATGATTATTTGTAATTTTTTCTCTAATGATAAAAATTTTATTTGTGAAGAAGCTCATGAAGTCATTACTAGTTAACGTTAAAGGGATGGTTGGCTCAACAGAGCTCTGACTGTTTGTCAGCCTGGCTACAGAGCTGAAGAGAAACCTGGGGTTGTTCTTATTTTCTTCAATCAGTGATGAATAGTAAGATGTTCTGGCTTTGCGGAGGGCTTTCTTATAAAGCAGCAAACTATTTCTCCAGGCTAAATGATGATCCTCTAGATTTGTGACACGCCATTTCCTCTCCAGCTTACGAGTCATCTGCTTTAGGGTACGTGTTTGAGAATTATACCACGGAGTCAGGTACTTCTGATCTGAGGGCCTTTTTTTCTATAAGGCAGAGTAAATTAATTTGTTGATCAATCATTAAGTCATGAGCTAACAGAGACTTGGAGGAGAGAGACCTAATATTTAATAATCCACATTTCATTCTTTCTCCCTGTCCTATCCCCCAGTCATGTCTGTCCCGTTTGTAGCAACTGAAAATAAAATAAATTCATAATTATAATAAAGGTCAATGAAATGGACCAATATGGCAAGGCCATTATGATCCACTTGGTAAAATAAATCCGCTTGGCATCTTTCTTGGCCTTAAGACAACAATTCTGATGGCTAAAGATCCAAACGGGACACACAAAAAAAATAATAATCCACATTTCACTGTTTTACTCTTTGGTTCAGATGTGGAAACTGTATTGTTCTTTCTTTGTGATTTTTTATATGTAAGTCATTGTTTTGCTGGTTTTTAGTTTGTTTTTTTGTTGTATAAAGCGCTTGAGTTCTCAGAAGAGTAGAAAAACACTATATAAGAACCAGTCCATTTACCATTTACCATCAAACAAGACATGACTGCCATCCCACCAACTTGCCAGCATTCTCTTATTAGTAGGTTAATGAAAGGGACTTGCACACTGAGGCCTTCTCTTAGCCTGCTGATTCCTCCTGGGATTTTCCCACAGGTTATAAGGGGCTCTCAGAGGTGCCTTTTGAGACCTTAGTGTATTGACTTAAAGACTCTGTCACTCAAAACTGAGTGAGCTGCATTGGAAGCATGGAAGCTTTTGATCCAAAGCCATTTGCTGATAAGAGCCAGTGTTGGCTTAATTCACGTTGTCCTGTTGGAGCATTACGCATGTATCTAGACAGGACTAAGGTGTTTAGGAAAGCAACCAGCTCTTTGTGTCCTCGCTCTCATAGAGGGAAGCCTCTGTCACACTAGCAGAGAGCACTAGAACTGAGAGCAGATATAACACCCCAACACAAAACAGATTGGCATCTCTAACAATGGATATGACATGAGTCACACATGGCATGTAATGAAGGAACCATAGTGAAGGTAGGTCACAAAGCAACTTGGAGAACCAAAGCTCTGGCAATATGTTTTTAGACTGCGGCTGAACGTTGTTCCAAGATTTATCACTGCTCATTCTTTTTGTTCCCCAAGTGTCCTCAATGTCTAAACCTTTGTTATGGTCAAACCATCAGGCCAGATGAAACCATGCCTCTCACTAGAGCAGGGCCAAAAATATTTAGCACGATATACATTTGAAAATTTGCAATAACGATATAACCGACGATATAAATGACACTAGACAAAATACTTTACAACTCCACAACTTTATTAGTGCAAAAAACCCCATCAATGTATTTTCACTTAAACAAGCAGCTTTTTTATGTGCTTAAAGTTATATATAAACGTAACAGTGCAAATTCCTCGCTGACAGTTTAACCAAAAGGCATTTCCAGTGGAAACTGGCCGACATATCCTCAGCATAACCATGTATAATATCCACTAAACTTAAAAAGAGGTCATACACATACAATACGGTAACATTATGTTGAAGCACAGTACGTATCACTCCGCGAGGCTCCGCCTACGATAGTCGAAATGCTCCGACCCATATTCTATCACGATATTTCATTTTCTTATCGTTGCCCAACATTATACCGGTATTACCGTGAACTGTATGATATGGCCCAACCCTACCTCACTTATCATCAGACCAGCAAACAGGGAGAAAAGCTAAGCTGGCAGCCAGCAGCTCCTTAAACATCACCTTTGAACATGCTTGACAGCTTGCTCCGTCTATAGTTATTTAGTCAGACAGGCAGCATGATAGTACAAACAATTACAGCAACAAATGCCGGATCATTGTTCAGGCGTGTGCATGACTGAGGTTTCATAACAGTTTTTAACAACAGTTATGAAGAAACACATCAGCAGAAACTAAATGGCTGATCAGATTACTATGTGATGCATCATGATGGTGGTGGGAATATTCAAGTCTGTGGGGGTTTTAATCTTCTCAATCTAAACACTTGCACTGAACTGACTCCACCCTACACAAGAAGAAGTAGCACTCTAATCTTGAGAGACATGATCCACTCTCTGGTTTCAGTTTTCTGATGTTTGGTAGGATTTTAAATGCAGAACATGTATTTATGTAGTAGTATTTGTGCATTTGTTACATTTGTTGCACATTAAAAAAGGCACCTGTAACATTCTGTCCAACTTTAAGCAAAACACATATTTCTAAAATAACTTAAAATATAATAATGAAACAATACTGCCCCCTGTTGCTTGAAATATGGAATTTTATTTGATAGCACTTCTTACAGAAAGAGACAACAAACCAAAGATAAAACCCCTCGAAAAACAAAAGCAAGAAAAATTAGAAGACATTGTCAGAAAAATCAATTTTTAAAATATCAGAAGAAAGATTCTTCTTCTTACACTTGTGACACTGGACTATATCTACACACTATATCTTGTTGATACATGTTGGTCATGTATAGGACAACAGTCATGATCATTCCATGAAAGACTTGACTTTTTGTTTTGTTCACATATTTTTTCACTTTGCTGTTTTGCCAAACAAAAAGTTTTGAGACATGTCGCAGTCGCAAGGTTTGGTTCTATGTCTGCATCATTTACAGTTACAAAGTTAATTATCAAACTGCACAGATTGAGAAATCCATTAATGATAGTTTATAGTCTAACAAAAGGGGAGAAAACCTCAACAGAAAGCGAGTTAACACCATCACCCTCTGGTATATAAGCCTGCCGTTTAGCTCGTAAAACAAAGACCCAGAACTTCAACTCTCTAAATGTGATATTTGCAGCACATTTTATGTTTCTTTTATCATTTTTAAGTATAGTGGATCCAATCCCTTGGTGTAATGCTGGTGTTTGGGCATCTGAAGAGTCTGGATGCAAAGTTGAAGGTTCTTGCTGAATTTCTGGTTAGGAAAAAAAATCAACTCCGATCAGTACTTGCTTCGAACAAAAAGATAGCAAATTTCTTTTTTGTGGGTGTGTCTTAATACTCACAGCATCCATAAAGCCTGTTTACACGGGCGATGTCATTGGCACTCATTTGGAAAGCATTTCCAAAATTAAGATTAGGATTGGACCTGGCAACAATGGTTGGCTGCCCATTCTTGGAGAAGGCGAGTCTAAAAGAACAAACAACAGCACACAAACACACATACGCGGTTATATTAGGAAAACAGAGGAGAAAATGGGCCCATAAAGTATTTAACATTAAAAATCCATTCCCCACTGAGTGTGTGCATGTTTTTGTTAGTCTGGATTACATTTTCTTGCAGAAAATGCAAAACATGTAAGGAAATATAGAACCTTACAAAGTCCATCTCACACAGCAACTCACCTGCCATAGTGCATGACAGAGTTGAAGTCATAGGGAGTCCCCAAATTGTTGGTCTGCACTTTCACAAAGTTGTGCTCTTGTCCTAAACAGAGATTTCCAGAAAATATTACATGTTTTTATATGCTTCCACTTCAAAATCCGTCTTCAGTCTCAGCTCTTTGACGATGTATAGATCGAAATGCTAGCTAATCTCTTCTGTGGTCATTTGTTTGATAGTCTTGGGACTAAAGAAATACAAACAAAATCTTCTATGCAGTGCTCGCTTGAACTGCAGTGTTTTATGTGCTGAGTTTGGAAAAGCACAGATTACTTGTAAT
>NC_140541.1:40862726-40891415 GCF_057382185.1 Mchenga conophoros
CGGAGAGTTTCTCTATTACAAGTCAAGGTCAAATAGACCGAAATGTCTGGCAATTAATGTTTTTATAGCATGCATTTACTTTCTTTTACTTACACAATCGATAACAGATATTTTTCCCACAGAGTGAGCAGAACAAATGTTTGCATTCGCAGTGTAATCAGTTAAAAAGCACCAAAAGATAAAAATGCTTCACACAGTGTAAACATCATGATTGGAACAGACCTGAACTGATCGATACTAAAACCTTTTATAAACCAATCGGAAGGAAAATATAGCAATGTAAAGTATTTAACAAGATTACTTTCTGCCTGTGTCCTTCCAGCAAATGGCCTGCATCATTACATGAACATATAAGCATGTATGCTTCTAATTATTCTATACGTGGCAACTTCCAAGCTGAACTGTTCTTTTGTGACGATTGTATTTTTAATAAAAACTGGAAGAAACTAGAGAAAGAAAATAACAGCAAACACTGTGTTGAACAGATGATAGACATCCCTCGTCAGAGAGCTGATCAAAAATGCACCAAAGAGATAGCTTCTGACAAAGATGAATGCACAACATTTTCATCAATATTTTGCATGTCACACCCTCTAAGTGCCTCGGTGCATATAAATTCGGGCCTTGTTAAATCAATTCCTATATAAACAATTCCCCCAAGATATTTAATTGTAATGAATCCATTTGCAAATAAATAAAGAAATAAAGGAAATGCCTGCATATTACCATAGCTGTAGACATATGATGTTATCCCCTTAATGCTAATTGTAATTTGGTTTCTAGACAAAAGTATTTGCTCGTCTGTCTTCAAACCCATATTTTATTTTTATTTAACCTTTATTTATACAGCCAGTCCCATTGAGACTCAATGTCTCATTTACAACTTTTTGAACTTTTGAACATTTAAACTTGAGTGACATCCCATTCTTAATCCACAGGGTTTGATATGGGGGAAGGCTTTCCACACAGTTTAGGAGTGTGCTCATGGGAATTTTTGATCATTCTTCCAAAAGCACATTTCTGAGATAAGACTGATCTTGGGCAAGAAAGCCTGGCTTGCAGTCTTCACACTAATTCATCCCGAAGGTGTTTTATCAGGTTGACATTAGGACTCTGTGCAGGCCAGTCTAGTGCTTCTACCCCAAATTTACTCATCCTTGTCACTATGGACCTTGCTTTGGGAACTGATGTGCCCTGGAAGGGGCCATCATCAAAGTGTTCCACAAAAATGGGAGCCAATCACTTCCATTTTGTTATAATCCCAATAACTGTGAAATAATGCCTTTGTTAGCATCCCAGAAAAGGTAGAGGAGTTGGCTGAGAAGAGGGAGGTCTGGGCTCCTCTGCTTAGGCTGCTGCCCCCGTGAAAGAATCGATGGATGGACTGATGGATATTTAGCGGAGAGGACATTTCACAGCTGGAGTTGTTGCACAGGTACCGCGCTGGAATTCACAGAGCTCCTGAGAACAACACATTCTTTCGCGAATGTTTGAAGCAGTCTTCATGCCTAGGGTGCTTGATTATATACACCTGTAGCCATGGAAGTAATTGGAACACCTGAATGCAGTGATTTGGAGTGGACTGAATACTTCTGGTAATATAGTGGTGGTGTGGTGAATGTAAGTCTAATTTTCACCTTATTATCAGTGTCCTTGGTCTCCACCAGCTGCTCCCAAGTTTCTTGTACCAAGCCTGTATGATGCCCAGTTGCTGGCATGTAAGGATAGAGGCGGTAATTGTCAAGGTGATCTGTAGTCAGAGAGTATGCTCGACCCAGGAGACACCATCAACTAAACCAAAAGAGAATCCTAGTAAAACTAAACGTTTCTGGATTGGAAGCATACATGTGTGAAAGGACAACTTGCATTCATGTTGAGGTAATGGGAATCATTTAATGTATTACCTGTAACTTTAATATACTTACTGAAATATTGTAATGCATGGTACTGTAGGTAACATGCTGGAAGTAGCTTTGTAAAACAAACAGAAAAAAACACACAAAAAAAAGCCATTATAACTGCCTCAAGAAAGTAAATTTAACAGCTCGAAGAAAACATTTAAATAAAGCAAAGCTTGAGAATCATCAAGTACTTTAGGACTCACACCACAGCAGCCTCTGCAGTAATGTGCATGACAACTGTTATATTTCCTGGGGTGTTCCTGGTACAATGGTGAAAAAGAAGTAAAAAGGACGCATGGGGGTGGACTGACAGGGATTGAGATGAATCAACACTTTCCTTTATCTGGTGGTGGAGCAAAATGCCTTCAGTTAAAAACAGAAATATACTGAAAGATGTTCTTCTTTCCTTTTCCTGTGGCAATACCAAACACTCCTCCCTGAGAATTTCTTACGCATTATTTCATCCGGCTTGATTTCATACCTTGCGCTTTGTGAACAGACTCAGACCGATGCACAATGCATTTCCTTTGTCCTTTTCTGTTCAAATTTCCAGAGTTCTCACTGGGTTTGTGGGACTTGAGAGGAAATCACAAACTGATGAATCCATTTAACTGATAAACTGATCTTGTTTATTTTGTTGAAACAAGCTATTTCCCCCTGTTTAACTGACACCACTGGCAGATAAACATTTACTTCAAATAGTTCACTGTTAAGAAATAGGGTGCTTACACATTAAATATATGCTGGCCATAGCTGGTACCTGCTAAAGATTATTATGCTGATGTCAGACTTTAGCAGTAAGCTCAAAGAAACCCTTGTCTACAGCCTAATAGTGACATTAAAACAAACTCTCAGACAGAAAATGATCTGAAAAAGAGATAACATTCAGCCAGTGGTAGTTCTCTGAGTGAAAATGCTGTGTTGATGATTGTTGACTACTTTTAGCCAATAGGAATGCAACAGTTATTCAAATAACCCCTTATTACAGCCAAGGTGTGCAGAAGAACATATCTGAATGCACAACACATCAAACACTGAAGCAGATGTGCTATAGCAACAGAAGAGCATACTTAGGGCCAATTACTGGTTCTTGATAATTTACCCACAAGTATTTATAAAGTTTGTTCCTCTTTTCCTGTGCTTTTTAGCTTGAAGTCTTCTTCTTTAACACTGTTGTCACATCAGACAACTGTCAATTTGAAAAAAGCAGTGAAATAGCAGCAGGAGTTTCCGTTTATATCTTTAATTCAAACAAAATTAGAAAGTTTTGCTCATTTGTGCTACTAGTGGTCAAAAAAACTCAGCAGGGAACTTTTAATTCCACAAATTAGGTAATTGGGATGAAACTGAAAAAAAGAAAGAAGCAAAATCTCTTTTCCTGGTTGTTCAACCTCCTGCAAGTGGCACACACAGAAAATGATCACAGTCAGTGTTAGAAATAAAGTCAATTGGGGCTGAGCTCCAACAGTGCAGGTACACTGTGAGGCAAATCGCCTCCATTCCCAGCTCAGCTGGATGATGCACAGTCACTCACACATGCACAAACACACAGTTACTGTGGTGTTTGCTGCTTTGTCAGAAAACACAATGTGAAAATGAGCATGGGAACGCTCCAGTACGTCTATACTCTCCTCCACCATGACTGACAAATTTCAAATGCAGCTCCTTGTGGGATCGTTTCGTGCAACCGTTTCTCATTATTTCACATGACTGAAAGCTTCCACCATCAGCATGAATCTGTCTATGTAAGAAAGGCAATATATCTCAATCACACAGGGGTAACAAAGCACATACTCTGCCCCACAGAGTTCAATCTAATATGTCTCAACTTTATTTTAACTTGGAAAAAAAACCTAATCTTTTCAAACTACGTGACAGCATCTCAGACATAAGCTTAATCTTCTTGTTGTAACACTAACAATATTTCTTTTTAATACTTGCTTTATGAACCTTTTAAAAAGACCCCTTTAATGTGACAGTGAGGGCTTTCGTTTTTTTTAGAAAATGAACATCACACACACACTTTTAAAGCTAATTACATAACCATCTGCCTGGTGACTGTCCTATTGTGGTGCCTTATTTAACCAGTGTTAGAGCAAGGGTTTTTTTTGGTCCACCTAAACAGAAACCTCCCACAACAGCTAATGGGAAAAAAAATGAATCATGTTTTTAAAATGATTACCTGCTTTTGCCGTATCAAGTTAATGTTGCTAATAAAGTGTGATTAGTGATTTAAGTCGGATAATGTCTGATATTTTGTTCCTATTGGGGTTGTATTGTAAATATTATACAGCCAATTTTTCACTTGAGTTAAATATTATTTATATATAAAATGCAATAACTGGCATCTGGTCTGTCTTTAACACATACTCTTATAACATATGGACCATCAAATGTATTTATTGCATTGGGATTTGTGTTTGTCATATGCGATGCATATATTTATATATTCTTACTCAGAGTCAGGGCCCACATGGTATCTGTTCTATCACAGACATTTAATATAGAACTGATTTATGTTTATTATAAAATGAATAAATCTGATGAAATGTATCCATGCAATCTGCTCTTGATCTATTTTGGTCATACTTTTAGTTCACATGACAGCTTGGAAACTCTCATTGCTGGGGCAAAGAGAATTTGGGGAACACAAAATAGGTCATGAGCCTGGAAAGGTTGGGAAACTACCCAAGTATTAAAATAGAGTCTTCACTCATCTACTGGGAGACTCTGTTTATTTGACACTTTCACAGAGTCTGCAACAGATGGCAGGTGGTAACTTGAGTTGTGAAAAGCACAGTTGTGTATACACAGTAAATAGGATAACTTCCCCCTTGTGTTTCACAATGTCTGACTTTAGGATTTTTTTTACCATTAGGTGTATTTGCAAGTTTTCCAACCTGTGTGTCTTTTCTTTAAATCCAGAGTTTTACTGGGTGCTTTAGAAGTTGCAATCCTAAAACTCACAGAGTAAACTGATGGTGCGTGAGGCTACAAATCCATGGCAACAAGCTTCCACGGGGTTCACAACTGCTTGCTTAGTGCTTCTTTTGTCCAGATGTCATCTACTGCATCTTCCCTTGGTGCAGTTAGAAATAGTAATCAGTTCACTGAGTATTGGATCAGAACGCCACATCAGGTCAGAGTGCTAGCGAGAGTGCCGGTGACGCTCTCTGCTGAACACTTCTCCAACAGTTGTGAAAAAATAAGAAACTAAAGCAAAAGTAATGGCAGATTTTTGTTTTGTTGTTGGATTTGAGCCACATTCAGTGTTTAATTGGATTTAGTGTTAACACCAGGTTGTATTTATGGTGGGACTTCTCACTGCAGAGAATTGATTATTTTACTAACAGAAGTCTGGAAAACATTTGGCAAGAGGACACACAACTATGAGGGATGAAGGATGACATGACCAAGGACAAGGGGAGACTCAGATAATATGGAGTCTGGAGTCTCTGGCTTGAAGGCAAGAGTGGAAGACTGAGATGAGTTTGGTGAGGTGTCTCACCTTAAAGGCTATTTCACCTTGAGGCTAATGGGTGGAGGAAGGAGGCAGCTGAAGGTGATTGACGCTGACATTCCCTCTAGCTGTTATTCCTCAATGATTCCAGTGTACTGGGCTGTGAATGAAGCAGGCATTTGAGATATACTGCATTTACATTTTTACACCTGCTAGTACAGTTTGTTTCAGTCAGTTGTTTTTCTTGTATGCAGAGGGAATCCTAGTGGTGACCTGGGTGAAGGTAATTCAGAGTATAGACTGAGTGGGATGTAAAAAGGATGCACAAGAGTTGTCTGTTGTTCTACTGCAAGGGGTAAGTATTTTTTCCCATGCTTTATATTTCTTTTTTTAAGCATCCATTCTTAAGTTTTAATTTTGTAATTTTATATTTTTTTGTTTATTTTGACAAATTTCAGCAGTTTCATTAGGCTTGTTTGCTCCAGAGTTCAGAGGTGATTATGACCAGACCACCCCCTTAAAAAAAATCATGTAAGTGTTACAATAGTAAACAGAGACTTATTAACCCGATCGTGGCTCAAGAGTTAGGAGTTCGCCTTGTAATTGGAAGGTTGCCGGTTTGAGCCCCGGCTTAGACAGTCTCGGTCGTTGTGTCCTTGGGCAAGACACTTCACCTGTTGCCTACTGGTGGTGGTCAGAGGGCCCGGTGGCGCCAGTGTCCGGCAGCCTCGCCTCTGTCAGTGTGCCCCAGGGTGGCTGTGGTTACAATGTAGCTTGCCATCACCAGTGTGCGAATGTGTGTGTGAATGGGTGGGTGACTGGATATGTAAAGCGCTTTGGGGTCCTTAGGGACTAGTAAAGCGCTATATAAATACAGGCCATTTACCATTTAACCCAGGTAACAGGATGACCTAAGTGACCTGGCAGCTAAGGCATGGGAACATTTTTAAGTCAGTTCTGCCTTTGAATTATGACTAAGTAAGACTGAGTGGTGCTCTTTTTTGTACACTTTAAGACCTTTTAAAAGGTCTAAAAAAATTTAACTCACTTCGGTGTTGGCTAAGTTCTAAACTGCACCAGGTTTGATGCAGCAGAAATGATGCTTAATAATGCCACATCTGTTTTTGTCATAGTAGTGTAATGATTCTTTAGTCAATGTGCTATGATTATAAAACTTGCTGGGAACATGCTGTTTCTATAGCAAATAACACCTTGACTCAGATCAGCAGGCTCTAAAGCATGGAGTGATTAAAAATCTGATGGCTACATTGTGAACCAGGCTCTAGAAAGTGTAGAATCGAGTAACCTTTCAGTGAGGAAACTGTGGGAGTCCAGCTGAGAGGTGATAAACATATGGGAAACTGTCTCTGAGTACTTATTAGATGAAAATATCTATAATTTGTCTCCTTTTTACAGGTTGGTGAAAAGCTGCTCTTTAAAAACATAGCTTTTTCTCATTGAATGTCAGGCAAACTCCAAGATTTTTAATGACTGTATTTGTGGATATGTGGACAGGGGACCGAGGACCAGTTTTTTAGCTTAATGACAGAATGGAGGCGGAGTAATTTGGTTAAGTTTTGTTTTCATTTTGTTGAAATACAGTACTTAACATCTACATCTGACTAGCACCTAATCTCAGGTTTATGCCACAGCTGCACTAAATTAACAGTACTGGATATTACCAAAATCCATTTTTATATTTCTGTAAAGGTTAATACACCAGCATGTGCTAACCCTTTGATCAAATATTTAATGCTAAAAACTAATTATTGTGGTTATTCATGAAGTTTTACAGAAAACAGACAAAATAAAGCACATTTTACATTTAGAAACTGGCATTTCCAACAGAAAATCTTATATTTGCATTAAATCTATATTTGTCAGATTTCTAAATATTTCTGTTTTCTTGTTTTTATGACGAGTTGTCTAATGAATTTGTTAAGCACTGTAAGTCCAGACTTTAGGTGAATTGAGTAGATTAAGTTAAGCATCTTCTGCAACAGTGAACATTGTTTCTGAAAGAATCAAAGAGGAAAAATGTATAAAGGAAATAAGAGGGGCTAAAATTAAAGCGTGAGGGATGCCACCTTTAATGAAAGCAGGGGATGGAGAACAGTTTTGTATTCTGACAGAGATGCTTCTATCTCTGACAGGAAGGAAACCAGTGTGAAATTGGTCTCTGCCAACCAACAAAGCAGAGTCACAAAATATTGTCAACACTATCAAACTTTGTGCTAACATGGGGCATGACTAAAACGCCACCAGACCATGAATCAACACGGAGGAGATTGTTGTATACCTTCAATGATTGTAAACCAGACTGAAATGTTTCAAATATTTCTGTGGATGAACATATTTATTAAATGATCAAGACACAAGGTTTAATATTGAGATCAATCAATTAAGCATCAGTGAGGAAAGGGGCTACTTTTAAAGTTAAATAAGATGGCTAAGCCTCGTTTGATTCTGTGAAGACGACAGTGACTTCCAAGAGATGTTGTCATCCACTGGAAGTCAGGACTCACTTACAAAGACTTTGTGTCCATCACAAACTTCTTTTTAAGTAAATTCAAACAGAAGGAGATGCGATGAATTTATTCTGCTCCTTAAAGCACCTGTCTGTGTTCACTCTAGCTATTAAGCTGTTAAATGTTCCGCTATGTTCACAAGATTGTCCCCTGAAGACCGCCTGCCCATTGCATGGTGCTGAGCAGGCAGTGCACAACAGGAATTTAGACTTTTTAACTACAAGCAGGAATCTGCTACAGGCAGTTTGTCAGTTCATGCATTGAAGTTTGCTTTATTTAAATTTTACCAATTAAAAATCAAATACTTTTAGTTGCAGTTCATGAAGTTGCTTTCGTTGCCAGGTTTAGATTAAAGAAGCCGGTTTTGGGTGACTGAATCTGGACATGTTCAGCCGTGAGGAAACTCTTGGTATATGGTTTAGGCTGTTTGGCATATTCTTCACTGTGGGCTTTCTAATGAGCACAGCAGACCAGTGCAACTAACAACGAGTTACCACAGCTCTAGCTCATGCTCACTGTTATGTTACAACACACAGCATGTTCGGCCAATTAGAGTGTTTTCTGTGTAGAAATGAAATGCGTTCTGCTTTTTGTTTCTTGTTGCTGCTCTGAGACAAAACAGGGAGCGAGAGACAAATATTTTCAGTTTGCCCTATTATTGAACATTAAAGATACTTAAAGATAATGCAATTTTCATAGCCATAATGCAATAAACCGTTTGGTGGGGGTTTATTTTTCCGTACTGTGCATGGAAAAGTAGCTTGACTAATCCAGCAATGGACATTTGTATGTGCACCTCATTTCCTTCCAGCCTCTTCCTGACATCATGAAATACCATTCTACGTCTGCGCCCTTAGTTGACATTTAGACCAACTGAAGGTGGGAAAGTGTACATGTGAGTCTGCTTTTGTTGTTGGAGAGCTGATAGCATCTGATTGTAAAAAGGATGGCCTGACTCTAATAACTCCCTCTGGCCCACAGACTCACATACAAACAAGCAAACAAAAACACACACACTTTTTCTCAGCTCTTTCTCAACATCTAGCTTTCTGCGAAAAGCAGTGCCTTGTAACAACTACTACTATCAGTACTGAGGTAATAGGGCAATATTTTGGGCAGAACATTGCACTGTAAAAACTAAAAATGCACAGGGAAAGGCTGTAACCACTTGTGATGAAAAACAGTAATGATCCAGGGCTGGATTGCCATGGATAAATTAAATTTAAAAGAAATGTTCAGTTTCAGAAAGTTACTCCTCTGGGCTTTGAAGATTTTTTTCTGTAATTGCTAGGTTGTGTCATTCCCTTTCTCTGGGTAATAGGCACTGTGGAAATTAATACAGGTTCTTTTGGAATGAGACTGGAGCAGAAAGTCTGGGGATATAGCGAGCCCTGATTATCAGCACACAGAGTGTGCACTGGTGGAAATGACAAAATACACACTCTGTGTGCTGATAATCAGGGCTCGCTATATCCCCAGACATCTTATAGTATAGGATGATCATTGTTTTCATCACCTGCCCCTTCTGGTTGCCTAACCCTCCAACAATAAAAGAGTGTTATGTCAATATCCAAGGCAGCAAGTTTTCTTTTATCCTAGCGTTTCACCTGTGTGTATTTGTTGCTTTTCCACTGTAAGCTCCTCTACAAAAGCATTTGTCTGCTCTTCCATAAAGAGGCTGTCTTTTCTGTTTCTTTTGAGGAGGTTAATCTGGCAGTATGTTTTTGGCTCACAGTCATAGTCCTCTGAGGAAGGACAGACACTGTCCAACGTGGCCATAAATTCTGACAGATCCACACAACCCTGCATGGACAACAACCCGAGTGCTTGATGAATTAATCATGGATGAGAAAAGAATAAATCAAATACAAGGAAAATTGCTACAATTCACACAGAGTGAGAGATCAGTTAAGTGAATTACAGTAGAAATAACAAAGAATATTTAAGATCCTCACCACCGAACTAGTGTCAGACAGAGACCTTGGCGAACAACTTTAATTGGACCTAAATCTGGAAGAATATATGTTTTTCTCTTCTGTATGCCATCATTATCATCTTAATGACTAATTTATCCACAATGGATAATTTCACTTGTTCATGCTGTCACTTGGTGACATCTTTTGTGGGAGAATGTGGGACATTTTTTTTTATCACATCTTCAGGTACTCTTTCACACCCTTGGCTGATTTAACAGGATCTACAGACTCATTTTTCTGGCAAGACACCTCTTTCATGTGCAGCTGCTCACTCAAAACTCCAGTAGACACTTTCCCTTTAAAGATAATGAAAAATGGAACCTTCGAACTACAGATGCCCGTACACTAATGCTCTAGAGTATTTGGAGATGCCTTGACTTTTCATCATGTGCAACCGCATTTTTGACATTTGGCGTTCAAATTGAAATATTTCAACTTGGATGGATTTTTGTGAGTTTTTTTTTTAATCAGTACACTGGAAGCAACATCTTATTCTGACAGTACTTGCTTTGATTTTTATTTAAGCATTTCAACACCAGCAGAGTTGAGTACAGGCATTCTATACGTAAGTAGAAGTACAAATACTATTGTTAAAAAATACTCGAGGAAAAGTTGAAGTTCTAAATCAACTTCTTTACTCAAGTAAAAGTAAAAAAGTACAGGCTCTGAAATGTACTCAAGGTGAAAAAGTAAAAGTGAACCTTGTGCTAATAGCAGGTCTTCAATTCAGCAGGTAGGGGACCCCTAAAATCAGCTGTAATGGCTCAGTGTGACTCACAGTCACCACTGAGTGCTTCAGTAGATGTTCTTCGTGTACAGGCTGTGATCAGCTGACGTGCTACTCTCTGTGGATTTACACAACCGAATTCAGGCAGATGTCAGCAGATGTTTCACGAGTTGTCCTGGCTGATTTCCATCCTCCACACTGACAGTACTCTGTTTAGCTATCTTTTTTCTAGATGGCATAAAGCTGAGTTCAGTCAATGGAGCTAAGCATCATCGGTTAAAATGCACATGAATCTCTGCTATGAGGCTCTGTGACCAAACTCTGACCATGAAACCACAGCCACACACTGTTATTTACTTTATATCTGTCACAGTACAGCAAACTATGCTCATGTAACCTTTAAATAACACAGTAAGTCTACCTCAGTTTGTTTAGCAGCATGTTTCACTTGTTTCACATCACCTTAACCCCTGACTATAGTACACAGTTTTTCTGAAGTATTTGTACTTTGTTACTTCCCACCTCTGAAAACCAGTAAAGTGATTTATCTGTTTGATAGGTCTAAATTAAATTTTATTCAAAACTATTCAATCTGACTTGCAGAATTACTCTTCTTCTGTCTTAGCAATGAACATATGCTTGCAAGGAGATTATAATACTGGTTAAGCTAGCATGACTGCCTATTTCTGAAAAGTTGGGATACCATGTAAGTCGTTCACAGAGCTGACAGTGATTTGCTATAAGAATGGAGTCTTTTAGAAGTAATAAGGTTCTCAGTACTTTGCTTGGTCAAAGTTTAAGGATTAAGGGTTCGTCTTTCTCTAATGCTAGTGTTAGATGGCGGTACATGGTGGCTGAATCTGGCACCATGGAAAATTTTCACTGACGAGGCATGTGACTAGGATGCCTTCTGGGCATCTCATAGGAGCTCACTCACATATATATATCTATATGTTCCTCATGGATGAATTGATGGATGGATGAGTGGATGGGTTGCTTTCAGGTCTGTCACATTGAATTGGGACAGGTTCAAGAACATCATTGTTTAATGGCTCATTGTTACAAAGGTATTATTTGCTCTCAAAAGTACAGCTCTAGGCAGCAAAGTAAGAAACTAAAACTGTGAATACTTGCTGGAGTTCTTTTTCATGTCGCTGAGAAGAATAATGGGGACTTATTTTAAATTTTTCATTCTCAATTAACCGTAAAACAAGTATTACATTTCAGTCTGACATGTTTGCATCTGTTGGTAATTAAAGTTAGGGTTTTGTGGGGGGTTTTTTGACAACAGGACATGTTATACAATAGCATTCGTTTAAGGGATGAACAGCCCAAACGCATACACCTACATGTATACTGAAGCCTCAATCAGACTTACTTGTGCTCGAACAAAATGAGTTACAATATTCCTGCAATTTTCTGAACTGCAGTGGGTTTGTAATGAATAATACAGGAAGCCTTGACCACGAACTCAGCAGCTGTACAATGCACATCCTTGAATAAGTGTTACAGGACTCAGTAAAGCGTCTCAATCTTGTTTCTGCGGAACATAAATTGGGCGATAGATTTGAAAACCATGAGAAGCCGCAGTTATTCTGTCTGGTCATGTTGCCCTTAGTGGTCACATAAACATTTGCATTAAGAAATAATGCTAATAGTACCATATCTGTTAGTGTATTTACATGTCTGTCTCATGCAACATCTTAGTCTTTGTGTTGTCAGTTTCCTTATACAAATTTAAAAGTAACACAAAACTGCAAAATTGGATTGGTAAAATTTCTCCAGTTTCAATATTCTGCAAATCATACCTGAATCCTGCCTTTGTTACTTCTCTGTCTCGTAACAGTAACTGAGGCATTACCATTACTGACACTCACCTAACATTCATTCAATGTTGCTGAGACAAAAAAAAGTGGTTGATGGTAAAAAACACATTGGCAGCTCACCAGGTTTCAAAAAGGTTTTCACATTTTCACATTCCAAACTTGAGTCACTCTCTCCCTTGGCCTTAGGTTGTTGTGTTCTTCAAAAACCAATTATTTCACAAACCTAGCAGCAATCCCTCAATAATTATGCCTGTGATAAAAGCCTACTGCAGCTGCTACTCCTGATTTGGCCTGATCAGGGGAATTAGAGCCATGCTATTCAGTGTCCACATGGTAGAAACCAAAAGAGAACACTTGAATGGGTGGCAAAGCGTTTCTCCGGGGTATCGAGTAGGTTAAATCTTACACGGGGTCAGTGACGTGAAAAATGTGCCATATACAGTAGTCTTTGTATTTTTCATACAGATTTCTGCTACAGTTGAAAATGATTATTTACCCTGCATCAGACAAAAGGAAGGCAGTGTCAGATGAACAAAGCAAACAAATTACCTGCCAGAATCCTGTCTGCTCTTCACCAGGCATTATCTGTGCCTCCATTATTTCATAGCATATGAGCTAAATGAAACTGGACAGAGAAAATTATTTTGGTGCAGTTTTTCTTTCTTCTTGCATGACCCAATATTTGTTTACAGATCTGTGCAGGCAGAAGGTAGGCAAGGGTACAAGATAAGCAGAGGCCTATTTAGAGAATTAAAACCATGGTGGGACAATGGCATTTGATCCCATCTGTAAACTGAGCATTTAATGAGTGACACGACTGTGAAAAAGCAAACAAAATGTTGTTTTTCCTTCTTTATTCAGGTGAACCTTAAAGCATTAGCTCACCCTCATATGTTAGTTTGATAGAATAGCCTGGCAACCTCTCGGGGACAAGCAGTACATTTACAACAGGTAGGTGACAGATAGATTTAAAACTACACATTGTTATGTTATACTGAGGGGTTTTCTTTTAATATAGAATCTAACAATCAGTTCAATTCAATTCAATCAGATTGCCTCAAGGCACTTTATATTGTAAGGTAAAGACCCTACAATAATACAGAGAAAACAGAAATTCCCAGCAATTATATGACTCCCTGTGAGCAAGTGCATTGGCGACTGTGGGAAGGAAAAACTCCCTTTTAACAGGAGGAAACCTCCAGCAGAACCAGGCTCAGAGAGGGGCAGCCATCTGCAGCAACAAGTTAAGGATGAGCAGAGGAAGGATGCACAAAGACATTGTGTAGAAGAGAACCAGAGATTGATAATAACTAATAATACAGGGAGTGCAGAATTATTAGGCAAGTTGTATTTTTGAGGAATAATTTTATTATTGAACAACAACCATGTTCTCAATTAACCCAAAAAACTCATTAATATCAAAGCTGAATGTTTTTGGAAGTAGTTTTTAGTTAGTTTTTAGTTTTAGCTATTTTAGGGGGATATCTGTGTGTGCAGGTGACTATTACTGTGCATAATTATTAGGCAACTTAACAAAAAACAAATATATACCCATTTCAATTATTTATTTTCACCAGTGAAACCAATATAACATCTCCACATTCACAAATATACATTTCTGACATTCAAAAACAAAACAAAAACAAATCAGCGACCAATATAGCCACCTTTCTTTGCAAGGACACTCAAAAGCCTGCCATCCATGGATTCTGTCAGTGTTTTGATCTGTTCACCATCAACATTGCGTGCAGCAGCAACCACAGCCTCCCAGACACTGTTCAGAGAGGTGTACTGTTTTCCCTCCTTGTAAATCTCACATTTGATGATTGACCACAGGTTCTCAATGGGGTTCAGTTCTTGAAGGATGCAGACTTCTTCAAGCAGTGGTACAGGAAGAAGGTGTCTTCCAGAAACTGGCAGTAGGACTGGGAGTTGAGCTTGACTCCATCCTCAACCCGAAAAGGCCCCACAAGCTCATCTTTGATGATACCAGCCCAAACCAGTACTCCACCTCCACCTTGCTGGCGTCTGAGTCGGACTGGAGCTCTCTGCCCTTTACCAATCCAGCCACGGGCCCATCCATCTGGCCCATCAAGACTCACTCTCATTTCATCAGTCCATAAAACCTTAGAAAAATCAGTCTTGAGATATTTCTTGGCCCAGTCTTGACGTTTCAGCTTGTGTGTCTTGTTCAGTGGTGGTCGTCTTTCAGCCTTTCTTACCTTGGCCATATCTCTGAGTATTGCACACCTTGTGCTTTTGGGCACTCCAGTGATGTTGCAGCTCTGAAATATGGCCAAACTGGTGGCAAGTGGCATCTTGGCAGCTGCACGCTTGACTTTTCTCAGTTCATGGGCAGTTATTTTGCGCCTTGGTTTTTCCACACGCTTCTTGCGACCCTGTTGACTATTTTGAATGAAACGCTTGATTGTTCGATGATCACGCTTCAGAAGCTTTGCAATTTTGAGACTGCTGCATCCCTCTGCAAGATATCTCACTATTTTTGACTTTTCTGAGCCTGCCAAGTCCTTCTTTTGACCCATTTTGCCAAAGGAAAGGAAGTTGCCTAATAATTATGCACACCTGATATAGGGTGTTGATGTCATTAGACCACACCCCTTCTCAATACAGAGATGCACATCACCTAATATGCTTAATTGGTAGTAGGCTTTCGAGTCTATACAGCTTGGAGTAAGACAACATGCATGAAGAGGATGATGTGGACAAAATACTTATTTGCCTAATAATTCTGCACTCCCTGTATGTCTTTTTTAAATATCCCCAAATCTCTTTTACACCCGCAATCACTTTTTTTTTTTTTAAACCTTTTGGGCAATCATTCAGCATCTAAGGACATGACTGGCTTAGTCCAGCGTGGCTCTTATTATTTGTTGATCTCCACCAACTCTGAGAAAAATATCTGGCTATTAATTGGACCCTTATGGTCACCACAGCTGGCTGCTATCTTTGTCTGATTTTTGTCTATGAGCAGGCAGCATACAGCTGATTTTTAAAGCTTTTTTTTTCATGAATAAGACCTAAATGCTGCTGTTGAAACCAAGCCTAGGGAGCAATTCATCTAAACCCACCAATAAATCTGAAAAGCTCTGAAAAAGAGACATTAACAACACCGTGAACATCCAAAATATTTCAATTTCCACTAGAGCTCTGCTGTTGTAAGACTCTATGAATGAACAGAGATTAGGCTGGGAAAGTGAATTTCTGGAGGAAAATAAGAGAACACAGAGTTGCTGGCAAGTTTGGGGATTAATCTGCCCAAGCTGCCACAAACAGAACTGATGCTTGTTGGCACAACAAATCCCAATCAGGGAACTTACTGACCAGTTTTGGCTGCGAGACACAGACTGGAAAAACAATCCAGAAACTGCAAGTTCACCACACTTTTTTGTTCTTTTATATTATTCCACCTTGAAATAACACATTGTTTTAAAAGAAATCACTGCTGTACACTTAGTGCGATGTGCTATTTTAAATGCAAACAATCATGCCACAATGCTGTGACCCTCTTTCTTTAAGAGCATTAATTCAAGATAACATTGCATAGAGGTTGCATAGACAAGCAGTGAACTAAAAGCCAAACAGGCTCTAAATTATGTAGGCACTGTAAAAACAAAATTAAAAAAAAAATAATAAAAGAAACCTCACTTCTATTAATTCAATGACAAGATGGACAGTTTGGCTAAGACCTCAAGGACATCAAGCTTGAGAGGTAGAAGTCACTTGAGCCAATGACCAGATTTAGAAACAAAGAGTGCCAGGTTTTGACTTGGGCTTATACAATAATTATTTCTCCTGCAGAGCAGAAAAAAACCCCAACCATCTCTCTCAGGATCTATTGTCTCATATCAGTACTGTGTGTTCCTCTGCCCATTATAACGTATCAGCAAAGATGCCCTCATTTTCCCATTCAGTGAGTTAGCCTATGCGAGTGTGTTTAATAGCAGCGTGCATTGTCATTGCTGTTTATCAGATAGGACTGGTATTATCTGTATCTGCTTGTCTTTTTTAGCGCCGCCTCAGTTGTCGCTAAGATGTGAGAGTGACTGCTTTTCTGAGAGTGACACATCTTCCCTTGGCTATATTAGTTGAACCAGACACATATTTTTGCTTGTGTTCAAGTGGGCTTGTGCGCACGTGTTTACATGTGTATGATCTTTTTAGCGTGTGCCAGGATCCTCCATTATCCTGTTTGTGAGCTCGCCCTCAGATGGCACTTTCCATCACTTACGCTGTTCAGCTGGACCAAGGGAACACTGGGCGGAGGCCAAACCCACTTCAATCTGCGGTAATGTGTAGACTGGCACAGACCTTTACAGGGTTTGACTGATAAGTGCTTTCAGATGTCTGATACCCATGTCAATTTTTAGATTGCGACTGCCAGAATTTTTGCACTGACAGACAATAAACTTGGATTTTACTTTTTATACTCCAAAAATACAAGGATTCATGGCCAAGATGTGAAACAGCTTTTGGAGCATCACAGACACTTAGACATGCCAGTAAAAGACAGATTTTGTTTACTATTTGGGGATTCGGTATTTGTCCATATTACACAATGTGAAAAATTTCACATTGTGAAAAACTTTTGTTTGCAGTGGTTAAGTTGCATTCAAAGACCAGTGTGACCCAGAGGCTGCACACACAGTTCCATACATCCAGAGTGAGCTTTGGTACTATTGTGGGATAAAATGTTCAGAACAACCTTTCTCACAACTGGCAATGAGAAACTGGCTTAGCTTGGAGAATTTCCACTATTTATGTTTGGAGCCCAGTCTTATGTATTTAAAAAAATGTTTTCAGCTAAAGCAGCATGCCTCTAGGGATGACGGATGGCAGTGACAGTTGGTCGACTACTTTAGTCCAGACTGAAATATCTCGACCACGTTAGTGTTGGCAGTGCATGTTGTGTGAACATGATGTAAGAAATAATGACATTAAAATGTCTCAGAAAGCTGAAAGATGTAGCAGATGCTACCTTGTTACTGGTGACATACTGAAGGACTAAAGTTTTCCTCCTCAGCCAACCACTCCGACCTGCAGACCCTCTTTGATGGATCCCAGATGTCTGCCAGGTTTGCCCGAGTACGTAGTTTATTAATTCAGTGCCAGCTGATGTTATTTATTTACCAGCTCGTGTTCCATATATGGAGTAGCTGGAATATTTTCCACTAATTTCATTAAATAAGATGGCATTTAAGTCAAATTGATTGCTAAGACTAGCCTCTGACATATTCCTCTTCAGATTTAGAATATAATAGTTTGAGATGTCCTGTTTCATTGATCATAATGGTAGGTGTATGTTAGGTTGGTAGCATTAAGGCATACTTGTAAAAACTTATATAATCCACCAGCCATAAATCTAATCTTTTAAAGCATCAATTAATACCGTCAACAATAAAAGGAATGTACGTTTTCCTAAATGTACAATTTAGCACTTACAATTGTTATTTTGGTGGTGTTATGTTGTTAATGGGAGGGTTTTAGCATGCTTCAAAGCACAACAGCTGATAGCGTTGACAACCCTGCTGTTACAGTGTTTGAACAACTTCCACTTCTTGTTTAAACTGGGGTATTTATGGATTAGTTTACTGCCTGGTGACTTAAAAAAATGCTTAGTCCATGGATATGATTTAAAACGCTCACCAAACAATGGTTACAAGTCTGAGCAAAAGAATGCAAATAATGGTCATTTCACCAAACACATTAAAAACAATTAAAATACTCTCATCAGCCAAATACTGTACCAAATATCTAAACACAAACACGTGATATCACCAAAATCAAATGCTGTCAAACCAATTTTTTTCTGCTTCTTGAATCTTTTATTGTCACTTGAGATTGTGCCAGAGTGATGGTGATTCAGCTTGCTGGTCATTTTCAAAGCTTGTGGTGGTGGTGTTGATGTGTAAGGTGTTCCTGAGAATGAAGGCTGCTAGAGAAAAGAAATCTCCTGAACATTACACATTATATTCATAGCTAAAATCCTTGAGACACACACATATTTGTGATAATGACTAAAAGCTCTTTCAGCGGCGGCACTTTTGGCTAGAACCTGCCTCCACTTCTTCTTTACAAATTCTGTTGGATCTTGAGGCAAAAGTGTCAGTATATTTGGGAAGATTGTTGTCATTAAAAATTTAAAAAAGAATATGCTTGTATCAGATTCTCTCTATGTGTGTGTATGTTTATGTCAATATTCCCACAGCTTAAGTATCGCTAATAAAAAAGAAGGTTAATAAACTTGTATCTGAAAGCACTAACACAATGCAGGAACCAACCAAGGTGACTAAGCAGTGAAAACCTCCATTTTCCAACAAAGAGTGCAATTTAACAAACATAACTGAACTGCAGTTTTATATTTTTTATGCTTATAATTTAAGGTCTTTTTAAGCAGCTGTAGCAACAGAAAGCAGAAACTTATGAAACAGAAAAGGTTGCTAGCTTGTAACTTATGTTCACCACAAATGTTTGTATAAAACATGTACCAGGGAAATGCTTGTAGATACATCTCTTAAATTTCAATCCCTTTAATTCAGTTTTACAATTACTTCAAAGCAGCATCTGCCATTTGAGAAAAAATAATCTTAAACGTCTTCAGCATTACTGTGCTAAATAGGACAACATGTTTAAGGGTCAACTGATACAGGAACATTTCCATCTGTTTCTACATCAACTTGTCGTGACACTTGTCTACTTCCTGTTGAGGCAAGGCACCAGCGATACTGCCACAGAGACCCCTGGTAACCAGTGGTCACTAGAGAAAATTTTGTATTCCCCATTGGCAAACACTTGGCTGTAGCTGGGCTTATTTTGTGTAAACATACCCAGCTGTCAAAAACAGCTTGTTTGGCTCCAAGGTAGAAATGCCCTGTGAAGGCACAGTAGACGTTTATTGACATGGGTACTCTGACTGATCTGTGGCTACGCAGCCTCATGCACAGCAGGGTACAATATACTTTGTGTTGTGAGTTTACTCCCACAACTAGTTTACATTTCCTTTGAATTGTGCTACAATGCTGTTCTGTCAGAGCATGCAGGATGCCAGATGTAAGACTGAAACAACTTTGTTAGGCTATTTGTTGCATCCTCTCCACAGTGATTAGAGGGCTTGGTGATTCGGAAGGAAGATGGAAAATATGAGAACATTTGTTGTGAATGGAAAATTAAAAGGTGGTTTAGAATAACACCGTGCTTGTTATTGTTTAAGAATCTTGAAACATGAGTGTCAAAATCATTCCCATAATATTCTCAGGCAATAATATAATACGACTGTTCCAGGTTGCTCTCACTTATCGCTGCCCCTGCCAGCCCTAATTGTGCCTGTTTACTGTAAACTCGAGGGCAGGAAATCATTAGGTAATGCTTGTGTCGTGATGACATTAAAGAAGCCGTGCCATCCATCTGTCTCTCTTAAATGACTAATAGCCGATGGTGGAGAATAGAGTATTGGCATGTTATACAAGTGTGACCCGGGGTTGTTTCGCACTGTCTACCTTCACTACAGTTCCCACGCTATGCACAGAACATTTGGTTCAAATTATTTGTGTTGCTTTTGATATTCAATTGTGTGGGTGGTGAAATAGCTGATTTGTTTTGGAAATAATGGACTGCAGTTCAGTAAAGCAGGAAAAATTATATTTGAACGCTCTTTTACCAAGTGCTCCTTCATCCTTAAACCTCCAATTTATTGCTCTTGTAGTGGAAGAGCACTGCATCTCGTCGAAAGCAGGCAGTGGGAGTATTCAAGTGTGCACAAAGAAAAAGAAAAAAATAACTTTAAGTTCAGAGAACAGATGTTCCTCTGTCTGTTTTTTTTTTCTCTCTTTTTTAAATTAAAAGATATGTTAGATAGAATACGCGACACACTCTGATGATTCCAATGAGCTGCAATCACCAGTGGATCTATGTTGTGACACAGCAAAGGTTTATATCTCTGCAGGGGTGCCATCAAATCTGGAGTATCTTCTACTGATCTTTGCCTGAAGTATCTCTGAAACCCAAGGAGCGAGTGTGATATCAACACTAAACTGAAAGAGACAGCAAACAACAATAATGTAAGCTTTTGCAAAGCCACTAAAAATTTGACTCGGTTACACTCAAAACACAAAAAGTAACCTCACGACTGGTGATTTTAAAGAATCATCTTTAGTTGGATTCCATGAATAAAGTATTTATTTTTTGAATTATTTTATTTTATTTTATTTTATTTATTTATTTATTTTTTCTAAATGACATCAGAAACAGCAGTATGCGACATTACGTGATGGCAGAGCTTCAGTTCATCCTTTGTCATTTTTTTTTTTTTTTTTTTTAAATAAATAGGACAGGGGGAATGAATGAGAGAGAGAGGGGGAGAGAAAGAAAGAAACCAAAGGGGAGAAGAGACGGTGAGAAGGGGGGGGGGAAGAGAGAGAAAAAAAAAAACTCCTGGGTCACCTGTATGGAGAAAAAAAAAACAACAAACAAACAAAAACAAACAGAGGAGACAGCAAACAACAAAGAGCAACATAATAATAGAGAAAACAAAGCACCATCACAATAAACTAGCTAGTCATAGATATCAGTATTTACTAAGTAAAAAACGATATTGTGCAGCACGCAAGATAGACAGCGCACAGTGTGCTTTGAGGCAGCAGCCAAGAAAGCTTTAGTCCGCGTCTGTGAATACCCATGTGTGCATACCTGTGTGGATCAGCATGCTTGCATTCCAAAGGTTTCTCCATGTAATGATCTGCTAGGGAGTGTGGGGGGGCCACAGCCCCGTCCTCCAGGGTGTGAAGCGGGTATGGAGGAGATCAAAACTCCAGACATCCAGAGGCCCCCAGAACACAAGAGACCATGGAAGACCAACAGAGGGGCAGCCGCGCCACTGTTCCAGTAAGAGCCGAGGAGAGTCCCAGATGAGGGCTCGCCCAGCAGCCGCGGAGCAGAAGTCAGGGGGAGTTGCAGTGACGCGCCCGTGAGCTCCGCCGGCCCCCAGCTGCGCCTGAGTGACCGAGCCCTAGGCCGAGAGGCCGGGGGCACCCCACCTCCAAAGGGGCCCGAGCGAGCCCCAGGCCCCAGGCCCCGACAAGCGGCCGCCAAGGAGTGAGCCGGTGTGTACCCGGACGCCCACCCCCAGACACAAAGAACCACCAACACACCGACACCTGAGGGAGTCCGCCACCGGCAGGGGAAGTGGTGGTGGGTGGAGATAGGCCTCCAAACCTTGGAGGGCCTGAGGTGTCCCCAGAGAGGTGGCGTCTGATACCCAACCTGACATATAGACACAGACATACAGGCACCCACAGACACAAACATCCATTCCCACCCTCATGCTCTCATATGCACTCACTCCACACTCAACCAACGTGGAGACAGACATAAAGAGACGCTGTACACACAATCACACTCCCCAAGCGTACTCTACAAACCGGGTCTAGGTACCCTTGCCCCTGGAGGGGGGAATTGCACCCAGACCCAGGTGGTGTTACCCTTTTCCCTGCGGTGGGGAGAGGCAGACCACCCCGACTCCGCAGCAGCAGGGAGGCCCCACACCCCAGACCGCAGTCGGACGGCCAACTCCTCCTACTAGCCCTCCCGCTCCAGCAGGCCGCAGAGAATGGGGGTGGGAGAAGACTCCAAACCTCCCTCCACCCGCTCATTGTAGTGTTGATGCATATGTGTTCTAAGGTGCAATTAAAACCCAGGAGGGCATGGAGCTACCTGCCAAGGAGCAGCAGGTAAGCGCATAGTCCCTCCTGCTAACCCTCAATGACTAAGTGTATTTAAAATTGAGAGGTGGGCAACGACGTCAGGGGTGAGGTATACACCCTGATGGTGATTTGGACTCCGTGATTGTGCCCACCCCCAAGATCCTATATGTATGTGTAATGAGAGTGTGAATAATGTGAATGTCTAAGTTGTGGGATAAAATTGAGGCAGAGGCAGCCAGAAGGGGACGGGGGGGTAGCCTCCTCTGCACCCTGGTGACATACCCCCACTCCAAGGCCCTGCATGTGTGGGTGGTTGTGGAGGAGCGGGAAGAGGGAGGCAGCTGGAGATGGGGAGGGAAGGAAGGGAGGGGCAGGTAACCCCTCCCTGGGGCCAGCTCCCCCGCTGACCCCAGTAGGCACTCCCACCCTCCGCGACCCGCCAGGGAAGGGGGGCCCAGGCCCATCAGACCGGGCCCAGTGCAGTAATTTTGGAATTATTTTAAAAAGTTATGTCAAGAGGTTTCAGGCGACTGTGTTACATAACTCTTAATAAACTGGTTATGTTTTATTCAAATATGTTGAACTGACTCAATAAAAAAGCCATTGAGATACTGCCAAAACACTGTATTATATTGAAATAATGAAAATTACTAAAATAAATGTTTTTTGGGAGTTACTTAACACAGCTGTATGAAACCGCTTGGCATAACTTTTTTAAGTAAACCAAAAAAAGAGAAAACAACAAAAAAAAAATTTGGGGGGAGTGTATATCTGTTAGAACAGTGCAAATTTCAAACCTTTGTCCCTACTCTGCAAACATTATGTTCTTACTGTAAGCCTTTTTTCCTTAATTTGAAGACATGGAAGTCAGTTGGAGTGATTATAATTCAGAAAATTGGAACAGGTGTTAAGCAAAGCCAGAGATGAGTCGTGCATTTGAAGAACAGGTTGCGTCTTTTTCTAAAAAAGAGAGAATAAACACACCATCCAACACATGTGCTCTAATTTGGCTCCTCCCCCCCCCCCCCCCCCCCCCTTTCAAACAAGGCTGAATTTTAAATGCAAACTTTTTTCCCCATTTTAGTAATTTTACTACAAATGTGAGCAGATAAGATTGCAGGAGTACAAGAATACAGTAAATGTGGCCATTTGGATTTAAAAAAAAATCTTACGCACAACTTATTTTTTGTGATACCCAATTACCAAAAATGTGCTACATGTGCCATTTGAGACAGTTTTCAGTTTTTCCTACCTTCTTGCTTTAAATATGTGTAACAATATACAAATACATTGTATGGCCACAAAAACAACACTGAATAAAACACAAGTTTTCCAGTGAGAAGGCCATACTGATGTAACCTCCGCTTATTCTGAGCTTTCTAGATATCCCATCATGACTAAATAAATGGCAGACAACATACCAGTTCTATAGTCCTTCAGAATACCTGCCGAATTTGTGTGTCAAATCTGTTGACCTTGTTACATAACATTCATGACGACATAAAAGAATGAGTAAAATAGGTTGTACAGTAGTAGGCGTAGACAAGCAAGCACACTGGGATGTTGTGGTGTTTTTAAAGTGTGGCAAGCTTGTAATAATTGCCAGTGTTATTTTTTTTTAAATGGATATCTGCTTTTTATAAAAGAAAGATAAAAGATTAGACAATGCAGCAGATACTATATTAAATTCAGTGAAGACTTAAAATATTAATTGTTCAGAAACGTTATTCTGTTTAACTTGCTGTGTATGATCGTTAACAAGCAAGACAACATTAAAAGTGGCAGGTTTTGCAGTCGAAGACAGCAATAAGCAGACACACATGACTAAAGCATGATGAAGGTTCATTAAATTTTCAGTTTAATCTTCACACTGATAAGATGGCAAAAAAGTCACTGCTAATTAAAAACAACAACTGTGATTGTAATTTCTCTACTGAGAGCTCCTTATAAAGTCTCTCTATAATGCGGAATAAAAATAGGAGCCTGAGCTGGTTTAAATATGAAGCTTTAGTTATTTAAAGCAGATAAAAAAAGATGATGGAAGATTAGGTTTCGATAGATAGACAACAGCAATAGACGTAAAATATAGACTTCCCGAGCCTCCGCTTGCAGGTACCTGAAACTGGACTCCTACATTTTTCCCTAGAAATTGATTTAATTAGAAAGCAGTTTGTTGGTGTTTACCCTTAAGAGCAGCCTGCTCAAATGTAAATCGTTCATGCACTCTGCTTGCATATGAAAGCACAGAATTATCAGCTTATATCATTAAACCCTAATGAAATGGACACATATGTGCATGTAGATGTAATGGTAAAGAAAATGTTGCCCATATCTTTTTTTATTTTTATTTTTTTACAAACCTGTGTACGCACAAATCTGTGGTTTACTATCCGGGATTACTCAATATTTTCTTGTGTGAAATTTTTCACATTGTGTAATATGGACAAATACCGAATCCCCAAATAGTAAAACATATATTTTAAATGAATGTATATAAAGCATATTAAAACAATGACTGAAAGGGATTTGACTGAAAACAACATTTAATACCATTAGTTCCCTTACTGCTTGTATCAGCTTTCAAATGTGTTAAATAACCATAAAATTTATTCAGTTTCCATCCTTGGATTTCATCACTTTCACTCTCATTTCTTTGTAAGACCTAGGTTATGGAGGTTTGTCAAATTATTGCACTGAGTCTCTGATCTTGGTTTGACAGATCAGGCGGTTCTTGTCCTCCACCTGCTTCCTTCCTCGGCGACAGTTCTTGCCTTAGGGGACACAACATTCAACACCTTAATTATTGCAGCCCGAGCCTTTGATTGCAAAGAGTGAGCATGTTGCTCTTGATTTAGAATCATTCTAATTCACTACACTGAATAACTGAAATTGATTTGGCTCATAAACACGTTTCGCCGATTGATAATTTTGTGTACGCACTTGTTTTAAGAATATTTGAGTGCACAAATTAGGGAATTGACCCTGCATTTTGAACATCTAAGCTGAACACTTTGAAATGGATCGCTAAGTTAAGGTTTTGTTTTTGTTTTTAGTTCACTACCTGGGATGAGATCCTCATTTTAGGTTTGACACCATTTCTAGTAGATAATGGCAGATGTCTTGAGCATGAATTGAGGCTGCGGTTTGTAGAATGTCTCAAAGGGGAATGGCAGCAGCTCCCAGGCCAATAAATTCCAATAAATTATATCCACTTAAGGTTGCATTCTCATAGATCCATTAATTGTTTTAGCATTAAAACAGCATAATATACACTCAATTGTATTTTAGTGGTACACCTTACCAGTATGAGTGTTGGACCCTCTTTTGGCCTCTGAATTGCCTTAATTCACTGCAGATTCATTGCAGGTTGCACTACCTAAACATAACAACATAGATGGCTTCCCCCAAAGGTTCAACACTTTGATCAAATTGGTTTACTTTCCGGAGGGTTTATTAAAAGAAGGGACATTTCCACTTTAATAGGCTTGTGGTTTCCCAGAATTACTTAATTGTATTTCTCCTTTCCCACAGAAGGCCACTTGTTATGCATAGACTAAATGGCCTGTATTTGTATAGCGCTTTACTTAGTCCCTATGGACCCCAAAGCGCTTTACACTACATTCAGTCATCCACCCATTCACACACCATTGATGGCAAGCTACATTGTAGCCACAGCTGCCCTGGGGCGCACTGACAGAGGCGAGGCTGCCAGACACTGGTGCCACTAGTCCCTCTGACCACCACCAGCAGGCAATGGGTGAAGTATCTTGCCCAAGCACACAACGACTGAGACTGCTGGAGTCGGGGCTCGAACAGGCAACCTTCCGATTACAAGACGAAGTGCAAACTCTTGAGCCACGATCGCTCCACTGGAGAAACCCAAGAGCCAGCATATCAAATAAAATGTCAGTTTCACAAATGAGCTTTTTTAAATAGATAAAGGAGGTTTGTTACATGTGGCCAGTGTTTGTTTTGAGGAGCATAGAATCACCTGATGTAGATATTGTAGAGATTAAGGCTGTCCACAGATTTATCTCTAAGGAAATGGAACATTTATCCAAAAGTCAACACTTACAAGAACCAAATTTTTCACTCTGTCTATATGTGATTCAGTAAAGGTTTTGTATCATTTGGCAACCAATACTTTATTCTCAGTGACTAACAGGAGCTTCAGCTTCTCACAGGTGTTGTTGTAGGCAGCAGCAATGATAATTCTTTATCACTGTGGCCAAGCCGAGTAGACTGCAGTGCAGAAAATTTAAGACCAATTTATTTTCATTTTCCAGTCTTATGTTTTCTTATTAAATCAAATGAAGCAAATGCAAGTCCATAGTGCATGATCAGCCTACGCAACACATCACAAAGTGGCCATATTTTATTTCCACACCCTGCCATAACAGCTATAAAGCCAATCTACATCCACCAGTCAATCATAAGAGACTAAACATCAACCAATGGTTTCTTACAGGAAACATAGTGACTACACATTTACATAACACCCGGCTAAATAAACAGCAGAGAGCTGCAGTGCTCAGAGGGAGGTGAGTTGAGAGATTGATAACACACACCTCCAGCTCTAGATCACAAGCCAGCTCATTTTATATTCAGTGTTTTCCAATTCCCTAGTAATGACCAACATCTCAACCACCAACACAACCAAAATGACATCTACTTTTTCCATTATTTTTTTCTAGTGGCTTCATACTTGTTTGCATTCTTTAATGAAGGCTTTCATCGCCTCCTCATGAAACCTGCACAGATTTCACACTTTCTCTGTAAAATAAGTGTGTTTCTGCAATACAGCGAGTTTTCTTGCTAATGTGACCAATGATGCATATTCTAGGCACTGTGTACTGCTGCTACAAATTCCCCATGTTAATTTTAACAATTTATGTTCAGCACAAATGTTGGTGCAAAACTCAAGTTACAGAAGTTATAACCATTCTGTACTCCACCTGATGCATGCATGTTCACAACTTGCGTGTGGCTCCAACACATTTAAGCAGTCAAACATCCTTGTTTTGTATCCACTACCCCGTTTCCATCGTATAAGATACCCAATTACGCTGCATTACACTAAGGTCATAGCGAACCAGTAGCAGGCTAGGCGACGTTCTTGCGCATCTGGCAAAGTTATATACAAAATGCCACAATAATACTCGTTTTCTTCATTACTGGAGGGCTGTTATTACTCTTATCTTGTCTTCACACCTCCTCCTTACTGACGCATCTCTCAGAGCTCTGTCTATGCTGGCCAAGAGGCGCGCTCTCGCTTGCGCGTCCCCTTCCGTCGGCACACGGACGGGTGTCGGCGTGAGCGTCGTTGAGCTGTGAATGGACATTAATGGGGAATGTAATACACTTCTCTCAGTGACTGGTTTCGTCTGTTATTTAATCGCTGCAGCGGAAGAGTGGGTAAGTTTATTTTCTGCAGGTTGTGCATTTATTGAGAGACAGACTGTGTTCAGCTTTTGAATTCATGGACCGAAATTAGGAAGGACTTTCTAGACAGAGACAGATCTCTATGTGCCAAGTGCATATTAAGCTTAATTAATGTGGCATCAATATAGTCTTGGTACCCTAATTGTTTTTTGAAATGTCACTCAGATATTGCAACGTTGTCTTTGTACATGTATAAATCAAAGCAGAGCTCCCACTTTGCCTCCACATATGTGCAAAGCACAACTATTTCCACGCTTATAATTCGATAAAGTCTGAACTGGATGTTCAAAAAGACTCAGGAACGATGCACCATCTTTACACTTGTACCTTTCTATTTTTTGATAAAGTTACAGTCCTTCGTTTTCTTTTCTTTTATTCAGTTTACCCTCCTCTCAGATCTA
Source organism: Mchenga conophoros (assembly GCF_057382185.1). Taxonomy (NCBI): domain Eukaryota; kingdom Metazoa; phylum Chordata; class Actinopteri; order Cichliformes; family Cichlidae; genus Mchenga; species Mchenga conophoros. Next base: position 40,890,704 of record NC_140541.1, read on the forward strand.
ACACAGTGACTTCATAATGAGCGTGCGGTTTTAATTATATAAGAGACAGCAACAAATTAATGTACCTGCTCCTGGTACAGGCTGTTTTTGCATTGACTGAGTATTGTTTGGATCTTCATGGCTTATCAAGAGTGAAAAAGGATGAGGGAAAAAAAACCATCTTGTCTTGAAATGTTCTTCTGAAAGCAAAGGCTTTCGAGTTGCTACATGTGTGTTTGTGAATATATAATACAGCCATATTCTCTGGCTGCTCATAATGTGCTTCACATCAGAAGGACATTTTATAGCAGGCAATCAGGTTTCCAAATACCTGGTGGAATTCAGCTACAAGGCTTTTTTGCTGCAATGAAATAGTTCTTTGACCAGCAGCATCAGCAGGTTCACTGGTGTTCCTGGACCAACCCATGGAAGATCAAACCTACAGCATTACATCAAGTGTGCTCAAGGAGGAGGATGATGTGTGGTAGAGACAGGCAGAGCCTTGTATGTGAAGGGAGTGTGGATGTGTTTGTGTGCGTATTACAGCATATGTGTAGGATTATGTGCTGGTATGATAAAGAGAGAGTGAGAAACAGTGATGGCATCAAAGGAGAGGCTTTGCTTTTTCATATAGTTGTGAGAACCAAGCATGGTCACATATCTGACTGCATGCATGTTCATGCACATCTGCAGATGTGAATGTCAATATCCTAATGGGCCAATTTGGAAAAAT
>NC_140541.1:40891515-40913714 GCF_057382185.1 Mchenga conophoros
GGCGTCGTTATTACCGTGTTGTTTGGAAAATACGGCACACTTAAAATCAATCCTTTGATTTTTCTGAAACTCGACAGTGCCCCTTATAATCCCGTGTGACTTATGTATGAATTCTGGTTGTGTTTACTGACCTCAAAACGATTTTATGTACACGGCGACTTTGCTAAGCTACAAAGCAGCACCGCTCGATGGATTGTCGGAGCATTACGGCTATCGTAGGCAGGCGCCTCGCGGAGTGATACGTACTGCACCTCAACATTATATTACCGTATTGTGTGTGTATAACCTCTTTTTAAGTTTTGTGGATATTATACATGGTTATGCTGAGGATATGTCGGCCAATTTCCACTGGAAATGCCTTTTGGTTAAACTGTCAGCAAGGAATTTGCACTGTTACATTTTTATATAACTTTAATGGACATAAAAAAACAGCTGCTTGTTTAAGTGAAAATACATTGATGGGGTTTTTTGCACTAATAGTTGTGGAGTTGTAAAGTATTTTGTCTAGTGTCAATTATATCGTCAGTTATATCGTTATCGCAACTTTTCAAATGTATATCTTGATAAATATTTTTGGTCATATCGCCCTGCTCTATTTCCAGGTCATTCTGAAGCAGCTGGTTGATGCTGCGAAGCACCTGGAGGATAAACACATCTTTCACCGGGACATCAAGAGTGAGAACATTCTAATTGAGACCGGCTCAGATGTACCGCGTGTTCGTATCATCGACTTTGGACTGAGCTGCTTTGTTAAGGAGCAGTCGCAGTACCGCGTCTTCTATGGTAACATATTCTGCTCTTGCTCTTCACAGATGTCACAATTTTCGCCTTTTGTTTTAGAAGAAATTGCAATTGTGTCTGTTTATTAGGTACAGAAATTTACTCCCCTCCCGAGTGGTACGGGCGCAGTTGCTACAGGTGTGGACCCACCACGGTATGGCAAATGGGAGTGGTTCTGTACGAAGCGCTTCATGCGGGAGACTTTAACACCACGAGCTTCCTCAAAAAGCGCCTGAAATTCAAAAGACATCTGTCCAAAAGTAAGAAAACGTCACACTTCAAGACTGACTGATGGCTTGGACCACTGGAACTATCATCTTCATGTTTTTTCTCTTTCCTTTCTTTCCAGACTGCCGGGATTTCTTGGACGCGTGTTTAACCAAAGTCCCGGAGACGCGGCCGACGCTGGAGGAGCTACAGCATCACACGTGGCTGAGATAAGCATATCACACACACACACAAACACACACAATTCAGACGTTATCATTTATGTGTGATGTATGAATTACCTTGCTTTTTTTCAGGAAATAATTTTTTTAATTGGCCCACTTTAAATTTCAGTGTTTTGGAATTCCTGTAACCCCCCCAGCCATCCCAGGAAAGGGGATCTCTCTTTGAATGGGCTTTCCCGAGGTTTCTTCCCGTCAATCTGGCCCCCCCAGGGGAGTTTTTCCTCGTCTTCATAGAGAGCTTGGGCTGGGTCAGGAGCTCCATCAAAACTGTCTTTATTTAATTACTCTAATGTAATCATATACTTTAAAGTAATCAAATAAAAGACAGTAAAAATCTGAAGACTTGAAGTAAACTTCCATTAAAATAAAACTTGTTTAATTCATCTTTGCTGAGGATACTGTGTTATTACTATTTCAAGGGTCAGAACCGGTGCGATACTGGTACCCATCCCTACCCATCACTAGGGAACAGAACAAACCAGACATCAATTACAACAAAAATGACACTAAACAGTTGTGTTTTGTTTTAACTTTAACATATCATAATTTGATTGGTAGCAACTTTTACAACTACAGTGAGCCAATCACTCATAATTCCTAAACATGTCAATCAGGTAGGAATGAAGTAAGACATTAATAGAAATAAAGAGTTGTATGCTGACATGTAGCCCTTTCCTTGCTTAAATCATTAATATTTTTGAAAAATGAATCTGTGAGAAGACATAGCTTATCAAGATAGAACCATCTAACTAAAGATGAACCAAACTGTTCACAGTTTTATCTAACTCTGTTTTTATAAAGGCTGGTGACCCCTGTTATAGAGTCTGACAGCTGCAGGGATTATATACAAATACTCAACTATACCAGAATTAAACCAGGTCTAAATAAAAAGGAGTGAGTATCACTACAAAGATTAACCTACATTGGTCCTAATACCAGTTTGATATCAGCAAACACCGAGAGCATACATATGGCACCACAGCCATGCTATCGTTGCAAACACTGATAACAGCATAAATTGAATTAAATCAGGACTTGATGAGACATTTCGAGTATCACTAGAAATATTATAAACAGTCGTCTCCGTACCACAGTTTGCTATCAGTAAACACCAACGGCATTCATTGATGGCATAGCACATCCATGTTAGCAGTCTATAAACGATAGTTTAGCATATTAGCACAGGTATCAATAAAGGACTACCGTATTAAACACTTTTACTAACCTCAGGCAGACGGACAGGCGCTCTGCAGGTGGGATTGAGCGCCTGTAGTCGGTGTCTAGGCGGGCGATTCTTGGACCAACGCGGGACAGCAGGTCCTCAAACTGGGCGAGGGGAAGACGGCGATATCGCTGAAATCGGCCGTCATCCAGGCGCAGCTCCTGGAGCAAGTGTTGAAACTCACCAAACTGCTCACGCGTCTGGAGGACCTGATGGACCCAGGTACGGCGAGGACGTCCTTAACGCCGCTGCTCTGCTCTGCACAGTAAATAGAGAAGGGAGACTCTCTCTTCAAACGCTAGCTCGACAGCTGACAAAGATACCGGTCTGGCACAACTTCCTCCCACATTTCCGGTTCACGCACGTCAAAATATGCAATTTTGAGGCGCGATGGATTTTTCTTGGTCACGCGTTGAGGTGCGAATGTGCACGCGTCAAATTAGGGGCGTTTGGGGCGTTTTCGTTCGCGTCTATCGCGTTCAGTGTGAACACACCGTTAATGTTTTGCTTTTATTCCCCTTGTTTTTTAGTGTATTGCATTTATAAAATGAGGTTGCTGTTGTAAAATGTGTGACTTTGGCATATCCTTTAAGTGTGTGAGCTCTCATAAAAAGAAAAAAGAGATTTGTGGGATTAAAATATAATTACATTTTATCATAAGAATCAAGAATCGCACTAACTGTACCATGACATAAAACATGTGGCATTTTACCCAGCTAACTATTTTAATTGGAATTATGTTTTGTAAAGTATATTTTTTGTTTTTATTTTTTGTTTTTGAAGGCTCTGATAGGATGAATTTCTTAGACAACCAAGAAATTGAGGCACTAGTAGCTAACACTGTATTTTAAGCGAAAGCATAATTCTGGCAACCACTACCAATCAGCAATCAGAAAACAAAAATAAAAATAATGATGAGGAAAATGCAAATAGTTCATCCAATCTGGGAATCACATCAGCTTTAAGTAAATCATGCTAGCTCACTGCATGTGACAATCCCACCACCTCCTAACAACAGTATGTTGCTGTCATTAGAAGGACTACATTGTGTGATTATTTCAACAAGTGTCTGAATAAAATTTGACCAACTAATTTAGTTTGTGTGGCTATTTCTGTGTGTATAGATTAATAAAATGATTAGGTTCCATTCAGTAATCCAAATCAAGTGAGTAAACTTTGGAAATAAATCAAGAGAGGATACATACACATAATTCGGTAGTAGAACGACTTTTAGCAGCTATATCTTGAAGTAATCATTTTCTGTATGGCTTTATCATCTCACATAACTGTGGAGGACATTAGGCCCCTCTTTTAACAAAAGAAACTGTTTATTGGGCTTGATTGCTATTTAAAAGTCGGTGCTATTGTTCAGATATTTTTTCTTTTTTTTACAGCCCATTTTTTGTGCTTGTTGCATTACAGTTTTACTAAAGTAAATGACTCATTGTCTTGATACATGCTCAATCATCCAGGTAAGTACATCTTTTTTCTGTTAATATTTTTTATATGGACCAGCCTGTATCCTTATGATGTTAAGACTGCTAGATGAGCTGTTAGTGACACTGAGTTAGTCATGACTATGCTTTCTGTGTTTTTTCTCTCCCCTTTTGGTATCCTGTTCCTGCTGGATGAACCACTTCATCTGATGACTCCGCTGCGCTATCCTGCCTGGTAGATTCTCCTTGCTGCAGGTGTATGCTTCTGCCAGCTGGATGCTGTTACTGGATAGTACACCGTTCCAATGGCGCGGTAGGAACAAATTGAAACACACTAAAAGAAAAGGGTTATTGCTTAAAATTGTGTTTTAATAAATGTGTTAATGTTAATTAAGTGTTCATTGTGTGCTGGAGGTCCTACTGGTCCTATGGTGGAGCAGCTACTACCTCTCCTTTAGGAAACTTGCCTCTGATGGGATACAGATATTTGGGACACATTTCAATTCTTGTAAGGGTTTAAAAAATACACAAACTTGGAAGAGTTGGCTGGATTTGTACAAAATGAGATGGCTGGCAATGGAAAGATGCAATTCGATTGTTACATGTTTAACCCTTTAAAGCCGGTCGGAGCAGGCACGCTCTGTTTTGCGTAACTATTTTTAAATCCCTGTAGAACCGGGAACCGCGTAAGCTAGCGCAATAATTTTTTTTGCATATGAAACCAGAGTTGTACTTAAATCTTATGCCATCGGCTTGTCCTAGGTCATGGTTTCCTTACACATATAGCTTTGCAAAAATTGCATAAAAGCGCTTGCGGGAACAAAAACATAATATTCCAGAAACACGCTTTGCCGATCCGATCAGCTGTTCGTAACACTTCCCACATTGAAACAGACGTCAGCGCGAACGATCGCATGTCCACCATTTCCTGCCCGAAACCGGAAGTGACGTCATTTTCGCGGAAAATGTAGTTTTTTACTTGTAGGCCTTAAGAGCCTATACTGGTGTTTTTATAAGTCATGTTTGACTTTATGCTTTTCTGAATAGTTGCTGGGATGCTTAGAACTCGAATTGCACTGCTTAAAATAGTTTATTTTGATGCACATGCTGTTTTCTTTGCAAATTTGCATCATAGGATTGTTTTTCGTTATTCCTGCAGTATGTAAAAATTGGTGTATCTCAAAAATAAAACTATGAAGACACTCAAAATAAATTTCCTGTTGTTGTAAACTATTTTTTGCAACTTTTTTGTATTTAAAGTTTTGAGGGATAAGCCTCTTAAATTTCTCCAAGTAGAAATATATTTAAAAAAAACCAAAAACGATTTTCAATTTTTTTTGTAGTTTGTTGCACTTTTTTGCAATTAATGTAGTTACTATGGACTTAATGCATACATATTATTAAAATATGGGCTATAACAGTTGTATTGATGTATAGCAACTTGAAATGCTCCCAAAAATGGCACTACAGCATGTAAAAATATAAAGTAAGCTCTGGCGAACTTGGTTCTATGGTAGGTCTTAAAGGGTTAAACAAATAATGAAAGGATAATGAAAGAAAGTTTAATGTGAAATTACTGAATTATATGAAATATTATGGCTTTGTCTGCCAGAGTGTTTTTCTTTAAACTACTTGGGACACTGCCTTTTAGTGATGTCACTAAAAGGCAAGGTTCTAATGTTGTGTTGCCATAGTCTCCGGAGTTTACTTTTAAAGCTCACTTACAGAACTGACTTATACAGCTTAGTTAGAAAAGTCAAGCATCCAGACATTTGAAGGACTATTCACTCATTAAGGTGACATTTTCTATTTTAAAAGTTCTCAAAAAATTCAGATGAAAAAGGAAACAAGAAAAGTTACGACTGAGGCAGATAAGAAAGATCCAGGAGATCAAAGTAAGTAAAAAAAAAAAATCCCCCAAATAACAGAATCGACATTTCTAACAATGTTGAGGCTCTGTGTATAAAACGATTCATTTTTAGAGGATTTAAATCCTGGTTTTGATTGAAACTAACCTAAGTGCAACATGTCTAATCAAAGAAAGGTTACTGGGGCACTTTGTCTTTTGGTAAAATAATGTGACAAGTTTATTCTTGGACTGAGCAGTGAAAACAGAGCAACAAGTGTCATCAGTATCTAGACTTAGTAGATGGACTCGTGTTGGTGTGTTTTTTATCAAAAGGATAAACTTGTTATTATATTGTAAGCAATACTAATTAAAAATTCAGTGACATCAAAATCCTTCTAGTCCTGATGTCGAGCGCTCTTTTTCACTAATGTGTTGTTGTTGTTTATAGATTGTAAGAGCAGGATGGCTAAAAGAAAGGCCAGTCCTGAAAAAACGACCCCCATAAAAAGAAGGAGGGTCACTGAGCAGGCTGGTCCTTCCACCAGCTCAGATGCTCATGTGGTCAGGGGAGTCAAGCGAAAGGTCCAACAAGATGAAGCGGGGACAGCCAACACAGCAAAGAAGCGTAAACTTCTTGACCATGTGAGCGGTGACAAGGGGCAGGCATCTTCCTGGTTGGACACTGGTAAAGGTAGGCTAATTAGTTGAGTGAGGGGTAGATTAAGTGTACATCTGGTTGCTAGTTTGAAGATATTAGTGTTTGGGAGATATTTGTGTCTATTATCTAATAAGCTGACGTGCTTTTGGTGTTTTCCACATCTGCAGACTGCAGCATAGAGATTTCAGAGAGCTGCAGTAAAAACAAAAAGGCTGGCAAAAGGAAAGCTGCGGGAGACACCAGGGACCCACCTAAGAAAAAGAAAGTGGACCAGGACAAAACCAAAACTGTTGCCAAAAAGTCAGTGGCTGAACAGAAACGTAAGTAGCAAGCAGCTTGGCTTTTATATTCAGGTGAAGAGCAAAATGAACATTTAGGGTACAGCAGAGAGTAATTTGTGTGACAGCTGTAGTAAAACCCAATTTGTGTTTGTCTGTTTAGGTGACTTCCAAGCGAGATACGTGGAGGAGCACCGGCTTGGAGAAGGAGGGTGTGGAGCAGTGTTTGCTGGCTACCGCATAAAGGATCATTTACCAGTAAGTGTTCAGATGGTGGTAGTAAGACAGGCAGTAACGCAGATAAGGGATAATATCGTAAGCTGTTTTACACCTTTAATTATGTCATACTGAGGAAATGCTCATCAATGCCCTGTGTCTTTTAGGTGGCCATCAAACACATCCCAAAGGGGAACGTGTACTGCAAAGTGAAGGTAAATATGCAAGACTTGAATTGCTTTTACATTAGTGGATTGCATGCAGCGTTCACCTGTGGAACGTCTGTGCCTCATCATCCACTTTGTTGAAATATTTCAGGATGATAACGGGAAGAATGTGTCAGTGGAAGTTGCCATCATGCTGAAGCTTGCAGCTGAAGCAGATGGATCAGTGGAAACATCAGCCCCAGTGTCTCTGTTGGAGTGGTTTGACTTTGGCAGAGAGCTGATCCTGGTGATGGAGAGACCTGTCCCCGCTGTGGACCTGGATAAATATATAGAAGAAAATGGAGGATTTTTGCCAGAGGACAAGGCCAAGGCAAGTTGACTTGCTTTAGAAGAGTCTTAGACTGTACATCATTCAATCAAAGCACAGAGTGTTAGAGAAACATTAACCCATTGATTGATTATTGTCTTTTTCATCGTTTCCAGGTAGGGCTGGGCTATATCATACCATTCACGGTAATACCGGGGTAATTTTGGGCAACGATAGGAAAATGAAATATCGCGATAGAATATGGGTAAAACGCGCATGCGCAGTGCCTTTGTTTACATACGCACATGGCGGTGACGCCGCATGAATTCTGGTTGTGTTTACTGACCTCAAAACGATGACGCACAATGAGAAGAGCGAAAGTGGATCGTTGAATGAAACGGATGAACCAGAACTGGTTTGTAAAAATGCTGCAACTTTAGTGGTGTGGAACTGGTTTAGCTTTCGTCCGTCAGATACACAACAAAGCACAATTTTTGGGAGCGAATGCTAGCGGGGCGTCGTTATTACCGTGTTGTTTGGAAAATACGGCACACTTAAAATCAATCCTTTGATTTTTCTGAAACTCGACAGTGCCCCTTATAATCCCGTGTGACTTATGTATGAATTCTGGTTGTGTTTACTGACCTCAAAACGATTTTATGTACACGGCGACTTTGCTAAGCTACAAAGCAGCACCGCTCGATGGATTGTCGGAGCATTACGGCTATCGTAGGCAGGCGCCTCGCGGAGTGATACGTACTGCACCTCAACATTATATTACCGTATTGTGTGTGTATAACCTCTTTTTAAGTTTTGTGGATATTATACATGGTTATGCTGAGGATATGTCGGCCAATTTCCACTGGAAATGCCTTTTGGTTAAACTGTCAGCAAGGAATTTGCACTGTTACATTTTTATATAACTTTAATGGACATAAAAAAACAGCTGCTTGTTTAAGTGAAAATACATTGATGGGGTTTTTTGCACTAATAGTTGTGGAGTTGTAAAGTATTTTGTCTAGTGTCAATTATATCGTCAGTTATATCGTTATCGCAACTTTTCAAATGTATATCTTGATAAATATTTTTGGTCATATCGCCCTGCTCTATTTCCAGGTCATTCTGAAGCAGCTGGTTGATGCTGCGAAGCACCTGGAGGATAAACACATCTTTCACCGGGACATCAAGAGTGAGAACATTCTAATTGAGACCGGCTCAGATGTACCGCGTGTTCGTATCATCGACTTTGGACTGAGCTGCTTTGTTAAGGAGCAGTCGCAGTACCGCGTCTTCTATGGTAACATATTCTGCTCTTGCTCTTCACAGATGTCACAATTTTCGCCTTTTGTTTTAGAAGAAATTGCAATTGTGTCTGTTTATTAGGTACAGAAATTTACTCCCCTCCCGAGTGGTACGGGCGCAGTTGCTACAGGTGTGGACCCACCACGGTATGGCAAATGGGAGTGGTTCTGTACGAAGCGCTTCATGCGGGAGACTTTAACACCACGAGCTTCCTCAAAAAGCGCCTGAAATTCAAAAGACATCTGTCCAAAAGTAAGAAAACGTCACACTTCAAGACTGACTGATGGCTTGGACCACTGGAACTATCATCTTCATGTTTTTTCTCTTTCCTTTCTTTCCAGACTGCCGGGATTTCTTGGACGCGTGTTTAACCAAAGTCCCGGAGACGCGGCCGACGCTGGAGGAGCTACAGCATCACACGTGGCTGAGATAAGCATATCACACACACACACAAACACACACAATTCAGACGTTATCATTTATGTGTGATGTATGAATTACCTTGCTTTTTTTCAGGAAATAATTTTTTTAATTGGCCCACTTTAAATTTCAGTGTTTTGGAATTCCTGTAACCCCCCCAGCCATCCCAGGAAAGGGGATCTCTCTTTGAATGGGCTTTCCCGAGGTTTCTTCCCGTCAATCTGGCCCCCCCAGGGGAGTTTTTCCTCGTCTTCATAGAGAGCTTGGGCTGGGTCAGGAGCTCCATCAAAACTGTCTTTATTTAATTACTCTAATGTAATCATATACTTTAAAGTAATCAAATAAAAGACAGTAAAAATCTGAAGACTTGAAGTAAACTTCCATTAAAATAAAACTTGTTTAATTCATCTTTGCTGAGGATACTGTGTTATTACTATTTCAAGGGTCAGAACCGGTGCGATACTGGTACCCATCCCTACCCATCACTAGGGAACAGAACAAACCAGACATCAATTACAACAAAAATGACACTAAACAGTTGTGTTTTGTTTTAACTTTAACATATCATAATTTGATTGGTAGCAACTTTTACAACTACAGTGAGCCAATCACTCATAATTCCTAAACATGTCAATCAGGTAGGAATGAAGTAAGACATTAATAGAAATAAAGAGTTGTATGCTGACATGTAGCCCTTTCCTTGCTTAAATCATTAATATTTTTGAAAAATGAATCTGTGAGAAGACATAGCTTATCAAGATAGAACCATCTAACTAAAGATGAACCAAACTGTTCACAGTTTTATCTAACTCTGTTTTTATAAAGGCTGGTGACCCCTGTTATAGAGTCTGACAGCTGCAGGGATTATATACAAATACTCAACTATACCAGAATTAAACCAGGTCTAAATAAAAAGGAGTGAGTATCACTACAAAGATTAACCTACATTGGTCCTAATACCAGTTTGATATCAGCAAACACCGAGAGCATACATATGGCACCACAGCCATGCTATCGTTGCAAACACTGATAACAGCATAAATTGAATTAAATCAGGACTTGATGAGACATTTCGAGTATCACTAGAAATATTATAAACAGTCGTCTCCGTACCACAGTTTGCTATCAGTAAACACCAACGGCATTCATTGATGGCATAGCACATCCATGTTAGCAGTCTATAAACGATAGTTTAGCATATTAGCACAGGTATCAATAAAGGACTACCGTATTAAACACTTTTACTAACCTCAGGCAGACGGACAGGCGCTCTGCAGGTGGGATTGAGCGCCTGTAGTCGGTGTCTAGGCGGGCGATTCTTGGACCAACGCGGGACAGCAGGTCCTCAAACTGGGCGAGGGGAAGACGGCGATATCGCTGAAATCGGCCGTCATCCAGGCGCAGCTCCTGGAGCAAGTGTTGAAACTCACCAAACTGCTCACGCGTCTGGAGGACCTGATGGACCCAGGTACGGCGAGGACGTCCTTAACGCCGCTGCTCTGCTCTGCACAGTAAATAGAGAAGGGAGACTCTCTCTTCAAACGCTAGCTCGACAGCTGACAAAGATACCGGTCTGGCACAACTTCCTCCCACATTTCCGGTTCACGCACGTCAAAATATGCAATTTTGAGGCGCGATGGATTTTTCTTGGTCACGCGTTGAGGTGCGAATGTGCACGCGTCAAATTAGGGGCGTTTGGGGCGTTTTCGTTCGCGTCTATCGCGTTCAGTGTGAACACACCGTTAATGTTTTGCTTTTATTCCCCTTGTTTTTTAGTGTATTGCATTTATAAAATGAGGTTGCTGTTGTAAAATGTGTGACTTTGGCATATCCTTTAAGTGTGTGAGCTCTCATAAAAAGAAAAAAGAGATTTGTGGGATTAAAATATAATTACATTTTATCATAAGAATCAAGAATCGCACTAACTGTACCATGACATAAAACATGTGGCATTTTACCCAGCTAACTATTTTAATTGGAATTATGTTTTGTAAAGTATATTTTTTGTTTTTATTTTTTGTTTTTGAAGGCTCTGATAGGATGAATTTCTTAGACAACCAAGAAATTGAGGCACTAGTAGCTAACACTGTATTTTAAGCGAAAGCATAATTCTGGCAACCACTACCAATCAGCAATCAGAAAACAAAAATAAAAATAATGATGAGGAAAATGCAAATAGTTCATCCAATCTGGGAATCACATCAGCTTTAAGTAAATCATGCTAGCTCACTGCATGTGACAATCCCACCACCTCCTAACAACAGTATGTTGCTGTCATTAGAAGGACTACATTGTGTGATTATTTCAACAAGTGTCTGAATAAAATTTGACCAACTAATTTAGTTTGTGTGGCTATTTCTGTGTGTATAGATTAATAAAATGATTAGGTTCCATTCAGTAATCCAAATCAAGTGAGTAAACTTTGGAAATAAATCAAGAGAGGATACATACACATAATTCGGTAGTAGAACGACTTTTAGCAGCTATATCTTGAAGTAATCATTTTCTGTATGGCTTTATCATCTCACATAACTGTGGAGGACATTAGGCCCCTCTTTTAACAAAAGAAACTGTTTATTGGGCTTGATTGCTATTTAAAAGTCGGTGCTATTGTTCAGATATTTTTTCTTTTTTTTACAGCCCATTTTTTGTGCTTGTTGCATTACAGTTTTACTAAAGTAAATGACTCATTGTCTTGATACATGCTCAATCATCCAGGTAAGTACATCTTTTTTCTGTTAATATTTTTTATATGGACCAGCCTGTATCCTTATGATGTTAAGACTGCTAGATGAGCTGTTAGTGACACTGAGTTAGTCATGACTATGCTTTCTGTGTTTTTTCTCTCCCCTTTTGGTATCCTGTTCCTGCTGGATGAACCACTTCATCTGATGACTCCGCTGCGCTATCCTGCCTGGTAGATTCTCCTTGCTGCAGGTGTATGCTTCTGCCAGCTGGATGCTGTTACTGGATAGTACACCGTTCCAATGGCGCGGTAGGAACAAATTGAAACACACTAAAAGAAAAGGGTTATTGCTTAAAATTGTGTTTTAATAAATGTGTTAATGTTAATTAAGTGTTCATTGTGTGCTGGAGGTCCTACTGGTCCTATGGTGGAGCAGCTACTACCTCTCCTTTAGGAAACTTGCCTCTGATGGGATACAGATATTTGGGACACATTTCAATTCTTGTAAGGGTTTAAAAAATACACAAACTTGGAAGAGTTGGCTGGATTTGTACAAAATGAGATGGCTGGCAATGGAAAGATGCAATTCGATTGTTACATGTTTAACCCTTTAAAGCCGGTCGGAGCAGGCACGCTCTGTTTTGCGTAACTATTTTTAAATCCCTGTAGAACCGGGAACCGCGTAAGCTAGCGCAATAATTTTTTTTGCATATGAAACCAGAGTTGTACTTAAATCTTATGCCATCGGCTTGTCCTAGGTCATGGTTTCCTTACACATATAGCTTTGCAAAAATTGCATAAAAGCGCTTGCGGGAACAAAAACATAATATTCCAGAAACACGCTTTGCCGATCCGATCAGCTGTTCGTAACACTTCCCACATTGAAACAGACGTCAGCGCGAACGATCGCATGTCCACCATTTCCTGCCCGAAACCGGAAGTGACGTCATTTTCGCGGAAAATGTAGTTTTTTACTTGTAGGCCTTAAGAGCCTATACTGGTGTTTTTATAAGTCATGTTTGACTTTATGCTTTTCTGAATAGTTTCTGGGATGCTTAGAACTCGAATTGCACTGCTTAAAATAGTTTATTTTGATGCACATGCTGTTTTCTTTGCAAATTTGCATCATAGGATTGTTTTTCGTTATTCCTGCAGTATGTAAAAATTGGTGTATCTCAAAAATAAAACTATGAAGACACTCAAAATAAATTTCCTGTTGTTGTAAACTATTTTTTGCAACTTTTTTGTATTTAAAGTTTTGAGGGATAAGCCTCTTAAATTTCTCCAAGTAGAAATATATTTAAAAAAAACCAAAAACGATTTTCAATTTTTTTTGTAGTTTGTTGCACTTTTTTGCAATTAATGTAGTTACTATGGACTTAATGCATACATATTATTAAAATATGGGCTATAACAGTTGTATTGATGTATAGCAACTTGAAATGCTCCCAAAAATGGCACTACAGCATGTAAAAATATAAAGTAAGCTCTGGCGAACTTGGTTCTATGGTAGGTCTTAAAGGGTTAAACAAATAATGAAAGGATAATGAAAGAAAGTTTAATGTGAAATTACTGAATTATATGAAATATTATGGCTTTGTCTGCCAGAGTGTTTTTCTTTAAACTACTTGGGACACTGCCTTTTAGTGATGTCACTAAAAGGCAAGGTTCTAATGTTGTGTTGCCATAGTCTCCGGAGTTTACTTTTAAAGCTCACTTACAGAACTGACTTATACAGCTTAGTTAGAAAAGTCAAGCATCCAGACATTTGAAGGACTATTCACTCATTAAGGTGACATTTTCTATTTTAAAAGTTCTCAAAAATTCAGATGAAAAAGGAAACAAGAAAAGTTACGACTGAGGCAGATAAGAAAGATCCAGGAGATCAAAGTAAGTAAAAAAAAAAAAATCCCCCAAATAACAGAATCGACATTTCTAACAATGTTGAGGCTCTGTGTATAAAACGATTCATTTTTAGAGGATTTAAATCCTGGTTTTGATTGAAACTAACCTAAGTGCAACATGTCTAATCAAAGAAAGGTTACTGGGGCACTTTGTCTTTTGGTAAAATAATGTGACAAGTTTATTCTTGGACTGAGCAGTGAAAACAGAGCAACAAGTGTCATCAGTATCTAGACTTAGTAGATGGACTCGTGTTGGTGTGTTTTTTATCAAAAGGATAAACTTGTTATTATATTGTAAGCAATACTAATTAAAAATTCAGTGACATCAAAATCCTTCTAGTCCTGATGTCGAGCGCTCTTTTTCACTAATGTGTTGTTGTTGTTTATAGATTGTAAGAGCAGGATGGCTAAAAGAAAGGCCAGTCCTGAAAAAACGACCCCCATAAAAAGAAGGAGGGTCACTGAGCAGGCTGGTCCTTCCACCAGCTCAGATGCTCATGTGGTCAGGGGAGTCAAGCGAAAGGTCCAACAAGATGAAGCGGGGACAGCCAACACAGCAAAGAAGCGTAAACTTCTTGACCATGTGAGCGGTGACAAGGGGCAGGCATCTTCCTGGTTGGACACTGGTAAAGGTAGGCTAATTAGTTGAGTGAGGGGTAGATTAAGTGTACATCTGGTTGCTAGTTTGAAGATATTAGTGTTTGGGAGATATTTGTGTCTATTATCTAATAAGCTGACGTGCTTTTGGTGTTTTCCACATCTGCAGACTGCAGCATAGAGATTTCAGAGAGCTGCAGTAAAAACAAAAAGGCTGGCAAAAGGAAAGCTGCGGGAGACACCAGGGACCCACCTAAGAAAAAGAAAGTGGACCAGGACAAAACCAAAACTGTTGCCAAAAAGTCAGTGGCTGAACAGAAACGTAAGTAGCAAGCAGCTTGGCTTTTATATTCAGGTGAAGAGCAAAATGAACATTTAGGGTACAGCAGAGAGTAATTTGTGTGACAGCTGTAGTAAAACCCAATTTGTGTTTGTCTGTTTAGGTGACTTCCAAGCGAGATACGTGGAGGAGCACCGGCTTGGAGAAGGAGGGTGTGGAGCAGTGTTTGCTGGCTACCGCATAAAGGATCATTTACCAGTAAGTGTTCAGATGGTGGTAGTAAGACAGGCAGTAACGCAGATAAGGGATAATATCGTAAGCTGTTTTACACCTTTAATTATGTCATACTGAGGAAATGCTCATCAATGCCCTGTGTCTTTTAGGTGGCCATCAAACACATCCCAAAGGGGAAAGTGTACTGCAAAGTGAAGGTAAATATGCAAGACTTGAATTGCTTTTACATTAGTGGATTGCATGCAGCGTTCACCTGTGGAACGTCTGTGCCTCATCATCCACTTTGTTGAAATATTTCAGGATGATAACGGGAAGAATGTGTCAGTGGAAGTTGCCATCATGCTGAAGCTTGCAGCTGAAGCAGATGGATCAGTGGAAACATCAGCCCCAGTGTCTCTGTTGGAGTGGTTTGACTTTGGCAGAGAGCTGATCCTGGTGATGGAGAGACCTGTCCCCGCTGTGGACCTGGATAAATATATAGAAGAAAATGGAGGATTTTTGCCAGAGGACAAGGCCAAGGCAAGTTGACTTGCTTTAGAAGAGTCTTAGACTGTACATCATTCAATCAAAGCACAGAGTGTTAGAGAAACATTAACCCATTGATTGATTATTGTCTTTTTCATCGTTTCCAGGTAGGGCTGGGCTATATCATACCATTCACGGTAATACCGGGGTAATTTTGGGCAACGATAGGAAAATGAAATATCGCGATAGAATATGGGTAAAACGCGCATGCGCAGTGCCTTTGTTTACATACGCACATGGCGGTGACGCCGCATGAATTCTGGTTGTGTTTACTGACCTCAAAACGATGACGCACAATGAGAAGAGCGAAAGTGGATCGTTGAATGAAACGGATGAACCAGAACTGGTTTGTAAAAATGCTGCAACTTTAGTGGTGTGGAACTGGTTTAGCTTTCGTCCGTCAGATACACAACAAAGCACAATTTTTGGGAGCGAATGCTAGCGGGGCGTCGTTATTACCGTGTTGTTTGGAAAATACGGCACACTTAAAATCAATCCTTTGATTTTTCTGAAACTCGACAGTGCCCCTTATAATCCCGTGTGACTTATGTATGAATTCTGGTTGTGTTTACTGACCTCAAAACGATTTTATGTACACGGCGACTTTGCTAAGCTACAAAGCAGCACCGCTCGATGGATTGTCGGAGCATTACGGCTATCGTAGGCAGGCGCCTCGCGGAGTGATACGTACTGCACCTCAACATTATATTACCGTATTGTGTGTGTATAACCTCTTTTTAAGTTTTGTGGATATTATACATGGTTATGCTGAGGATATGTCGGCCAATTTCCACTGGAAATGCCTTTTGGTTAAACTGTCAGCAAGGAATTTGCACTGTTACATTTTTATATAACTTTAATGGACATAAAAAAACAGCTGCTTGTTTAAGTGAAAATACATTGATGGGGTTTTTTGCACTAATAGTTGTGGAGTTGTAAAGTATTTTGTCTAGTGTCAATTATATCGTCAGTTATATCGTTATCGCAACTTTTCAAATGTATATCTTGATAAATATTTTTGGTCATATCGCCCTGCTCTATTTCCAGGTCATTCTGAAGCAGCTGGTTGATGCTGCGAAGCACCTGGAGGATAAACACATCTTTCACCGGGACATCAAGAGTGAGAACATTCTAATTGAGACCGGCTCAGATGTACCGCGTGTTCGTATCATCGACTTTGGACTGAGCTGCTTTGTTAAGGAGCAGTCGCAGTACCGCGTCTTCTATGGTAACATATTCTGCTCTTGCTCTTCACAGATGTCACAATTTTCGCCTTTTGTTTTAGAAGAAATTGCAATTGTCTCTGTTTATTAGGTACAGAAATTTACTCCCCTCCCGAGTGGTACGGGCGCAGTTGCTACAGGTGTGGACCCACCACGGTATGGCAAATGGGAGTGGTTCTGTACGAAGCGCTTCATGCGGGGACTTTAACACCACGAGCTTCCTCAAAAAGCGCCTGAAATTCAAAAGACATCTGTCCAAAAGTAAGAAAACGTCACACTTCAAGACTGACTGATGGCTTGGACCACTGGAACTATCATCTTCATGTTTTTTCTCTTTCCTTTCTTTCCAGACTGCCGGGATTTCTTGGACGCGTGTTTAACCAAAGTCCCGGAGACGCGGCCGACGCTGGAGGAGCTACAGCATCACACGTGGCTGAGATAAGCATATCACACACACACACAAACACACACAATTCAGACGTTATCATTTATGTGTGATGTATGAATTACCTTGCTTTTTTTCAGGAAATAATTTTTTTAATTGGCCCACTTTAAATTTCAGTGTTTTGGAATTCCTGTAACCCCCCCAGCCATCCCAGGAAAGGGGATCTCTCTTTGAATGGGCTTTCCCGAGGTTTCTTCCCGTCAATCTGGCCCCCCCAGGGGAGTTTTTCCTCGTCTTCATAGAGAGCTTGGGCTGGGTCAGGAGCTCCATCAAAACTGTCTTTATTTAATTACTCTAATGTAATCATATACTTTAAAGTAATCAAATAAAAGACAGTAAAAATCTGAAGACTTGAAGTAAACTTCCATTAAAATAAAACTTGTTTAATTCATCTTTGCTGAGGATACTGTGTTATTACTATTTCAAGGATTGTATTTTACCTACGATGTGTTTTGAAAAGTAAGCAAATTAAAAGGTAAATCAGGTTCAGGTATATACAAAAAAGTCACGCTGCCACTGCTCTGAAGACTTGCATCTGTTGCCCTAACCCCCAACCAGTCTTGACAGATTCTAGCAGAGGTTGCAGCAGTTTTTCCTTCCCACTGTTGCTGATTGTTTGCTCATAGTGGGCTGTCTGATTGGTGGGATTCTTTCTCTAATATGGTGGAATCTCTACCTTACGATGTAAAGCGACGGATGTGATTTGATGCTATAGTTACGATTGAATTTATTTGTTAATGTCCGTTCAAGAAAGTTTGATATTTCTTAATATCCGTCTATGCTCAGTGTGAACTGTGAGCTGTTTGACTGATCACCTAATGTGTGACAAAAGAATGCGCTGTGATGCTAATGACAGTCTGCGCTCTCTTACCTGTCTGCAAAGGTTGGCCATAAAATTACTGCTGCAATTTATCGGAGATGTGCAGAAGCAGAGGCAATTTACCGGATTTAAAAATGATGTAATTCATGCAATATTGGTTAAGCTACTGTTAAGACATAACGTAATAATTTAACAAACTGTGTTTATTTATTTATTTCTATAAATATTTCTATATATATATATATGTGAATTCCACATTTGTTCCTTGTACTTAACCTAAATATTCAACATCCTCACTGAGGACTGCAGAGATTGACAAAAACAATCTCAAAAACTATATCTCAATCTGAGCTTGGATTGAATTTGCGTGTATGTCCGTTCACTGAATTAGTCAAGTCAGGTGTGACTTTTTAAAAACGGAACAGAACCACTGTTGTTAAGCTTTATGCAACAGTTGCCCTAGATTAACAGTACTGGTGATTTCAAAATATGATTTTATGTTTCTGTAATAGTTAGATCAAAAATATAATGCTTAAAATTAAGGAGCTTGGAAAGAAAAGCGTCTGGACTTCTTTTAGTTGCTTGAAGGCGTTTCACCTCTCATCCGAGAGGCTTCTTCAGTTCTAAGAGTCAAATGGTGGAGAGTCCCAGATTTAAACCCAGTGAGAGTACCCCCCCAAAGAGGGACAAGGACCCCCTGATGATCCTCTACCTAATCACATGTGCCAAGGTGTGAAAACAGGTGTGGGTCACAATCAGCCAGGGTTTCGGGTGAGCTCATTGTGAAACCTGGCCCCACCCTATCATGTGATTTCCTGAGGCCAGATGCAGTGTTGCCAACTTAGCGACTTTGTCGCTATATTTAGCGAGTTTTCAGACCCCTTAGCGACTTTTTTTCTAAAAAAAAAGGCGCTACAAAAAGACGTGAAAGCGCGTATCGCTTTTACTCTCAACAAGCAGCGGGTGCTATAACGCAGTCAGTTCTTCTTTTACTCTTTTACTCTTGTGCTGTTTTGTGGATCACGAGGTTTAAAACTACTTATAAACAAACACACACAAAGTAGCTCCACCACAGTGCCTATTTCGGGTCACTTTTGCCGGTCCAAGCCCGGGTAAAGGAGCAAGGTTGGAATTGTGACATTAAAAAAAAAACAATAATTGCTAAAATAAATTTAATTTGTAGTTCTAAATAAACTCTAAATGCATTTAGGACATTTTTTACTCACTTTATGTCTCTTCCACGATGTTATTTCTCTCTCCAACAACATAGGTTACAATTAGATTAGCATGACCAATTATGCAAATTAGGCGATGACGTCATTTAGCGACTTCTAGCGACTTTTAGGACAACCAATGGCGATTTTCCTTACTGAGGAGTTGGCAACACTGGTCAGATAGCCCAGGATGTGAGTGGGTGTTAAGAGCCAGAGGGAGAGAGAGATAAAGAGAGCCAGGGGCAACAACGTCACATTAGAAAGGTATAGTAATCATCCACAACTATATTCAGTTGCAGATGATAAAGGATTCTGAAAGTTTATTCATGCAGGTCCATATGACAGAGAATATGCTTGTTCTTTTTGTTTTCATATTATAATTTATATTTAATTGTGTTGTGGTTTGCAGTGTTTTGTGTTGTTTCACTTTAAATTTGTAAAAGGAAAAAGCTGAAAATTTAAATAGTTAAAAGTTGAAATGTGAATAGTTGATCTTTGTATTATATGATTTATTTATTACATTTTATGTGAAGTGAATAAATAAAAGTATATTTATGGTGGCCCCTAGAGACAAAGCATGTAAAAACTCCAAAACATGTACGAACTCTGAATCACGTACAAACTCCAAAACAAGTAAAAACACGTACAAACTCCAAAACATGTACAAACGAAGCACGTTAAAACTCAGAAGCACATAAAAACTCAAAACACGTACAAAAGACATCAGAAGTGCTCCAGGATGCTGGGCGCAGTGCTGAGCTGTTACCTAGTGGCTACACAAGCCAGCAAGTACCAACGACCGATTTGGTGTGTGGTAGTAACAGGTAAATGAACCTTTTTTAAATTATTTGAATATATATGAGTGCCTGTGTATAAATACACAAACAATACACACATGCTTTCAATTGTGTAATTTAAGTGATCTAGTAGCTCTGCTTTGGAAGTTCAGTTCATGCTAGAAATGTGTTTTGGCGTTTGTACATTTTGTCTCTAGGGGCCACCGCATATATTTATATATTAACATATATAAATAAAAACGTTTTTTTTTTTTACGTTAGTAATTCCTTTCGTGCATAATTTTATATTATTGTTAATAATAAATTAACTAGAGAAAGAAAACAACCTGAAGAGCCGGTTCGGAGCTGAAAGAGCCGGCTCTTTTTAGTGAGCCGAACCGAAAGAGCCGGATCTCTAAAAAGAGCCGGAAATCCCATCACTAGAACGCGATAGACGCGAACAAAAACGCCCCAAACGCCCCTAATTTGACATGTGCACATTCGCGCCTCAACGCGTGTCCAAGAAAAATCCATTTTGACGTGCGTGAACGGGGAATGTGGGAGGAAGTTTTGCCAGACGGTATCTTTGCAAGATGGCAGCTGTCGAGCTAGCGCTTGAAGAGAGAGTCTCCCTTCTCTATGTACTGTGGAGAGCAGAGCAGTGACGTAAAAGACGTCCTCGCCATACCTGGGTCCATCAGGTCCTCCAGAGGCGTGAGCAGTTTGGTGAGTTTCACCATTTGCTCCAGGAGCTGCGCCTGGATGACGGCCAATTCCAGCGATATCACCGTCTTTCACTCGGCCAGTTTGATGACCTGCTTGCCCGCGTTGGTCCCAGAATCGCCCGCCTAGACACCAATTACAGGCGCTCAATCCCACCTGCAGAGCGCCTGTCCATCTGCCTGAGGTTAGTAAAAGTATTTAATACAGTAGTCCTTTATTGATACCTGTGCTAATATATGCTAAACCATCTGTTTATACACTGCTAACATGGATGTGCTATGCTAACAGTGAATGCTCTCGGTGTTTACTGATAGCAAACTGTGGTACAGAGACGACTGTTTATAATATTTCTAGTGATACTCAGACGGTCTCATGAAGTCCTGATTTAATTCGATTTATGCTGTTATCAGTGTTTGCAATGACAGCATGGCTGTGGTGTCATATCAATGTATGCGCTCGGTGTTTGCTGATATCAAACTGTAGCATTAGGACCACTGAGTTAACCTTTGTAGTGATACTCACTCCTTTTTATTTAGACCTGGTTTAATTCTGGGATAGTTGAATATTTGTATATAATCACCGCAGACTGTTTTAGATTATATCTAATATATATCATGTAATTATCCTTATAATTACAAAATGTTTTATGTAAGATTTATGTTTTGTAATTTGTAATTTTGGAATTTCAATAATGTATTTTGTAACTGCAGTACACATAATACTCATTTTAAACAATTTTGTCCAGGTTCCTTGCCACCGGGGACTCCTTCAGGACCATCGCGTTCAGTTTTCGAGTTGGTGTGTCAGATCTAGTGATGGGATTTCCGGCTCTTTTTAGAGATCCAGCTCTTTCGGCTCGGCTCACTAAAAACAGCCGGTTCTTTTGGCTCCGAACCGGCTCTTCAGATTGTTTTGTTGCTTTAATTAATTTATCATTAACAATAATATAAAATTATGCAGAAAAGGAATTACTAATGTAAAAAAAGTGATTTTATTAATATATGTTTATATATGGCCCCTAGAGACAAAGCACGTACAAACTCTAAAGCATATACAAACTCCAAAAAGCACGTACAAACTCCAAAACACATTTCTAGCGTTAACCGAACTTCCAAAACAGAGCTACCCAGATCACTTAAATTACACAATTGAAAGCATGTGTGTATTGTTTGTGTATTTATAGACAAGCACTCATATTTATTCAAATAATTAAAAAAAAAAAAAAGTTCATTTACCTGTTACTACCACACACCAAATCCGGTTGTTGATACTTCCTGGCTTGTGTAGCCACTAGGTAACAAAAGCTCAACACTGCGCCCTAGCATCCTGGAGCACTTCTGTTGTCTTTTGTACGTATTCTGAGTTCGTACGTGTTTCTGAGTTTGTACGTGTTTTGGACTTTGTACGTGCTTTGTCTCTAATGGCCACCATGAATATACTTTATTTATTCACTCCACATAAAATGTAATAAATAAATCATATAATACAAAAAACAACTATTTACATTTTAAACTTTTAACTATTTAAATTTTCAGCTTTTTCCTTTGAAACAAATTTAACGTGAAACAACACAAAACACTGCAAACCACAACACAATTAAATATAAATTAAAATATTAAAACAAAAAGAAGATGCAAATTCTCTGTCATATGGGCCTGCATGATTTCTGAATCTACTATACCTTT
>NC_140541.1:40913814-40940389 GCF_057382185.1 Mchenga conophoros
ACAAATGCTAGAATTTTGTACTGATAGTAATAACAATTGGTTCTATGGTATGTACAGCGTGTGACAGCAAGGCATTGTTTGGCCCAGTGTCACCAAGTTAAACCAGTAATTGTTGCATATACCATTGAACTCCACGGGATCTGTAGCTGAATGCCCTCCAGGGTAATTTTCACGAGCTTTCCGCATTTGCCGTTTGTAGTACATGTAGCCAAGTCTGGTCTTAGTGTAGAGTGTGTACCTGGGAGACAATTGGAAATGTTATGTCCCAATAGTAAAAGCTGTTAACATTATTAACCTCGCCATGCAGTTACTGTCATTTCTTTGGTTTGTTGAATGAGCACAATTGACGTAACTTCAATGGTTGGTATGCAAACTTCTCTTAAAATAAAGTTGAAGCCACTGCAGCATATGCTGATGAAAAAAATGGCATTATCGCGAGAAGAGCCTCACAGCAGAATACCAACAGCTGTACTTTTCAAATGGTCTTGACTAAATTAAATTACGTGGGATAAATCTATAGCACATAAAAATGGCTAGATGTTGCTAAGCTACGCCAAGAGAATCGCCAAGGAAACGACAGAAATTTCTGTCGCCAAGGAAAGTGGCGCCATACTCACGCTATTCGGAACAAGGGCTTCTCCGTTCGGGCCATTATCTTGCTGAACAGTTTTCTCCAAAACACCTGTCCTGTCCGTCTGTAGCGAAGGCACAAACAAAAACAGATGAAGGATGAAGTGGCTACCAGTGTTATTATCCAGTCAGGAAGCGCCATAGCCTCTGAGCGGAACGTAATGACGTATACAGCGACACGTCACAACAGTCCCCTGGTGACTTTTAGGCTCACTACCGGTGTTGTGCTCACCTGATTTCTCATGTTTACGTTTTCTTTTATGTATTAAAACAGAGTATATTATAATTTTTTCTGTATATTTTCATTATACATTTTTCCCATCACATTTTGCTTAGGTTTAGGCAGCAGAACCACTTGGGAAGTAGTAGTAGTAAATTAAATGAAATTTAAAAAAAGGGTTTTGACAGTCTGTCAGGCAAACTTTAACATGCATATGAACTAGCAAAAATACTGTGTGATTTTGCCTGTTTTATATCCAAATCCACTTTGCTTCAAGAAACACATAAAATGGGAATTTCTGTTTTTAGAATCACATTTCTTTCTGGTGTAAATGTTGAATAATTATCTGTCTGTTGTTATAACCGTATTGTAGGTTAATTGTAATGATTTTTGTAGTACAAGAAAAAATACATTGACATATAATTATGACTTACAATTACCCTTAGACAAAATGCCAAAGCTGACTAGGTATCAAGGAAGCACTGGCATTTAACTAATTGTAGAGGGAGGTACAACCAGTAGTTTGTGTTTTGGTAATATTGGTACTTTTTAACAGGAGGCGACATGAGTAACCAGTCTCATCTTTCTGAGAGTAGCAGTAACAGTGTGAGTTTCAGCCAGCATATCCAGTTACAAAGGATGACATCCTCCTGTTGTGCACGGCTGCAAATCTCCAAGGCAGGACTGAAGGACAGTGAACCCAACTCAGGCGCAAGCCACAAGGTAAGTAACCTTTTCTGCTTTGTTTTCATTTGTTTTCTGGGTGATCAGATCATAACAAACCAAAAGTGGGTCAAAGAGATTACTTGAGTGCAGTGTTGTAGTGTTTTAAAATTTGTATATAATGTATGGCTGGGTTTTAAAAATAACACAGGCTTAATTTCCTGTTCACAATCGGCAGTATGCTTGCTTTTTTCTCTTTTCCTATCTTAAAAATTCTTAAGTACAGTACTAATTTTCACAAGTAATCTGACTAGACTACATACAAAAAGAAAAATGTATGCAGTCTGGCCTTTTCAGACCGGTGAGGTGCTGTAGAGGGATTCGACTGCTCTTACAGGTGCTTTAATAGAATAAATGAAACTGAAGGTGAGCTCAGGATTGCATATTGAAAGAAGAAAAATCATAACTTTAGATGGGGGAACTTTCCTTGGCCTCCAAGTGTCCACATATACTTCATTCTTAAATTAAACAGAATTACAGTCATTGGTTTCTACTCTCATACTTTGCGTGACCCTTCGTATATTTTATCAAGCAATAAATGTGAACACATGGCATGACTGTGCCTTCCAGACACAATAATGTTTAAGTTGTTTCAATGTGTCTTGTGAAACTATATGTTGAATTACAACCAAGAGCTGAGTGAAACTATAATTCAAGCTGGGACATTATCTCATCTTTGTTATTGCAACAGCACCAGACTGCTAGACCTTTTTTCAGCCCTTCAAAATATTGCAGTTTCATTACATGTGGCCCAATTATCCCGAACAAACGTGCGCACTTTAATTTAAAATATTTATAGTAGTCAAATTAATTTTTAATTAGCAAGTGACTCACACTTAAAGTACAAGTGTAAGGAGACCAAGAGTGTCTGCGGTGTTACAGTACATACAGATATACAGCATGATAACAAAATTACATTTTTAATGTTAAATTTCAATGTAATTTATTATTGTGAGTTCCAAGTTTTCAAAAATATGACATGGCTGTCGCTGTAGCAGGGAAAATCTTCCACACATACCCCACATACACATGTACAAAGCCAGAAATATGGAATAATACCTTTATCTAATACAGTTTTTAAACCAAAGAGGGAAAAACAGTGAGCTTTATGCACAGTGAGAGGCTTTTGTACTCAAGAACTGTGCAAAAGTATCAAAATAACACATATGCACACGTTCCTGCTCCTGACTGCCACTTATTTTTCAGCATTTACCTGCCTTCTCTTTTTTATTCCCTCCCTCTTTTCTCCATCGTTCCTTTTCATCTGTTCAGCGTGTCTAACGTTACCTGGTTCGTGTCGCCTGCCTTGCTGAGAGAGACAGACAGAGCGACATGCGCACAGTTTTGCATGTCTTTGATGTGGTAGATTTGCGTGGTTCCTGCGTGGTGCTTGAACCAGCTGAAAGTTCACAGCAAGCCAAAACGTCCCCGAGGCCACCAGGACGTCCTGTAGAGACAGCCTTCCTTATTTTCTTTACAGCCACTGGAAACGAGCCAGACTTTAGAATTCTGTTATTCGGTGCTGATTTCTGAGAATCACATGTGAAACACAGAAAAACAG
Organism: Mchenga conophoros; assembly: GCF_057382185.1. NCBI lineage: Eukaryota > Metazoa > Chordata > Actinopteri > Cichliformes > Cichlidae > Mchenga > Mchenga conophoros. The sequence goes on from NC_140541.1 coordinate 40,916,949, forward strand.
ATAATAATGTTGTGCACAAGGAGGGACTTGTGATCACCCTTTCTGAAACTAGGGTGACCACATAGTTTCCAGGAAATAATACCACAGAATTAAGCAATGCAACATACTGTGATTTACGATGTAATATAGTAGGAAGATTTTATTTTGTAATTGTGAAAATGGAAAGTCAGCAATAACTAGTGGATAGTGAAAAGATGTAAGTCTGACATAGCTTTGTACCACTCATCCTGTCTTTAGGGTAGTCCAGAAAAATGATGACATCTAAAATTGACAGTCCTCCCCCCTACGAGGAAGCACTGCATCATCCTAAGTGTGATAACTTCCCCTACCAGCCACAGCATGGCTCTCCTCTTCCCCCACCTCCATCTTACAGTCCCAGTCCTGGCTACTGGGGCCAAGGGGGTGTCTACCCGCCGATCAGCATGTGTCAAGGCCCTGGCCTTCCTCCATCTGGGATGCCCACCACAATACCGACTCTGTCTGCTGGACTGCCTGCCTCCAACCCAGGTTCTTAGCGAGTGGCACAGTCTTGAAGTAATCACACCCTGCAATATATTTAGATTAGGTGTAACAAGGATAAATTACCACTTGGCTCTTCCAAATTCTGCAGGAGAGATGGAGGATTTTCTCAGCACCCAGTGGGAAAGCACATCTGTTCGGCACGCCTTCATCAGAAAAGTAAGAGTTTGTAACTGTGTGTTTTAACTTGCTCTTTGTGCCAGTGACAATCCTGCTGCTCTGATCTTTCTTTTTTTCTTTTTTTTGGACAGGTTTACTTAATTTTATCAGCACAGCTTGCTGTCACCTTCTCAGTTGTTGCTGTCTTTACGTTTGTGTAAGTTTCCCCATTTGTACATCCATCCACTGATGAATGTATCTGGTGAAGGGTAAGAAACACAGTCTGCCCTTTGGTGATGCCATGTATCTGCTTTCACAGTGACCCAGTGAGGATGTTTGTCATCAGTTACCCTGGCATCTACTGGGCATCTTTGTGAGTTACTTTTAAGAAACAGCCGCACAGTTTTAGTGCAATTACATCAATTGATAAAAAAAACAAACACACATGTGAAGAATATGATGTATGTAATAATAATCACAGTGGTGAATCTCTCCGTAGTGTGGTTTACTTTGTGGTTTACTGCATTCTCATCTGCTGCAAAGAGCCGAGGTAAGCAAGGCCAAATAAGTTGGAAAAATTAAGTTGTTTTATTATTGCTATTATTATGGTGTATTAAAATTTTCATAAACAGTGATGTTTGTGGTTTCTGTACTTTTTAGGAGGCGTTTTCCATGGAATCTTGTGCTGCTTGGAGTATTTGTAAGTGTTGTTTATTAGACTAAGGGTCAGACATTGACACTAGTAATGCCACAGCAGATATATATGTGCAGAACTAACATAGTGTGAGGTGCTGAAGACTGAAAAAGTAAAGTCAGTAGAAAAAAGACATCTCTAAAAAGTGCTAAACTCACTCTGACATTTAAGACGCATTGTATTCATGTTTGATCTTGCAGACTCTTGCCTTGTCTTACATGGCCGGAGCAGTTTCAAGGTTTGTTTATTGGCTTTATTCAGGCAACAGCTCAAAACAGCACATTTTGATCCTGATGGTATATATGTGCCTTTTTTTTTGTTTCGTTTTAATTGCTACATGTATCCTTTACAGCTATTATGGAACCAAAGCAGTGTTTATCGCCATGGGAGTAACAGCATTAGTCTGTATAGCTGTGACAGTCTTCTGCTTCCAAACTAAGGTACACGGAGATGTAAACTGTCTCGCTGTAGCTCAGTAGCCTGTGGCTTGTCAGAGGATGTCTTTGTTGTCGGTGTAAAAGAACTCCTTTGTCTTGCATTACAATGGGGGCACTGAAATCCTTTAAATATTTATAACATTTTGGGATAAGATGCGAATCCAACTTCTCTGTCTGATGCAACTCGAGATACACAAGTTACATTTTTGGCTTCTACAAGACACGTTTCACACACGCACACACATATATTTCTCTTTCACCTTATTCTGATCCTCTTTCACAATAGTCTCACTGCTCTTTCATGTAGCTTGAAGCATATCAGCTTCACTTTCATCCCCTTAATGACTTGTTTCTCATCACAGGTGGACTTCACCTCCTGCGGGGGATTCCTCTGCATTGCGGCCGTTCTGCTCATGATCATTGGGATTGTTACAGCCATCGTCCTCTCCTTCCAATATGTGAGCCTGCTCTGGTCAAGTCATTTAATTTATTCTGTCTACTCGTGTTTCTCTGCGTGAGGAACAGCAGCTCCCAAGGGTGTATCTGTGTGACTGATTTCACATTCAGGAGCCTTTCTTATGTCACTCAACAGGTCCCCTGGCTGCATATGCTCTACGCTGCAATTGGAGCCATCGTTTACACTCTGGTGAGTCCACACTCACACAAAATTAGACCGAGTATTTCTTCTTGGTATTATGAGTCTGTTGTTGAAAAGCAAGCGAGACATTAGCAGTCCTTACACCCCCAATACATAGCTATTTAGGAGCCCCTAAATAATGTGGTGATAATCTACTATTCATCATCGTATTTGTCTTGATTTTGATTGGTCTATCAAATAAAAAAACAAGAAGGGAACACTCAATCTTCAGTTTAACACAAAGTCTGTTAACTTCAGAGATATCAGGATGTCCAGATAGAAAGCATAAACTATTGTGAATCCAATAAAAAAGTGATAACAGTTGCACTGGAAAGGCAACAACAAGACAACCTCCAGAAAGGGAAGGTTTTTTGATGGATTTTTCTCTAGTTTTGCTTTTTGCTGGGTCCTTTTTGCTACTTGGTAGCATGAGACAGCACCTGCAGCCTCCACAGGTTGCTCAGCTCCATCAGTAAGGCACAGATTTGCCATGTCGACAGGCCCGTTACACGAGCAGCACTGCCAGAGCCCTAAAAAGTGACCTCAATCAGGTTATTTGTGCATGTTTACAACCAAAATGTCATCAAGAGACTCCTTGAGCATGACATGAAGGCTCAGTGTTCCTAGGTGGGTTCTGTGGTCAGAAACCAGCATTGTGTAACTCAGCTGGCAGGTTCACCACTAACACAGTGTTCTTTTCACGGATGATGTTGCAAGAAGCTAACATTTATTACGGTGTCTCCTCTCCATTTCACCTCTGTCACATGCTTTCTTTAGTAAAGGAGGTAAAATCACAGTTTTCCCTAATCGAACAGACGGATATTCCTGAAGTTCCAACTATGATGTTCAAGTGTTCCTTTAATTTTTTGCGCAGTGTATAAAGTGAATTGGGCTTTTTTTTTGGGACATTTTATCATTTCCTGTTACAAACATGATTTCCACATTCATTGTCCCAATAGGTCTTTTAAACAGGTAATCTCACTGTATACATGTTATAGCACTGTTTAATGTGGTTTTCCCATAATGCTGGGGATTGTCTGACCTTTGCTTTTGTACCATTATATTCAAAATATAATTTACCCAAACTTTTTACCTTAGCCTTTGCTTACCATTCCTGTCAGTCTCAGCTATAGTTGAAATTTTGTGTTAATGAGTAAATATTAACACAGCAACACACGAAAAGGGTTAAACTAAATGCACCACCACATGGTAAGGACAGAATCACAAAGCTATTAGTACAGTTGTAGCCTCACATGATACAGGATGTAAATTTTCTTGTTGGTCATAGTGAGTGACACGTAACAGTCCAAAAACCAAAAGTTTTAATTAATGGTCACAAACATGACAAAAGGCTAGAAATGTTGCAGCATTTTTCCTTGTATTCATGTTTTTATGTCAATTTCCTCTTTCCTTTTCTTCCTTATATTAGTTTTTAGTGTACAACACCCAACTTCTTATCGGAAATCGGGAGTTGGCCATCAGCCCAGAGGAGTACGTCTATGGAGCGCTTTCTCTTTATGTTGATATTGTTCACATCTTCCTCTTCATCCTTCAAGTCAGCGGAGCTGCGACTGAATGAGCCAGCGGTTGGAGTTTGTATATTGTATTTGCTGGCAGACACACAGCAAACTGTCAGAAAGATTATTACTTTATTATTATTTTTTCTACATCAGTAACACTCGAGCACTTTGTTTGTTGGGCTGTATGTAGCAGGACTGCAGCCGCAAAGCTTACACTTAGCCCGTGTAAAGGAAGAGAGCTGCTTAAGCTTTGCACATTTGTATAGCTGCATTTTAATATTTATGTGCACGTTAAGGAGTGTAGTACTCTCAACTATTACTTCGATCAAACCTCCTCATTAACAAAGTGTTTCTGCCTCCAAAAAAGGGAACAAAGCCATTTATAGATCAACACATTTGTTTTTATTATTGTCAGTGCTTAGACTTACAAAACATGTGTAGTTGGAGGCATACTGCTGGACACCACAATCATTAGTCAAACATCTGTGCTGGTAGTAAGACGGTCTAAGATCTGTTTATGTACTTTTCATTTTTCCAAAGAGAAAACCCAGAGAACACTGACTCACCGATTAAAAAAAAAGAAAAAAGAGTTGTCTTCTTGAATCACTGGCCATTTCCTTTGTTCTCTTTAATGTTTCTGTTATTTGTTGTTGTTAGAAAACGATGCACACCGATCAATAAATCATACCTTACTGTTATAACTGCTTCCTTCATGTCGGTGGTTAATTACAGTAACACGTTAAGAGTTCTAGGGTGGCATTAGCTCCTATAAATGTTCTCCCTTCCTTGATTGTGGATTAGTATTGTTTCCCGTCACCAGTATTTATGTGTCGTCCACACCAGAAGGTTTAAGGTGTCAGGCGCTTGGGGTCACGTGGGAACATGGAGGTCTGCCGAACGTTGTGGAGACCCAGGTAGAGCATGCAGACTCTCTCCAGGCCTGTGAAGGATGACATCTTTATCAGTTTTTTATTCTTACAAAAAAACAAAAACCATTCCTGTAGTTCCCCCGACAAAACATATTTCTTACCAATGCCTCCGCCGCCATGTGGGGGAGCTCCATACCGGAAGGAGTCGATGTATGCCTTGATCTTCTCCAGATCTGTACAACAAACAAAGGAGAGGCACAAAAATTTTCTAGTGTTGTTCCGCTGATTGCCAACAGAGGGAGACAAATCATTTGAATTTCACTCAATGCTCCTCAAAAAGAAATGGAAACATCTCTTTTTCTTACCGATCTGATGGTGGATGGCTCTTTCTGTCAGCAGCTGAGCATCGTGGACTCTCTGAGCTCCGGAGAGAATCTCTTCTCCTCTCATGAACATGTCATAAGAATTGGAGTATTTCTAGACAAAAATAAAACAAATTCAGAAATCAGGTTTTTCTCACATGTGATGATGACAGGAGGGGGTTAAAAAAAAGAAAAGAAAAGAAAATTAAAGTCAACCAGACAAGGTAACGCTGGCACAAAACTTGGGTAACAACAATGATTATGACAGGAAGAGAATGAAATGAAACCGTATTCATTTTTTAAAGCCAAATATTAACAGAAATATCAGTCTGGCAATTGAAATTCACACAGGTAGCATAAAGAATGTAGTAAACTGGCAATTTTGTGGCATCGCTCATGGATGCTGATGTTTTTTCTTGACTTGTCGGGACAATAAAAAAAAAAAAAAAAAAAAAAAGCATTACGTTGCCCACAGGAGCCACAGTGCAAATTTGAGAGGCTGGTGTGTTTGGTATGTTTGATGTGTGAGTGAAAGACTTACAGGGTTGCTTGGATCAGGCATTGTGTAAAACGGTCTAACAGCCAGCGGGTACTTATCAAGCACATAGAAGTCAGTATCATACTGTGGAGAGGGGGGGAAAAAAAGAGGAGTGAGAGTCAATAACTGCATACAAAAGGATTAATAGAGACATACACGTATCCTTTTCTTTATTTATGTGATGCAACTGTGAGCTTGAATAATAAAATACTTCTCCAGGATACTGTAGAGTCTTTATCTTACAGCATAAAGCAGCTTTTACTGAAGGAGGTCGTCTGAAGAAGACTAACGGCTCATATATACAAATTCTGGAGTTCTAATATCCAAAATGGCTTTTTACTACTTTTAAAAATCACTCGTGTTTTTATCTGACCTTCATACATAAAGGCTACGTGATCCATTGTTGGATCATGTCACATTCATAATTTTGACATTCAATGAGTAAATCACATTTGAAAACAAACCTTTTCCTTGACGAGGCGGCCAAGCAGCTTCTCATTGGGTGTACTACAAAACAGCAAAAATACATTGAGTTTAATAAAGACAGACACATCTCACATTGTTAAAATATTACTTAAACTGATTGTAATCAGTGAATCATCTACAGTTATTATTTCTCAGACTGTTTTTTTAACGTCACTGCTCCAACTGTACTGCAGATTACAGCTTTGATCACAAGGATTACTTAAATGCTGAGTTACTGATGTGATCTTTCACATCCTCACTTTAAGCACATGTTACAATTTACTTCTGCTTTTATCAAAAGAAATCATCTGATAAGATGAGTTGGCTGTGGGGGAAAGGCTGTGTGATGTATTCTAACCTGAGGTCATCCTCGTCACCCATTTCGACCCCGGCCTCACGCAGCATGGCCACAGCCTCGGTGTACTCCAGTCTAAGAGTCGGCTCCAGAAATTTGAAAGGCTCACTTGGGAACTGCTTATTCACCGTCTGGATCTCTGTCTGGAAGCTGACGCAGAGGCACATGCATTGAGTTTCCAGAGTGTTGAGAGGACATGACGCTGACTTTAATTCATTTTCCTGGGAAATTTCCCCAAACCACTAATTTTTTTAACCCAAACATAAAACTTCACATACACCAATAGTTTTCCCAATCATGATTGGAGTATGTAATGGTGATTTATATCTATGTAAAAATACTTGTTACACGTGTTACTGTGAAAAAGGGTCATGTCGCCCCTGATTTCTTCATATTTTGCTTCCAAGGAGACATGCTGTCTTAAAAAGCTTTAAAGTGGTATTGGGTAATAGTTCTCCGGTTTTCTGAACCACTTTCAAAGTTTTTCTGTGGACATTGATGGTTTGTTCTCTCATTTTATGTCCAGTGGTTGTATCTGGACTTAAAATGACTGACCCGTGAATAAAACACTGACCCATAAAAAAGCCTCCCAACTCAAAGGGCAAACCAGTGTTGTGTCTAAACATAACAGACAACTTAGCAAAGAACCAATCTAAATTGTATCTTTGTGCACTTTGTTAGCCTGATGCAACCCCCCATTTTTTCCACTGTCTTTAGTTTAATCTACAAAAAATGACAATGATAACACAGTTTGATGGGCATAAAAAGGATAATTTTGCACTAAAAAGGTGATTCCCAAAAGGCTATTAGCCAAAAAACTTGGCATAACTTGGCACGGTGTGGAGTACGCACCTAAAAAAAATGCAGTAAACTAGACAAGTGGAGGACAAATGAAGAAGTAGCAGGCCTAAAATTCTACATGAAAAGCATCTGAAAGTCATTCCCTTAATAAACAATTCAGCTAAGAAGTGAAACAGGGCCTGAGAAGTGCATTTTTCTGGAGCCTCATCAGAAAAGATCTCAAGAAGCCATTTTAAAGGAGGGGAATTTGTGATAAAAGGCCAAACTACACAAGGAATGAACTGAAACTCATCGGCTACAGGTCCGATGGACGATGAATACATAAATTTGAAATTCGTGGCTCAAATTATTGTCAGTACACATGGTGGATGTCACAAGAGATGCCCCTTTTTCTAAAAACAAAAAAAGAAATGAGGGGTGATGCAAGACTTCTGCACAGTACTGCACGTACCGGTACACAAACAAAAACTACAATCTACCATCGAAGGACTCACAATTCTGTCCAGATAGAGACAAATACCAGACTAATTGTTCACATAATGGTCACAACCCACATTTGACTCTATTTTCTTGGCCAAGCTGTCCTAATGCCTTTCACTAATTTCTGATTCTTTTATATCACAATTAGAAACATTATGACACCAAAAAGAGATTTTTAACAACTAAATTATATTTTTTAAAGACACCTAACAAATTTCACTTGTATTTACTGTGAAATTAAAAGGAGATGCCAAACAGAGCATGGAAAGGATAAAGTCATCTGTGCTTCATGTGTTAAAACAGAAGTACAAAACGCATGCAAAACACTTTCACACGTCAAGAGAAACAGTCTGGAAAGTCATGAGAACAAAGGGCAAAAAGTCAAATGGGCCTGAGAAAGAGGAACAGTGGTCACAACCTGAAACTAACTAACGTCACAGACATTAAAAAGGGAATTCAAATTAAGCTAGTTGACACCTTACTCAGTGTTCCACTGATTTAACATGGTTCCTCTGGGGATTTACTTTATAATAAAAGACTTGTAATCACAGAATAAAGCATGAAGCACTGCAAACCCCCTTCTGAGTTTTCACTGTAATAAATACGTCCAAAAAACCACTGACATTCACAGACGTATGTCGTCAGAAACGTTACAGTTTCCACACAGAAAGAGTTTCGCCCAGTATTCCTCTTTTATTTTAACCTTTGATGTTGAAGCTCTTAATGCCTACTGTACCGAGTTCCACCACACGGAGGCAATAAAACCACATCCTATCGTCATCTTGCTGGCAGTTCACTAAACAGTTGGAGTGGAAATTGCTGACATTCATCTAAGCAGACAGCCATATGTGATGACATTTAATTAATCTAGATTTAGCAGTTACATAGTTTTACTTAGACGTACACACTTTGACATTTTGCTGGCTGTAAAACTAAATAATTCAGCTGAGTGTGTTGCAGAAGTTGGTCTGCAACACACCAACAGTTTTAGGTTCATCTTTTACCTTAACTCAATAAATGTGTATCTTACTTGTCTCTCAAGCCCTTGAAGATCTGCACCATGGTGTCAGTGATAGAGTCGATCACTTCGTGGTAATGGTAGTTGAAGGCCATCTCAATATCCAGACCCACAAACTCGGTCAGGTGACGGTGCGTGTTGGAGTCTTCCGCCCTGAAAACTGAAATGACGCTGATTTAATACGAGTGCCAAAACAAAGCAAACTGCGGTGGCGTGGAAGCAACGAAAGGTTTCTGCTCATCTCCGGGAATAAAGTGTCATTTCCATTGTACTCGAAATTCCTAAATTTGGACGGCTCACAAAACAGAAGCCCATATAAAGGATCATCAAGCTTACAACCTGGCTTCTGAATCACCGCCACGTAAAGGTTTGTGAAACAATGACGATGTGTAGATGAGCGGCATTGAAAGTTGACGATAATCAAAACGCACTGTGAAATGTAGGTGCTTGCACTATGGCTGATTGAGAGGTACTTTAGAAACTCTGTATGAACGCGGCTGCCAATAAATAATTCCTGACTACTGTGTTATTCTAAAGCAGAGTACTTTACAAGTACTTGTATGGTGAATTAATAACATCATGGCTTCTACTTTCATTTAGTGGGAGTTAACGGTCATACTCGAGGACGGCTGCTCGATTGCTGTTTTTACAGGTTTACAGACTGTCAAAAGTGTTCTTAAAAAGGCACGGACACATCTGATTAAATGTGTTTCTGTATCTACATACTGTGGCTGGATTACCTGGAAACCACGCATGTGTACATGCACACAGTTTCACAATGACTGAGATTCAGAAAATACAACCATGCATACAAAGTTTTATTCAATTGTGTCTGAAACAAAGTGTAAATGTTCATTCCTGCTTTTGTATTCACACAGTGTTTGTCTAGAACCTGGAAAGTATTATGCGTCTGACCCTGCATATATTTCAACAAACTGGAAAACTAAAATGATTCCAAGCATAAATATGGAGATGTATGCTTCTCCGCAAGAAGATATGCTTCACATTTACTTCCGCTTCTTCCCTGGTGAACCTTTTTTAGTTGATTTCAGACAGTGGCGATATAGTTGTAGAACCTACAACTAAGTACATGTTGTACTTTGCCACTGGGATTTGTTGATCCCACTTCTCCTTACATGCTGAATCAGTGAGTCTGTAAGTAAGGCAACCGTGGTGAGAACATTGTTGCCTCAGAAGCAGTAATGACCTTAAGCCCTTTGATTTCTCTGTGGTGAAACAAAACAAAAACTTCAGTCCAGTCAGTGGAATACCGAATGTGGATCCTTGTCCCAGATGTTTTATTTGATCTTGGGCGAGAATCCTGTATCGAATGAAAATCAGATACGAGTAGCAATCTAAAAAAAACATAAAAAAATTCACGACTATGTATAGAATAAATACTTTATGCACACAGATGAAGGCAGAGTTTGCTTAGATAATCAGATGGTGGCAGTGTTTGCTTGGATTTCCCCTAAACTCGGCTCTATAAAGTCTTTTACAAGTCCCACTGTGTCACTATCACACAGCTCTACAGCAGCTTTGACACAGTAAAAGCATCACAGGGAGGTCTGTTAAACTTTAACAGTCTAAATGCATTTAGTGACATTTTAAAACCGTTTTCACTTAATAGGGTCTAAATTTTTCATTATCCTCTCGCGTCTCTTTTTCCTGTTTGCCAGTGTTTAAGGTGACATACTGGGGGGAGGGGCTTACCTGGACCTACACAGAAGACCTTGTCAAAGTCAGCACAGATGCACATCTGCTTGTAGAGCTGAGGCGACTGAGCCAGGAAGGCGCTGGTTTTAAAGTACGACACTGTGAAAACATTTGCGCCACCTTCACTGGCAGCTAAAAAAGGACAAAGAAAATTTAATGACAAAGAGAAAAACATGAGGAAAAACAGCTATTACAGTCAAAACCTCACCCATCCCACCTAATGATATATACTGTGAATTTATTAGATGTTTCAGTAGGGACTATAATTGGCTAGCATACACACAAATAAATACCATCATTTTTTTTAAAGGCCAGGCCTCTGATAATGGTTGGAGAGAGTCCAGAGTAAAAAAAACTGTGGTGGAAAAAGTTTCAAAGTAAAAGTCTTATGACATAACTGTTGTCCACTGAAACACTCAGGCTTTTAATTTGAAACATCTACAGGATTTGTAGATTAGTGACGCTATTACACGACGAGTGCGTTTTATGACCATCGCTAGCAAAGAACGGTGCGTTCGGGGAGATGCTGACAGATTGTCTGCTCATTCCAGACAAAGACTTGTACTTAAAAACTCAAGTGATTCCTGTGATCTCCATCAGGAACTTTAGTAGGACAACCAGGAAAGGCTCAGAAAAGACAGTCATTATATACTACTTCAAAAACGATACTTTCCTTCCTCAGATACAGAGCTGAGGTCAATAAAGGAATGATGGCCCAACTTTTTGACTTATTCACCAGAACAACCCATTTCTTTTTTACATGAATATGTAACCACTGGGCAAATTTTTCAAAACAAAGTCAGTTCTCAGGACATCATGTCCCAGACTCTAATAACACGTGTCACCTTTTATGTGACAAAAACATCAGAGGGCATCAACTGATATTTTCACACTCTCAAAAGGTGGGTGGGGCTGTACATATAGGACAAACTGTTCACGCTTGCACCATGGGTGGTGCCATGCAGGAAGATGTGGTTTTGTGTGTATTTTTTCACAGGTGCCGCCAAAATAAAAGAGCGCCACTTTTGAATTTAGCGTTCGAGTCACAGTCACCATCATTGGCTCTTTAAGAAAAGAGGAAGTGAGAGTGTGGAGGTTTCACCACAGTTAATTCAAAATATGGGAGGAATGTGGGGGCTGCGAACTATTGACATAAGACTACTGTGCTTCTGCTTCTTTTAAGAATTTATCTTTTTTTATCATAAAGACTCCAAACGGATTATTTTAGATTATTAAAGCTTCAAACAGTACATTACATATTAACCAAGTAAAGGTTTGAATGGTTCAAAAAGCATCTGGAGCCTCCAAATTGAGTTAATGCTGGAAAAAATAAAGCCAGCATAAGAGATATGCCATTAAATGGTGAAAGCTCCAATAACTCTTTCTCCTGAATATTGGTGAGAAGATTTTTGTCTGAGTTCTAAGTTTCTCCCTTTCAGTCCTCCTTTTCTTCAATAAAGTGAGATGAGATCCTTTGGGATTGATCTTAAGGAAAGCCTCTCCTGTCAAATTAGAAGGGCGCTGTGTGGAAATGTGAAAGCAGAGAGGCTGACGTGAGAGCTGGTCGATGCATCGAAATTCCCAGCGGTCTGGATTAAAACCCTCATAGGTCTGAAACGATGAAATTCTCTCTAATACCTTACTGTCTGTTGTCTCCTTTAGCATAGATGTGCATGACTGCGCATGTGTGTGTTTCAAAAGCTTTAGCTGAACTTTTTATTTTGCTCTTGATTTGAAGTGGAGCCTAGATCAGCCTGATGAGGAAGTCAACTTACAACTGTTACACAATGACTCACGAAACACCTGTGGGCAGTGACGTGAAAACAAGTGTGCCTCTACTGAAACATCTAATCAAAAATGATTCAATGCATGCTAGTCTCAGTTTTCCCACGTGTCAATGTGGCAGAGGGTGTTTTTTTTTGTTTTTACCCGATATAATTTTCGGCGTCTGGATCTCCACAAAGCCCTTTTTGGTGAGGGTGTCCCTGAAGAGCTGGCACACACCTGACTGCAGGCGGAACACGGCCTGGCTGGTGGTCGTCTTTTCAGGAGGATACACAAAAATAAACACCATCAAGACGGTTGCAGTGATTCATCTACGTTATTACACAACCATGACAAATGTGTGAAAACAAGACTGCCAGTTTCTTCAAGGACCTCCTGTCTATGTGAAGGGTGTGACAATTATTTGTTGGCAACGGCAACGTGTTCAAATCCTGGAAGAGCCGCAGAAACTTAGAAATACCTTTATTTATTGTTTTTTTTTAAATTGTGTTTCAGTATTTAGATTATCAATATAAATACCGAAACCAAGGTGAGGCATAAAACTGCTGTGAAGAGGTTACTGTAAAAACCTCATGCACAAAAGCCCCCAAGAGTCAACAGTTGGGTGACAGAGCATGTCAAAATGCCAGTGAACACTCCCAGAAATCGACTGACTCATTTCAAATGACCACAAGATTTCTACAACTGATCTTGTCTGGTTTTCAAGTCTAGTTACCGTACATCATCATGAAGTCAGACCTGGGTCTTTTCAATACATAAATGCACAGTTCTGCGTTAATTAAAGTGCTTCACATCCCATTTCTAGTGCCTGTCCGGTCCTGAATAGTCTTCGTCTGACTAACAGCCGGCTGACTCGAAATATGATCGTGTCTAAATCCTGGAAAGCTCATTAATCTGCAGACAATGCTTCAGGGTTGTCTGGCTAAAACTTTTCCATCATTTACAATCTGGGTGCTTGACAGAAAGTAGAAGTGCAGAAAAATATAAAACGTCCCTGCTTAAAACACTTTTACAAACGTCTTTAAAAGGCACTGAAGCAAATCATTCATTCTACTATCACACCACCTATGACTCATTTGTGTCACACATCACACATGGGGCTGTGCCCAGCGTTAAATGTGGGGAAACAGACCTAAAAACCAGACTGTGTAAGACCTAATTTAAAAATTCGAAAGCGCTTCCTGTTTACAGCAAGTCTGCAGCGAGTAGGCGTAATAGTGAGTGGGTTGGTGGGTGGCAGTTACTATCCTGAAACTGGCAGTTCTTCTGATGGTGAGGGGCCTCATGAAATATACCTTACTCTGGTATACCTCTCAATAGTTCATACCTCCTTGAAACCCAGCTGCGGTGAACACATACCACACAGAGGTTTCAAAGCTCAAAAAATTTAAACATTTGCCAGCATCCAATTACGGGCTCATCATCGTACTCAAGAGGCCGTCGATATGTGTACTTGGAGGTTGACCACAGTCTAGTGCTGGCATCATTGTTCATACAGCCTGTATGTGTACAGTATGTGTGGTAGTCAGCATACACCCTAACCCTTCCTAAAGCAACCTGAAATACACAAATCTGCATTAGGACATTTTGCTTTTGCGCTTGTATCGAAATCACAGCTCTCTTCTCTTCAAAACTTTTAGACCTGTTCTGATAAAACGCAACTGGCTTTACTTTCCATCTCCGATGCTTACATGTGAAACTTCACGAAGAGCCGGAGCATGAAGCAAAGGGAGAATGGTGTGTTTGATGTGGATCTGAATCTTTCTTGAAAAATGACAGGACGGGGAATCGGTCTTTGTAGAAAATGAGTTCTCAGAGTTTTCTTCTTTCCTTCTGGTTTATGATAAAATTTGTTGTTGGGTGTCGCGCTTGTCTGCGTTTGTAAAGCCAGCGACATAGGTAACACAGATTTATCACCTTTTTTATTTGATCTAAGGAAGCTGGATGCAGTTTTTATGGACCAAATATTATGATTAATCACAAAATAGCATGACGTAGGTCTCATAATCAATCACATTTCTTACATCTTGAAGGCTGAGGTAATGGGAGCACTAGTGTTAGAGGATTTGTTTGGACTCCAGCACGTCCGGATGACAGTCCAGAAACTGTCTGCAAGTCCAGCCGTCTTTTAAAACTAAACTTTTAAACTTTAAAAATGTTCAAGTTAGAAATGGAGTTTCATGTGAACTACATAATTATCAAAGGCATTTTATGGTTCCCTTCTGAAGAGTTTGGCAGTGTGGGAAGCACTTTATAGCTTCAGCGGGCTCTTAAGAGCAAAACTGATGACAGACCCAAGTCCATGAGCTCAAAGTGCACAGTGCTGCAGAAGCAGGTGTTGTTGTGAAGCTTGTGAACAAAGTGGCTCTGTGCTGTGGTGTTGCTGCCTTCCTGCCAGTCGTATCTTCCATGTGGGAGGAACATATCAAAACAATGAGACACTTTGCGGCTTAGTGTCTTCTGCTGCTCGCATAAGTTTAGCACATCTCTCAGCACTGTATAAGATTCATATCACCAGCCCACTAAATCACAGCCTTTTCTCTTTACTTTTAGAGGTGCGCTGGTTTGTTGTTTGCATTCCTTCACAAATATTTTACATTCACTCTCCAACAGCCTACATTTGTGGTAGAAGTTTTCTGTGCTCGGAGACAGGATGTAAGCTGTAAAATTATTGTTGTTATAATGGCAATAATTTTTTTGTTTTTCAAATCCATGTATTTCAGCCAACTCTTCCAGGGAGACATTGAGGCAACCCCAAGACTTCGGGTAGGACATCCTCACAAAGGAAGCACCCATAAAGCATCAAATTTATAATCTTTATGAACACCTTAGTTTAAAACAGCTAAAAATTCATCATTAATCAACTAAAATATTACATGTATCAAACCAAATGCAAATTTTCACAGACTCACATGGTCACAGATGATAGAAACTTACCCTGAGATCAATCACTCTGTTGTCCAGCCGGGTGTCCTGGTTAACTGTGGCTCTGCCTTCCTGAATACAAACACAAAAACACAGTCATCCTACCAAAACCTCCTCAGCCTATGAAATATTAAAAATCATTACTATTCATCTCCTCCTATTCACACAGGAGTGTTTGCCGTCAGTGTTATGGAAGCATTTTAGGGGCTTTTCACAACTCACAGGGAAAAACTATAACAAAAAAAAGAAAGAAATACAAATCATTTTTAGCTTTAAAGCTATTGGCAGCTTGCAAACCTAAAACAATGCAATCAGCCTGCAAAAACCTTCCTGGGAACAATGCAAAACTACCATTCTCCTGCAGCTTTACCACATCTACCTACTTAGCTCAGTGAGTATAACAGAGTCAAGTGCAATAAAAGACACCTGCAATGTGGGACAACAGGACAAAAAGAATATAAAGAAAAGGAAAAAGGTAACAACTGAAAAGTAAATGTTTCATCACAGGAAGAGCCGCTCCTTCCAGGGTCGTGGATGTCAGGCTTCCTGAGAAGACCCACAGGGGTTTGAGCTAATAGCCTGTGTAGCCACATCCTGCTCCAAACAGCCACACGCAGAGGGACAAACTGTTAGATGGGCAGACAGTTAGACAGACAGGGCTGTTGAGGCTAGTGTCTCTGGGGAAAGCAGGTGTTGCTACAAGTCTGTGACTGACATGCTGAATCCCAACAGAAAACACCTGAGACGCTGCTACAGCTGCAGATATTAGCTTACTGGATAAACAATGATGGGCCCTCAGCTGTCTTTGGTATTGATGAGACTCATATTAATGTGCACGCATGTACAGTGCGATGTATAATTCCACAGCAGATACGATGGATCTAAAGCTACGAAAAAAATGACATCCTGCCGTTTTATGTGTTAAGCCGATTCAACGGCTACATCAGGAATGTTATTATTGGAAAATTCAATGTTTCCACTTTGCAAATCTGGGAGCTGTAGCTGATCCTCTATACTAGAATAATCATTTTTTGGTTTGAATCAGGAAACAGAGCCAACTGCTTTGAGCTGGAATTCCGCTTAGCCATCGTTTTTTGGTGCTGCTAAACCAGCAGCCTCAAAGGTTTACATGTATTTCTAACCACCTATACTGCAGCTAGGAAAAAGAATGGCTTTTTAAATGCTTCATGATTTTCTTGAATGATTCTGCATCACTGCACAATTCCTTAATTGCAATTCAGAGAACTCCCTCAACACTGGCAGCCGGCTCTTATAAACACTGTGCGATGAAATCACCATTTGCATGAGGAGGGTGATTAAAACAAGGTGATTAGGTTTAATCAGCCAATCCTTGACTCTGCCAAAAACACAAATCTCCATTCTCCTCACTGAAAACAGTCTCACTGAAAGAGCGCCGTTAGAGCTCAGCATGCACAGAATGCGTTTCCATTTTGCTTTTTATATAAAGTATTCAGATAAAAACGGACTTATATTCATTGTGTAGTCAGACTAAACCCATCTGTGCACTCCATGACAGTGAATGGACTCGCACACACACAGTAACTATCAGGCCTTGTTCTTTTTACACTGAGAGTCTGCTTTTAGAAGTTTTTAAGATACCTAAAATGCTGCCAATGATGTCCAAATGAATAATAATTACTCAGCTAATACTCTAACTGCACTTTGACTCCCCTCATCCATCCCCCCATTCATCCTCACCTCTTCACCCTCTCCATCAGGCCTGACAGCGTCCTCCAGCTGCAATGGGAGACGAGGCTCAGCCTGGCTGATGACAAAAATCTGAGAAGGGAAACGATAAAAAAAAAAAAAAAAAAAAATCACAAAAAATTAAAAGTGTGACAAACCACCGATGTTTTTATTCGATGCTGAGACAATGGAAAGTCCCGGGACTCCAGAAACAGGTGAAGAAGGTGAAAATGAAAGAGGCTAAAAGCTGCATCTGTTAAAACCTCATCAATGTGTGAGAAAATCACCTACGTGCTGCTTTGTGTTTTTATGTTTTTCATTTACATTGGGCATCATAGCAGAGAAAATCTCATCCCATTCACCAAAATTTGATGCATTCACTACATCAAATTCTTTTGCAGTACAGTACGTAAGAGTAAAAAGGAGCCTTGAGGTGACTTTTGTTTCATTTTCTTGGCATATAAATAAAATGGATGTTACTTAAAGCTCAGATACTGCGTTAAATCAAGAGTTTAAAAGGAAGAGTTAAATGGTCAATGCGCTACAGTGAAAACCTCTTTGGTACCTGCTTGAATAACATGAATTATGGATGCTTCATTGTCTGGGTGCGTACGCACTGCATATGCTGGGAGGCAAAATATACACCCTCTGGTATTTTTATTTATATGTGTAGGAGACATCTGCGGTTTTAAAAGCAACTGTATTATCTTCTCTATGTTTACATATCTGTCTGCTAAGAAGTGCCCATTAAGGACTGCAGTGAAAGTGCCAACCCTTTCAACGTGGAGCTCGACGTCCTGCTGGGAACAGCTCTCGATCTTCTGCTCCACTTTCCTCACTGTCGCCTCCACATCGACGATGCTCTCCTTGGTGATGCTGGTGGAAACATTCAGGGGGAGGAAAGTGTAAGTGATGCACGCTAGTTACAAAACAGATTTATCTGTTTGGAAAGACGAGCAACTGTGAAAACCACATATCCGTTAAAGTATGTACAATGCTTGTAGACAAGTTTTTACATTTGTCATGCTTTTATGCACAGAGGATAGTGCGGGGTATATGGGTGGGTGATTTTTGACTGGGCGGTAGGTTTTTTTAAGGGTTTTTTTCCCCCTCATGTGTTTTAAAATAAAAACAGCACTGATATTTGCATATGGGCTAATTGACATACCGCAAGAGCTTGTGGCGTACGAAACCACATTGCCCTGTTCATAATAATCGTGAACGTGAGACTACATTAGATTCAAATTAACAGGTTGCAACAAGGCAGAATATGCTATCATTTTCATCATTTTCATGTATTTTTTAAACAAATGGGTGTCTGTTGGTGATTGTTTATCTCACATGGGAAGAAAACAAAACAAAAAACACCTGCAAAACCATTTTACCCACTAAAATTTATTTTAGGCCCCATGTGGTGAAATTTCTATCACCACATTATTTGTCAAAAGGTGTTTATTTAAAGACCTGGGTGAGACTCGGGCCATATCAAACAGCTAAGCAATTCAACAACAGTTTTTAACTCAGCTGGAACGATAAATTATAGCAGTGTGCACAATCTTAACTTTCTTATTGAAACAGTAATTTCAGTCACAAAGGAAAAATAAACACGAGCACTGGGGCTCGAGGGGGGATTTGTAAGCTTTGATAAAACTTGCCTCATACTACAGCTCCTGGAAAGTACCCAGCTCTACTACAAAAACTCTTTGACTTTGAGAGCTGGGGTAAGAATTTCCTCTTGTGAGCCACAGCATACCAGGGAACCCTTTCTAATTTCCTTATAATCAGTTTTAAACAACAGTGCAGCATCCCCCTGCACAGGCTCCTCACTGAAACCCAAAGTAACATCTGAGGTACAACGCCCACTGTCTCACAGCAAACGGCCAGATGGGAAACCCGCTGTAATCCACCACTCGTCCTCATTACAAAGCAGTAATGAGGGACCGAACACTGGGGTACCGCCGTCCCTTCAGCCCCACGACAGCTGCCACCAGACCCAATCCCCTCCAGTCGGAGATCAGCTAGATAAATAAATCCCCACATTAATAACCTCCTCTGCAGGACAAAAGTCTAATGACAACACACTGAGCGCACACCAACAGAAACAGATTCATTCAACACAAGAAGGAAGAGAAAAGGGAGCGAGCGCTCGAATCAGTGATCCAGGAAGGACAAGCTGACTGTTTCGGCAAGCCTGACTCCAAACTGCCTCTAACTTAGCTGACTGAACAAGTGTTACAACATAAATTCCTGGCTGTAGTCGCTTTCAGATTTCTTCAGCTTCGAAGTTATAACATGTATCATCTTATATTACCACTTTGAACCCCAAGAACCAACAGTAAAATCAGCATATCACTCTAAATGGCCTCATATCAGCATTAAAAAGAAGGATTCTTGCCTCCTGTCGATGACCTCAGAGGACAGTGAATCTCATTTACAGGTAAATGAGATTTTAAATCTCAATGGGTTTTTCCTTGTTAAATAAAGTAATAAATAAATAACCCCCATCAGGTGATGACACGTACTCTTCCTCGGCCACACAACAATTATGAAAAATAACTAGTTTTTAACATAACTGTTCCTTACTCTGCCTCCTGTCAGTTTTAAAATCCAAATCTGTGTACATCCAGGTACAGTACAGCATCACAAAGTAGTGCTGTCACAAAAAAAAACAACAACAGTTTAAAAAGCGCTCTGAATTAAACCGACCAACTCCATAGCAAACAACTGACATGTTGTTCCTTTTCAGAGCTCAGCCACAATTTCTTCGCTGCTCTACATTCAGCACTTGAGAGGTACTTGAGAGTAAAGGTTGAGCACAGGCAGAAGATCACTTAATTAAACTGTGAGAATGGACGGATGATCACTTGGACATGCAATACAAGTAAGGGGATTCTCAGCAATGCAATCTCCGTCCTTAGAGCAGTTATGAGGGGATTTACTTGTAATCCAGGGTCTCAATCAGCTTGTCAATCATCAGACCACATTGTCTGACACTAAATGTGCGCCAAAAGCTACAGGAGTGATAGTGCCACCTGTTCTTAGAGATACAACTACAAACAGAAGCACAGCAACAATGTTGTTTTGGAAACCTGCTTGGTAAGCAACTGCAAAGTGGTATGACTTTGCTGTTGTTTAGTTCTGATGCAAGACGGTGTTGTCTTGACAACCATGTCATCACTTTCACTTGCTGTGGTGTTAGGCTGTCAGGTGGGCATAAGATTGCAAAACAATCCAACTGTCCGACCACAACATTGCAGAACAAGACTGAGGAAGTGCTGCACATAAAAGAAATCACTGGTTACAAAAATATGTTAAAGTGCAAGGAGAACACTATTTATATATAAATTTATATATAGTAAAAGGCACCATCTTTTGACGTACCCTCATTTTCAAAACATAAAAAAAAAAAAACCCCAAAAATTGCCAAGTATCGTGCAGGGCCTCTATAAGCTGCCACACAGCCCAGTCCCACTGAGGAACATGAACACTCCACAGGAGCTCGTGTGGTTTTTGGGACCTGGATGTTCGGTTCTGTGGCGACTCTGTAGCTCAAGCATTTTTCAGAGCATCCTGTTGAGCTTTTTTCCTGGTCAGGCTAAACCTTGGCTTTTTCGTAGTGTCGCTCGGGCTGTTCTGGGGCAGTTTCAGTGCACAGACAGCGCACACCGTCCTAATGAAGGAGGCTGCTGCTGTCAGGGAGTGGTCGGTGTGGATGTTGTACACCGGGGATTACCACAGCAATCGAATTTTAAATACATGGTTGGTGTTATTCATTTCATCTGTTAGGGGTTCAAATGTTGAGGCTTAAAGGAAATTACAGTTTGGAGCTGCAGACCCCTCTCTGCCCGTCTTTGGAGCTATTTTGAAAGCCCCGATGCCATATTACAACAGCGGCAAGAAAAAGGCCAGCTCAGTGACTATAAAGAGGAACTATGGCTGTGTCAGCAGCTGGTGATACTTGTTACAAAGTTATGGTCAAAACTCTGGTCTGAGCAGCAGTGACCTTGACCTCATTAGAAAAATTTGCCTGTGTCTGGGTTAAAATTTCCCATGAACCTCATGATACCGCAACAAACTTACACCGAGATCTCAGGGCCTCATTTCTGAAAACATGAACATAATGCGTGCGTGTCAAATGGTAATTTAGGCACATGCTGCCCGTCATCAAACATTTAGCAGCGCCGACTTGTTTACATACGGCTCAGACAGCTGTGTACATTAAAACCAACGTTCATTACTTACATCTTTCATCAAGTCTCCTGTTTTTCAACAAACCGTAGCAAAAGAAAGCCAATGTTATCAAAGCATTACATGAAATTAATATTTGTTCAGCGGTTAGTTGCGTAGTTTTGTGTAGTCTAATACAACAGACTGTTTTGAATGTATTCAGGGTGGATCAAGGATCAAGGTAGGAAAACTCTGGGGAAATGCAGCGTGAGCAGCGCCTGCTGCCAATGAGGTCAACGTCTCGAACGTCCCGTTACGGAGGTTGACGACACTCCAAAGATGTTTGGCAGTTTTCAATCAAATCGTCTCATGCCAACTTATAAGCCTCAAATGTTTAAAAATGTTTTAAGCCTATCAGAACATCACACTTGTGCAACTAAATAGTAGCTACACTTTAAAAGAAAAAAAAAAACACACACACACACACACACACACATTCATTACTGCAATCCCTGCATTGCTTAAGATCAGTGTTATCCCATGTCTTAACTGTCATTTCAGTCTTGCAGATTACAGTCGGGGTGTTACCTTTTGCTTAATTTAGCAATGTCTAAGAAGATGTATTATGTGATAATTAAGTTCTTCCCTCTTAAATTCACTAAATACTGGGCGTACTTCAAAATAACTGTTTGGGTTTTTTAATGAATAAACTGCATATTTCAGTAAATTACATCAGGTGCATCATAAATCATCATGCATCATTTTTTGTGTCAATTTAAAACCCCAATAGGGTTTCTTTTTAAACAAATAAGCCCTGCTGCAAACCTCTAACGCGAGCCTAATCTAACATCATTATCAGCAACACCCCTTTTGTTTCTTTAATAAAGTGCACATCCGTGGATGGTTATGTCCATTCATCGACTACCAGTAATGGGCTATAGTTTGGCTGCTAACATGACTAATGATTCTTGCTCTTAATTATTTCTCCCTACTCTGATCCAAGGAGCTGTATCTGCCATCTTGACAGGAACTGCCCCATTAGGCCACTGCTGTATTCCGCCCTGTTGAAAGCCAGCTTTACTGCCAAGTGAAAAAATGATTGATTTCCCCGCCTCCACCTCGGTCAGACGTGTGAAAATGGATCAGTGGACCGTTATGGCCAAGGTTTTTTTTTCCCACCATTGTTTCTGCCCTCTCTGACAGGAAGAACAGTCTCGGTACTTACTTTGCGGCAACTTGACCATCTGCTTGCTGGCACGATCCTTACCCCCCACTGCGACCAGTGCCTGCACGTTAAACTGCTGCTGACGCAAGACCAAGAAGCATTGCTTCCCTGAAAGCAAAACAACAATAGATAGAGCTCGCTTTTTTACAATACAAGCATAACAGCCTTGTCAGAATAATACCTTGGGCACTCTGTCTGAAGCTAAGTAGGTTTGTTCAGTCAAAAGGGCTGTGTGTGTGACTTGAGATGAGTGTCTCACAGCTGTAGGGAATCAGATGAAGTGTCAAACATTTGCAAACAGAGCCTTGTCTTTGAAGAGCACTGTGTGGAGAAAGGCTGATTGCTACCTTCCTATCAAACATATACAGGGACCTAGGAAGAGTGTAAACACGTTAGCCACAAAGACTGAGGGCAGGAGATAATCAGACCACCCAGTTACTTTGATGTTTGTTGCCTGTGAGAACAGGGCGGGTGGTGGAAATAATAGTGATGCCAAAATCCCACCAACAGATGTACCTCATCTCACACAATTCAGGATGTTATTCTGCTCACACAGACATCCTACAGCAAGCAGAGAAATGAAGACACAAGTGGAGAGGAAGTGACTCTTGATTCTGGAAGTTATCTTTAAAGGAAATGGTTAAAAAAAAAAACATCACAGAGACTATAGTTTATTTGCAAAAGGCTCACTGTTTATGGAGAGGAGCAATAACCAGGCAAAGCTCAGAGGGTTATTGTATTCAAACAGTGAAGCTTCGTGACTGCCAGCAACTGGAACTGAGGGGGGACAGGTTATCTGATCTTCCAATTGGCAGTGACAAGCTAGCCTGACGGTGATATCAAAAACACCTTCAGGTTGTCAATCTGCTTAACAAGGAAAGAGTGGAAAAACAAATCGGCTTTGTAACGCCTCACAATCTTAAAAAAATTATTTCACAAACAGGAGCAAAAAGTCTTTTAAAATTCTGACTTTACTCTGGGAGTGTTTGGTGCATAAAGTTGCAATAAAAGCTTTATGCTTCTCTTCTAGCACAGGCCTCCAGTGTTGAACCTAAAGACAGCGATGTCTGTCATTTACATCATTTGAAATGGAACACCAAGTGAAAGCCAAACGATCTCTCT
>NC_140541.1:40940489-40941902 GCF_057382185.1 Mchenga conophoros
AGCCGTCCCCTTAATGTGGATGGGTGGATGTGGGTCAGCATTCCTCCTGTAGTCCACGATGAGCTCCTTGGTCTTCTCGGTGTTAAGCAGCAGGTTGTTTCTGTCGCACCACTCAGCCAGACGATCCACCTCCTCCCTGTAGGCGGCCTCATCGTTGTCACTGATGAGGCCAATCACCGTGGTGTCATCTGCAAACTTAATGATGGTGTTGGAACCATCAGCAGGTCTGCAGTCGTGGGTGAAGAGGGAGTAGAGGAAAGGGCTCATCACACAGCCTTGTGGTACACCGGTGTTCATTGTGATGGTAGATGAGCAGTGGTTATCCAGCCGGACATGTTGGGGGCGGTTGGTCAGGAAGTCCAGTAACCATTTGCAGATGAGGGAACTGATACCCAGGTCTGTCAGTTTCCTGATGAGTTGTGAGGGGTGGATTGTATTGAATGCTGAACTGAAGTCTATAAACAGCATTCTGGCGTAGGTGTTGTTGTTGTCCAGGTGTGAGAGGACAGAGTGCATTGCGATGGAGACTGCATCCTCTGTGCTCCTGTTCCGGCGGTATGCGAATTGGTGGGGGTCCAGGGTGGGGGGAGACAGGATTTGAAGTGTGCTAGGACCAGTCGCTCTAAGCACTTAGTGATGATGGGGGTGAGTGCTACTGGGCGGTAATCATTGAGGCAAGATGGGTTGGAGTTTTTGGGTATCGGGACGATGGAGGTGGATTTGAAGCAGGCCGGTACCACAGCGTGGGCCAAGGACAGATTGAATATGTCTGTGAGCACTCCTGCAAGCTCCCCAGAACACGCTCTGAGAACACACCCGGGGATGCCATCAGGGCCTGCAGCCTTGTGGACATTGATCCTGCTCAGCACCGCTCCTACATCGGTGGGGGAGAGAGTCATAGGTTGGTGGTCTGGCGTCATGTCTGCTTTGGTTGTGGTTGTGGGGTTCCCTCGCTCAAAACGAGCATAAAAGTTGTTGAGCTCGTTGAGGAAGGAGACATCAGAGGATGCGGGGGAGGGTTTGGTGGTCCTGTAGTCTGTGATGGTCTGGAGTCCTTGCCACATGCGTCGGGGGTTGGAGTTGGAGAAGTGTTCTTCTACCTTCTTTTTGTAATGGTGTTTGGCTTTTTTGATGCCCTTCTTTAGATTAGCCCTGGCTGTACTGTAGGCGTGTGCATCTCCTGACCTAAAGGCAGTGTTGCGGGCCTTCAGGAGGAGACGAACATCCCGGTTCATCCAAGGCTTCTGGTTGGGGTACATGGTGATCCGTTTCTGGGTGGTGACACTGTCTGTGGTTTTGGAGATGTAATCCAGTACAGATGAGGCGTACTGGTCCAGGTCTGTGTGGGTGAACATATTCCAGTCTGTGTTTTTAAATCTGTCCTGGAGCACTGCGTCTGTCCCCTCTGGCCAC
>NC_140541.1:40942002-40975705 GCF_057382185.1 Mchenga conophoros
TTTAGCAGGAATTTATTTAAACCTGCAGGAATTTGCAGAGGTGGAGTTCAAGTTACAGAGCAGACATGTATATGTTTTAAAACTGATATATTTTTATTTCATTTTACTGAAAAAGAATTAAAAAGTTTTACAAGGAGTAACATTGTCTAAATTGCCTGAATAAATGTCATTTTACAAAGCTGTTAACCCTTGTTTTACCATTGACCTGGTGGTGGAACCACTGTACAAGCGCTTTTTAAATGACCATAACTCCAATAGTGTTTGTCCTAGAGGCAACATTCTAACAATTTCGGGAAGAAGAGAAGACGAGCTTTGCTGAGATATTTGGTAATCAAAGGTAATTATGGTATTCACAAGGTACTGCTGTCTGAGCACGAAGATGAACTAGCTGGGTCTAGATTTAACCATGTGCATGTCGCATTATTGTAAGATTATTGCTGGTCTTGAAAGACATTTCAAACACTTCCTGAAATACGAAAATTATTTTGGAATGTTACAGCCAATATTATAAAATAAGGCCAGGCAGTCTGTATGACACTTGGTGATAAAGAGTAAAATAGCAGAGAATCGCTGTGTGGAATTAACTTTATTTGGCAGCAATAAGAAGCACGTATGGAGGTATGTAAGTGCTGACTGTGGATGGTTGAAGCGCTGCTCTAACTGTGTGTAAGAGGTTATTATAGAGACTGAAATATGAAAAAGAATCAGTGTTAGGCTGTTTATGAACATGTTTGTGGTTTTAACAGCACGATAAAATTTCCATAAATGATTCCACTCGGTCATTTTATTCACCTAAAAAATCTTAATATGCCTTAGTATATTTCAGTCTGTATCGCTTAACTAGACTACATCTGTCACAAATATGTTTAAAACTAAAAGTTATATGTTTTTCATTAGGTTTGAACTTCTCTGAGGAGTCAGAAATGTATCAAACAAAGCATTAAACCACTGAAAGTACTGTTTGTGTTCATGATTTGAAACATTTTGCAAAAATTCATGGTAGTAACAATTCGACTTTAGCAGTAGCAGATTTGTCATCATTGTAGGTGATTGTCAGATGATCCGGTCACATGACACGGTCATCAGGTAAACAGGAAGTGATAAAGGCCCTCCAGCTTTAGCAGGAAGCTTTTGGATCTTGCTGAAGCCTGTGTTGGATTCTCTGTGTTGGTCAGGAGGAGGAAACTCTTAAAGCAGGTAACACCACAGTGGCTCTTTGGTTTGTGCTGGCTGTGTATGGGCGACATTTGTTGTGTTACGATTAACTTGGCTAAAATTTGATGAACAGTGAAACTATTTTCAAGTAGGCAGAGACGCAAAATAAAGGCCCATGCTTGTGTTTAGCTGTGTGATGGTACCAAATGTAAACAATAAGCTTCAACGTGGAAGTCTATGGGAGGCAGAGTCCTTCAGCCCGACTCAGGTGGCTATGACCGCTCTGAGGTGATTGGTCCTGTGAGACACACCACTTTAGAGGCTCTTTTTTAAGAAAAGCAGGAAGTAACATTTTCTCGTCTGCTGTGTAACATGCACTGATGCTAACACACCTGATGACAGACGTGATGACAGACGTGCTGACAGACGTGCTGACAGACGCTTTGCAGCCAACATACAGCGTCTGACTCGGTGCGCTGATATTACAGTCCACGTGATGAAGACATTTGTTTTGTCAATAATACACTCTGCTCACACACACACACACACACACACACACTGCCATTACTGCTGTCATACCTGTTGTCCATCATCTTCTTTCATTTAAAAATGAACATCAAACTCTTCTGTCTTCAATCTCTCTCACACACACACAGCTCAGAGGTTAATGTCCCCCCGAGGGGCCACAGCAGCCTGACCCCTGACGTTTCCCAGGATTCTCCTCTGCTCCTGGCCTCTGGTCTACATTTTATACTCCATAAACATGCGATCAGACATTTTAACGCTGCAGAGTCAGGTCTGAAAATGGGTTCCCCAATGAGAGCTCAAAATCGTAGCGCGAGACTCTGTCACTCAGGCGGTAGTTGTTGTGCAGAAGAGCGGTGTGACGGCGTGCTGTGTACACGTGAGCGTGCTGCTGTTTCTCGTGCATGTGATGGACATTCGCGTGAACACATTTGACTCAAGTGGTTTTTATCTCAGTGGGGAGCTGCAGCAGAGGCACTAAAAGCACGTACCCATTGTTAAAGCACATAAAGATGGTACAGCAAGCTGCCAGCTCAAACTAATACAGCACGCTTTAGAAGAATAACATTGCTTACAGGTTTTTACTGGGTTGTATTTTAAGTAGTCTTTTATTGAAAAACTAAATTTTCCAGTGGCACTAAGAGCTCAATTTATCATTTCTTTCTGTGATTGTTTTTATTATTTTGTACTTTTTTGTAATTGTAACTCTAAAAGTAAACTAAAACTCTTCCTTTTCTGCCTTGACTAGTTAATGTAGTTAACTAGTTAACTGAAGTAGTTAACGTTTTCATGAAATTTAGTTAGCTTAGTTGCTAAGTTGCACCTAGCTGACTAACTGGCCTGATATTGAATGTTGCAGTAGAAAGCAAATGTTAGTGACATATTTGTAGCTTTGTGTCCTTACACAATTTCCTGAGTAATTTCACTTGAGTCAAATGTGTTCACGCGAATGTCCATCACATGCACGAGAAACAGCAGCACGCTCACGTGTACACAGCACGCCGTCACACCGCTCTTCTGCACAACAGAATTATTCCTGTTTGATATTATACACAAGTTAGTATTGTTGCTCCCATCAGCTGAACTTATTTTGTTAGCTGGCGAACTAGCATGTACACTTGTTTATTAGTTAGAAATACATTTACCAAGAAAGACACAGTTAGCTAGCTGTATATATACACTGCATTAATCTGGTTATAGCAAATTTGTAGTTTTAGCAGATTTTACTTAAAAGAAAATGTTTCCTGCGTGGAGTTTGTATTAATTAGTCAGCCTTATCCATTCAATATAATATTTTTATTATAACAAATAAAAATAACAAATCTTGTTTGTTAGCAGGCACGTTCGCAGGCACGCTAGCACTAGCCAGCACTGGCCAAAAGATCAACAGCTCATGATTAGATATAACTGCACAAACCATCTCCTCTTAAACTTAAGGCTTTCTAACCTTTTGTAGTTTTCTACTGATAGTCAAATTTTTATTTAGAAAGATTCATTAACTTCTAACTAAGCTTACAGTAATTTAGCTGCTAATGCACAAATAATGTATTTATAATTGGTGTAAAGTATTCTTCCTAGCTAGTTAACTGGAGGTGGGAGACTTCATTTTGCATTATTTCGGAAATTGTGAGTTCTGGTAAATAGCAAAACAGGGTAGCATGAAACTCATTATTGTCAAAGGATTTCTTTTTAAATGTATATTATTGCTGATCAGTTGATTGCTAGCCTTTATTTCTGTCTGTATAACATTAACAGCCTCTTTCCAGGCGCTGGGCCCAGGCACTTAGGGTAATATTGTTCATTGTATCTGCCAGATAAACCAAGTCAAACAGTATATGAATAATGTGTGTTTCAGTACTGGCTGATCTGCCAGACCCTGGAGCTCTCTGTGATCCTCATTAAGGCCCTCAACAAACCTTAGCCTCTTGGCAGTCTTACCCATCATCATTATCGATAAACACAAACGACTGAGTTCCTTGCTATTTGGGCTTCTCGTGTGCCATCGTGTGCATGTTCCATGAAAATTGTCTGCCATTTTGGAAGTAATACAACCAAAATTGTATGTGTATGCGTATTCCCTGATTCGTTGGCGCATGCTTCCTGGAGGCTCGCAAAGGTTGCTAGGCCCAAAAACCTTCTTATGATTGCTTGGGTTGCTGCAGATTGCTACAGTTGCCCATTGTTTCCATGGAGGATTGACTTCACTGCTAACTACTCACCACTAGTAGGGAAAACGCTGCACCGCAAACCCAAAACAAAAGACATTTTCCTTCAAAGTAAATATCGTGCCTCTCTGATGCCGCTAACATGTTACAAAACGTGCCTCAGCGCTACTGAAAACGCAAAACAAAAAGTGCATCTTTTACTGTTATTTGAAGGCAAACTGTTGTATTTTTCACAGTTTTACTACTGTTTGGGGAGTGTTTGCAGACAAGTCAGCATCTTCCATGTAACTGCAGCAATCTGTTATGGACCAAAACAATCAAAAAATGGTGCAGTACCAATTTCACCTCCAGCAACCACTTACGGGTAGTTAGGTAGTGTTTGAGGAGTCTGGTGGTTGTTACAGTCTCCAACTGGTCTCCAGCCCTATCACTTGACATTACAGTCACATGTCCAAAATGGCAGACAAGTTGACACATGACTGCAAAGCTGAATTCAAATAAATGTTAATGTGATGGTCTTAACATGTGTCCGACCATCTGTTGTCGTCTGAAGCGTTTCATGATGTGTTGATATGATGATAAAGGGAGCAAAGCAGGTATTTCCAGTTCTGCTGACTCAAGATCAGAGGGGAGTATTTTTAATGGGTATAAAATGAGGAGATGTGTGTGCTGGTGTGTGTGTTCGCATCTATGCGTGGTATTGTGTGCCTGCCAGTGTCCCAGCCAAGCTGCTAATGATCCGCTAGTCATGAGGCCTTTAAGGCAAACCCAGGAGGCCCACCAGGCAGCCCACAGAGCAGAAAATATAACCACACAGCCCAATAAAAACATCACATCTCCATAAAGTTAACTATTGAAAAAGTACTTCTGCTTTTATAGATATGAAATTATACTTTTCCAATGGGATTCTTGGACCTTATTCTGGTCGTGTAAAGGTAAAGGACAGGTCAGGCTTTCAGCTGGGCTTTAATGTATTAACATAGCAGAATAACCGAAGCAACTCAGAGAGCGAGAGAGAGGAAAGCTGGACTGATGTGCAGTTCTTTCATCAAGGGAGCAGAATAATATAGAAATATTCCTACAGCAGATGTAAGCTGGCCGAAAGGGTTCTGCGTTAACATCAAACAGAATCATATTCCAGTGAATATCACAGTAAGGCTCACAGACTAATCCTTTACATAGGAATGAAATTCGCAGGATTTTGTTAAATCACAATAATTTACATAATTAACTGTGTCTTCACATGATGTAGGATGTTTACAGATTTAGTCACAGCCGTCAGACTCTTCAGATTTATTCAAAAACTGTGGACAGTTTACAACTAGAAAGAAAAAGCTCTGGGCTGCGGTCTGATTATTACGCTGTTTGCGTGTCTGAGTCACTTGCGCTCAGCTGCAGACAAAATTAAGAGGCCACCACCCTACAGACGCAGTCATTGCTGCAGAGGTGTAGCCGCTGCTCAGAAGGTTTTGGACAGATGACTTGATGGAGAGTGCAGATCTGCTTCGATGTTAGGTGCCAATAACATGCCACTTGCAGGAAGAGTTTAAAAGACCTCTTTGTGAGAACGTGATAGTATGTGGATGGAGGTTATGTGATTAGTTCAGATAGGCCAGGCACTCTAAATAGAAAGTAAGGTAAATGGACTGATACTTTCTACTCAATTTTGAGATCTCAAATTACAATCTACTGTAAGTCTCACAGAGTAGACTGCCTTTAAGCACTGCTGTTATACCAATATTTAACATTAACACACTTAAATGCATCAGGGGTCAGTATCTTCACCAAGGATACTTTATACGTGGACTGCAGGAGCCGGAATCGATCCAACAACTGTCTATGAGTAGACGCTCTACCACCTGAGCAACAGTTCTGCTTCTTTTAAAATAGATTGGTTGCTTGTAATATGTGCACTAAAAACATTTTGTGAAATGTCAAACGTAAACAATCAGCTGACCCCAAGAAGTCAACGGTCACCTACTTCCTGTCTGACCAGTTCTGACATCACTCTCTGTTGCCAGCTTCTGAAAAGTCTCTCGATTCACCTTCCTTCACCTCCCACGGATCATTATCTACTATTTGTCTCATTCCTACATGGGGATGTGATGTGGGTTGTTTATGTCTAATTTCTGGAAAGAGTACCTTCTGACTGGAAACTCATTGATGTTTCCATCAAGAAGACACTTAATTCTGAAAAGTGACCTTCTCCAGAGAAGAACAGAAAGGATGTACCTTCACTAATAGTGAAGCTTTTCTACACTGCGGCTCAGTTTACTGTCGACTCATTTCACTTGTGATGGATGGATCCTTGTATTATGACTATAGAGCCCATCACCATGTGGCGTCAAATGCTTTTACATTAGAGGTTCCTGCTTGCTTCCCTTGCGGCAGAAGCTATTGAGCTCCCAGTGAAGTGTAGCAAAGGAGTCGTTTAAAGAAAAGGAAAATAAGGTAGAGAAAAGAAATTCATAAAGTGGAGACAAAAAAATGGAGGCAGGCAGATAGGACGAGATGTCAAGAAACACTAAGCACATGTGGAGAAAAGAGAGTGTGAGGGACGGTAAAAAAGAAAAAAAAATCCTTTCTCGCCGACCAATTTTCGTCTGCTCTGAGTGGCTGTCCACTTGTGCACACACCATACACCTCCTCTGGCTAACTACCTGACAAAACAGAAGTACCACAGAGCCAAGACGGCCTGTTAGCAGCGAGACATCAAAAAGCCGACCCGGTGAATCGCTGTTCTCCTCTGAGTCACGGCACCGGGCCTGTCAGGTGGCACCGCCAAAGAGAAACCTTGAAAACGAGAAGCGCGTTCAGGAGGGAAGACATGGGAAACAAATGGCGGAGGCGGCTTGTGTGGGTGTGGGTGTGAAGAATTACAGTATGAGTGGACTTCAGCAGGGAGACAGTGAAAGCCTTCAGAGGGACTAAAGTCTGCTAACAAATACAAAAGTGAAGTACACACTGACGTGGACGTTGTTCTCAGAAAACACTGAATATTTAAAGCTGGTTCTTTGCTTTCAGTGACTGACTTGTAGTTTGTACCTGCTGCATTTTACATTTTTATAACAAACCCTGCCACCATGAGACCACACGTTCAGCTTGGCATACAGCCACCATGATGCTACCATCTCTTTTGAAGACATTATTTTATCTCCATCGTTGCTGCCAACATAGAATAGACTTCCTGGATGATCTACCACAAGGCAGCCAAATTATTGATCAGATAATTGCATTAGAAATGCTCCCAAAGGCAACAACTGCACAAATGTGGTCAGGAGGTCCAGTTCACTGACTCGAGTTAGCTGAGGTTCACTGAACCTTTCAGTCAAGAGGACACGGTCCTAATAATGCAGACTTTAAGCCTTGATAAAAACTTAAACAGATGAGTTATAAAATGATTCTCCTGCCCTAAAGTTGTTATGAAGAGGAAGCTAGCTATAGAGACCAAACAGGTTTTTGTATCAGACTGTAAACATGTTTATTTCTGCTGTAAAGTTGGACCTCGGGAGTCTATAGGTATGTCCCAAAACCTAGGCAGTATCCTTAGGAGGCCACATTTGAAGGCCAATTACGTCACAGCCAGGTGACGAAGGCTGTCCCAATTCGAAGGCTGCTCTAAATTCAGCTGACAAATGCGTCCTTCATTTTCCCGGAGTTGAAGGATGGGTCGGGTGTATCCTTCGTGGCCCACCGTATCCTAGAATTCATAGCGTGGCCCAGCCAATTCCAGTTTCCAACAATGGCGGCAGCTACTTAGTGTTAATATTACTGTTTCTGGATCACAAAATAAACTTTGAAGATATTTGAGAATGTAGCTGTGTAAACTTCAAATATCTGCTCGGGTTATCAAGACATCATATTTGCAAAAGTGCTCCAACATTTTCAGAGACATCTGTTACCCACCAGCTTGATAGCTAGCTGGGGTTCGAGGCTCACTACAGCCGGCGAGAACAGCAAACACCCAGCACATCGTTTTCAGACCTCCTGCGGTCTTTCGCTACTCAGGTTAAAAATTATATGCAAGTCATTTATATCACTTAAAAATTTAATTGTCTGGCTTTTTTCAGTGTTTTATTTGTTCCTGAGTAAATCAGTTTGGCTGAGATTACAGCTGAATAAATGTCAAACAGAAAACTGATTAAACAGAAGTGTGAGATGGTAGAGAATTTACTTCAACGTCCTGTTTTATTTTAGCGAGCAAGGAGCAGACAGCTGAGTTTATTAAACTCCACCGAGACAGCTGGTGACGCAAATCTGAAGGCTAGACCGTCCCATTTCACAGCCTTGCACTTCCGGCCTTCTTGGTCTTCGAAGGACCCGGCCCACATAGACAGCGAAGGCTGGATCCTCCGAAGGACGTGGTCTAGCTTCTAGGCCACAGCTTATGAGTACTGACTCGCTGCTGAAACCTCTAGTGGGGGTTAGAGGAACTGCAGTTGTTGTTACTTTAACCCTGGAGGTTGCTTGATGATGCAAAAAAAGCTAGCTGTAAGCAAAAAAAAGTTAAATTCATTTTTAAAAAACCTGACATTGGTCTCCATGATCTGCAAAACTAATGCACCAAAGATTTAAAAGTCTAGACATGCCAATGAGCTGACTGACATTTGCCTGCAGCATGTTAAATACTTGCAGCCAACTGTCGAACTGCACTCCAAGCTGAATCCGCACCCCCTGCTAGCAAAGCCACATGCTGAATGCTTGAACAAATCTGAGCTCCTCATTAACCAGTTTGCTTAAGCATGCAGCCTGTTTTTCTTTGTCTTCTTCGTGGTTTTCCTTTGCTCTCATGTCCTGTCCTCTTTCACGCGATTGTTTTCTTTTGCGAGTTTAAACCAGACACTTTGAAATGTCTGACTTGATACAGAAACACAACTTATAAATTACTGGATGCCTCGTTGTCCTCATTGTTCTCAGGGAGAGGTTTGTATTAGATCACGAGAGGCTGCAAACCACAGTCGCTCCTCAGCTTTTTGTCTGCTGTGGTTGACAGCGGAGGAATATTACAGTCGCATTGATTTCATTAAGCCGCGATGCTGAGGATGCTGGAAAGGAAAGACTAGATTGCCGATGTCTGTTTCCCTCGGTGTGGTGATATGTTGTTTTGGAAAGGATAGCGAAGGAATATGGATGGTGCTGATCATGAGGAATCTGCGGAAATGCGTTTGTCAGAGCTGCTTTCAACTCGTGCCTGTCAAAGTGCAGCTTTGTGCGATCGTTACCACTGTCAGCACACGCAGCTTCACACCGAGCCTGCATCTATCTGTTTGGAAATCTGTTAGACAACCGTCGGCCTGTTTGTGAGAGCTGTACATGTTCAGATCAGAGTGAACCCTGCCTCTGTCAGCTCAGAGGAAATGTGATACTTCAGATGGTTTGAAAAAAGACAGTTACATGTTAGGTAAGTTGTTTGGGGCTAACAAGGTCAGGCCTCTCAGTGAATAGGGAGGGAGCGACGGGCTGACTTTAAATATTTGACGGAACATAAAAACCAAAAGTGTAAAATCAAAATCTGATTGAAAACTTTAAAAAATATTTGGTAACTTTATCCCAGAATAAACCTTCGAAAGCTTGTTTTTTTTCCAGCATATATTTTTTGTTTCACGGTTCTGCGGTTATAAACCAGATGATGGAGGATTTCTGGGAATAGGCAGAGGACATGAATCCTGTCTGTCGTGGTTTTTGTAATGATCTTTGATGCTTATTTTACTCCTCCTTCTGTGTTTTTGATGGGTTTTCCCTTTCATCTGTCTAGTTTATTCTTGCTTTGCTTTTCTTATAACACCTTTTCCACCATTTCTTCTTCACTCACCTCTTTATGCACCACCTTGCATTTAATCATTATCTCTGGGTCTCTCCTACAGTGTGTGTTATGTCCTCTTTTCCTCCCCAAACCCCAAACCAGTTGCAGCAGATGCCTGCCCCTCCATGAGCCTGGTTATGATGGAGGTTTCTTCCTTCCCACTGTTGCCAAATGCTTGCTCAAAGGGAGTCATGTGACTGTTGGGATGTCTTTCTAATATGGCAAGGTCTTTCCCTTACAATACAAAATGCCTTGAGGAGACTGTTGTGACTTGGCATTACATAAATTGAGTTAAACTTCCAGAATATTCCCATTCCAGCATGGTATCGTGAAAAAGGGTATGAAAATGTGTCTCACTAAACATATTTGGCTTTTAGTGTGTATTGAATGAAGCTGGTGAGCTTTGCCTGGTCAGAGTGAAGGCAGAAGAAAAGTGTGTGTCCTGGTGTTATGATTGGTCATGTGTACTTGGTATCAGGTGGAAAAATGAGTGAAAGACTATAACCTAACCCTAACTTCTTAATGTGTCATTAATACCACAACAGGTTTAAAATGTCATGATGCATGAACTGTGCCTGAGATCATGTGCTATTTATACACAATCCCATGATTTTACGTCAGAAATCCATTTGTTATTCCAGCACATGTGGTCTTAAATGATTTTCCCACTGTGACTTTTTTCTGTTGTTAAGAGTCTAAAGTAATAATTTATTGAAAAACAAATTTGACATTGTTTATCCTAAAAATTCCTACATTTACAGATGAATAGCGTAGAAATTTGATACTCTTTAGCTCTCTAACTCAATTTCATGATTTGTGAAGAGGCAGGCAAATATTTCAGACCACAGTCGAGTTCCATCTTTGGGAATTGGCAGCAGTGCGCAGGCCTCTCCCTCTCCAGCCCATCATGTGCAAATTCTCCAACAAGAGGTTTGGTCAGCGAGCAAGCGAGGAATCAAAGGAGCGCTGTGACAAAGCTGCAGAGCTGTGGCTGGATTTTTGATCTGGACTCAATGACAGAGCGACCAGATGGAAGCCATTGCAGATTTTAAAAAAAGAAAAAGAGAGAGACACATGGCAATACGTCTCTGCTCTGCAAGAAAAGGCGTGTGAAAGGCTTGGTGGTCTGATTAAACAAGATGCTTGAAGCAAAGTGCAAAGAGACACTTTGGGTTGAAACGCCAACAGCAGGAAGTTAAATGCGTCCAAGCTACAAACTTCAGCCTTTTAATTTTCTATAAGCTGTTAGATGTTAGACTGCTGAAGCGACAGTAAGTTTCAAGGATTTACAAAGGCAGAAAATGAATTTAGTGACAGGACGGAGACCCAAAGCTTTCAGTGAAATCGTTATTGGCAGAGTTTTAGAACAGAAGTGCTTGTGTGGTCCAGCCAAAGCTCAGACTGAGGGCTGTTGTGGTGTAATGACTTGGTGAAAAAACTGGCCACAAATATTGGATCAGCGAGATTGCCGAGGAGGTTATGTGATTGGTTCAGTTTATTTGCTTGTTAGAAGGATTACTCGGAAAGTTATGGATGGATCTGCATGAAAAATTTTATTGGACGATCTGGAGTGATTTCCAGAAATCTTTGTGAGGATTTTTAACCACTATGAGATGGAGCAGAATTATACACATGGTGCCATCTTTTCACAAACACATCCCTTCTTATTTCAGTTTGAGATCCCAAACTAATCCTGATCCAGATATTTGCCTTTTAGGATCTAGTATGACATTTTTTCAGTATTTTTAATCAAAAACAATCTGTTAATGTAACATTATGATTCAAACTGAAGTTAAACCATCTGTTCTTGCAGACACAATGAAGTATTTACTGCTGATAACAAACAGAATGAGTGTTGCAAGCTAAAAACTGCTGCTGTCACTTTCAGTTTAGTCATCTGCTCGACACAAAATGCATCATGGAGAATCTACGGTGGCCCAGAGGTCCAAAACGTAACTAGAACAAAAACCAGAAACCTGACAACATTTCAGAAAACTTCACCTGATGACAGGTTGGAGTCGTATTCCTCAATTATTCAACAGTTTATCAAAACGATGATCATACAGGTCGGCTTTATGACAGTCAGTGAGATCATTACATAATGACTTAAACAAAAACATTAGTGTGATTTCTGAGTTTAGTACTGCGTTAATGACAATGTGATTACAGTAACGCATCACACTGGAGGCTGGTGTCATTTCCAGTTTCCAGTCACTCAGCAGTGTCTGTGTGTGAATTTTAATGTGTTTTGAACTTGAGGGCCACCGTAGAGACCTGATCTGGCCTTGCGTCACCTTAACTGTGTCAGTGACATTTGGCGCTCTTTTTTTAATCATCACGGCAGTTCTCATGAAACCCCATCAGCTCAGTCTCACATCAACGTCAGTTTATGGTGACGCTGAAACGCTTGTGTTGGGGTCATGTGACCTGGTGGAAATCAATAATAGAGGAGGTTTTTGGCAGCTCCGTGTGTGTGTGTGTCCTGTATTTTTAATAGTCTAGTAAGAAGGCCAATTCTTCTCCTCCAGAGGATTAACCACACTGTCAGCCAGGGCAAGAACAGGAGAGGATGATGGGAAGGCAGCTGTTCTCCTGACAGGACAACTGTGTGTTTGTTCCCCCTCATCTGAACCTTTCTCTGCTACGGTGGTCAGACGAGCTGAAATTAAAGAGAAATGCTCAGACACATCTCTGACATTAGAATTAAATTACTGTGTTCAGAACTGCAGTGACACAATGGTGACAGGAGGGCGTGCACAACTATTTTTTGCAGTGGTTTTGTTGCTACATGAATCCTAAAAACTAATTTACTGACATTTGTGGCAAAAATGAGGCGTGTTAATTTACCTGAGCAGATGTAACTGGCAGTCAGATGGCTCAAAGTTGTGACGATGATCTCAAAACTTGGGTCTGTCCTGTAGTTGTTCCCCTCAGATGTTATGTCCCATATACATCTTATCCTCAGTATTGATGTTTGGGGTTTGAGTTTTCTTGACGTACTGATCTTTGTGCAGAAAAATGATTAATAACTTGGAGCACTGTAGAGCATGCATAGCCATGTGCACACACAGAACTCTGCAACATCATAAATCCACGTGTCTCATCTACTGCAGAACATATTTAGACGTGTGTCAGTTGTGTGTAACATTCAGATCTGCCCGTGCCCTTTAGGCGGCACTGAACGTAGAGCTTCAGGGCTTTGCAGCAATGGTTTGTTGCCCACAGGTGGCTCTGAGTCAGATTCTTTCCTTTAACTTTTATAAATACCTGCATGCAGCTGTTAGACACAGATTTCAGGTTCATGCAAATCACTTTTTGTAATAAAGCTCTCTTTCTCTTGATAAATCATGTGCTCTGTCTCAGCTGTCAGATTTATCAGATTGATAAAGCACCAATGAGTCTCTAACACAAGTTAGCATCAGCTGCCTCTCCTTGATCTCAACTGCCATGAGAAACACTGGTGCAAAGACTGGTTAGTAGATTATCTGTTCCCCCATCATGTCTGCTCATTGTTCACCCAATAAGTTGAGCTTTTACTGTCTATATTTTAACTACATATAAAGCCTCCTCAGAACCAGAATGATCACGTTTTGAAATTTTCTATTCTTAAAATTCAGTCCACCACAATTTTAAGTATAAACAGCAGTGTCTTCCTCTCCCTCCACCCTTACTGAAGTCTTCCTCGCTCTAGCACACGCTCAGTCTCACTCCCGCCGTTATCCGTCACTCTCTCTTGCTCCTTCACTGTAACTGTCAAATCCCTGGGTCTCATCCTTTTTTCAGCTCAGTTCACTGATCACTCTTTCACACATCCCTTTCTCTGCCTCACATTTCTAATTCATCAATCCACCCACCGACTCGCAGGACTTCCTCTTCATTTTCTTCCAATCATCTGACCCTGCACCCCACTAAGCCCGCTGTCCACCCTCTAATGCTCTCCTCCTGAGCCCTTGCGTCCCCTATCACCAGGGGAGAGCAGAGCAGATTTGGGTTTAGCTGCTCAGTCGCTGGTGTTGACTGCAGTCTGTAGAAGTGACTGTGGTACCCCACAGTGAGCATGGGCATTGAAATAGTCCTCTGTGGGTGTGTTTGCTTTTCAGATGGGTCGTACTTGGCGGTCCAGAGCATCTTTCCTGTGTGAAGCCAGAGTAGAAGTGGGCCATGTTTCCAGGGTAGAAGTAGCAGTGCTGTAAATACTGGGATTCAGGGTCGAGCTGAACATCTGTACACACTGATTCCCAGGCTTATGAACCCTAAATACAACAGCAGCAACAACCTAGAAACCTCCTTTAGACCTTTTCACAACATGCCAAGAAGAAGTTTCATATTCTGGGAAATGCATGCATATTTTATGCCACCGGGCCCGCTGCAAACCAGCCGGGCCATCTCCAGATGACAGAACGCTTTTCTTCCAAGCTTAAAGCTAAAATAGCATTCCTCATAGACCACAAGTCACACACAGGATGTCAAATCTTCCACTGGACTGAATAACCTGTATACTGAAGCTCAAACAACAAGCATCTGAAAAAGTTTGGGGGCAATTTTTTAACTTTTATCCTTCTAGCTGAATGATCCCGGGTCCAGATTTCAGTTAAACTGATGTTTGCAGCTAATCAATCGGAAACACGGGAAAGAAGTGATACTGCAGAACCACTTGAGTCTGTACACAGACTGTCAGAGCTGTGAAAATGAGAGAAAAATAGCATTCATCAGGTGGGGACAGAATGTGAGCTAAATACTCAAATTCAAGAATTCAGAGTTGAGGCCCAGTTTCTGAAGTGTTTCGGTCCTTTTGAACCTAGCTTATAATTTGCCTGTGCAAACATTTGTGAAAGAATGGGTCATTCAAGGACACAACCGCTACAACGAAGCAGTTTGTGAAATTTCTTCCCTCATACATATTCTGCAATTAACTATAAGAGGTTTATTGGAAAGTGGAAGCGTTCAGGAATCACAGCAACTCAACCATGAGTCAGACCAGAAAAAGCTACAGAGTGGGGTCACCAAGTGTGTAAAAGTCACCAAAACTCTGCTGGATCAGTAACCACAGAGCTCCAAACCTCTGCATTAACATTAGGGCAGAAACTGTGCACCAGAAGCTTCATGGCCAAGCAGCTCCTGTGTAGCTCCGGTGTAATGTGGAGGTCAACCTGGACTTTGCCCATGTGGTGTATTTAGAGTTAGATAACATTACAGCCTAGTGCTAGTTTAAACCTCATGTTACTACCAAACAAACTGGTCACAGCTGTTCAAGTACACATGTATGTGACATGTAGCTACATCTGCAGGAAAGTATGATGTAGGCAATAAACTGAAGCCGTGTCTCAATATGCGCACTTATGTGTACTTGCGGTCTCGTGGACTTGTGATACGTCATTCAGAGACCAAGTACTGTTCCAATTCAAAGTACGTATCAAGCCGAGAACGTGAAAAAACTTAACTCTATGAGGCTTATTGGACATTATAAAAGAGATGATATGTAAGCGATGTGTAGCGAATTTTGCCAAAGTGCTTAAGATACCTTTTTTTAAATTATCTTTTTTTCTTAAAAAATCTACTACATCATGTGTAATATTTTTTCATGTCATGTGTAATTTCCATTGTAAATATTAATCACCCTTAAATTAAGAGGGGACTCCCGTGCGAACTTACAAAGTCGGACTTGCCAAAAACTCGAGTACAGACTTGCGTACTTGAGAACTGAAAACAAAACACAACATCAAGGTAGCTGTTTAACAACCCTAGCTTGGTAACTAGCAATCCGGGTACTGAGGATTTATGCTTTAGTGGGAAATCTACGCCCTAGCTGCAATGTAACCACAAACTCCTGAAACCCAGTGACGTAAAATTTGGTGCAACCTGATGTGCACCTCTCTGAAAATGTTGACACACCAAGAAATCTTGTGATTGACCTGTTCAGCACCGTTAATTCCTCCTGTGTATTTCTGGCTACTTTTTCACCGCAGTTTTTAAATTTAACTGTAAGAGAACAACAACTGTCGCCTCGGTATAAGGACTAATCACCAATATAAGGACTCACAAATGTCAGCAAATTCCTGGAGGGAGTTTGAAGAAACTATCAGGATGGATGTGAGGCAATGTATAAAGAAATGGAGAAATCTGAGAGACAAATATGCTTACCTTTGAAAAAGAAAGTGACTACAGCAAAGTGTGGAGACTCAGGAGGGGAAAAACTCCCAGCACTTGATTTATTTCTATCGGTTGGTACTGCATATAATGGAGTCGTTTGATTGTTGGGGTCTTTAGCTTACAGTATAAACCCTCTGCATGTCCTCCTTCACTACATCCATGAATCTTCGATGTGGTCTTCCTCTTTTCCTCCTACCTCGATAAAGGATGAAGTGCATTAAAATGAAACTGGAGTGTGGGATGGAAAGTTTTTTCTTTTAATTAAAATTAAATGCCTAAAAAGACTATGCAGAATTCCTGCAGGATTCCCAGGGATCTTGCTGAAGCATTAACATTTTAGAGAATTTCCTCCCTCCAAAAATACCATAACAGAGGCAAGTTTCCCTCGAGCTGCAGCTAAAGACACAGCAACGGCACACAGGGATCTGTTCTTGTCTAAATATCACAGCAGAGGCATTCACACAACACTCATTCATATTTAAAAAGCTCATTGCCTCACGATTCGCTCGCATTCGCTGTGGAACTTCTCCATGTGAAGTTTTTTCTTTAAGTTCAGCAAAAGCACAAAAGTATCTGCAGCGGGTTTGCTCTTAATACTGAGAGCGATATGATGAGTTTATCTAAACACTGCTGAGAAATTATGAAGTATGCCGGAGTGTGTGTGGGATCTATGCATGCTGGCACACTCTCAAAGCATCTTCATGACCCCTCTGCTTCATACATCAAACAGATTATAGCTCTGTCTTTGGAGAAAACACAGCAGCTCCATTTATATTTTAAATCTGACAAACTTGGCCGTTCCAGGCCGTTAGCAGACACGATGCTTTTTAGGGTCGCCTCGAGTGTCGTACAACTTTAAAAGCTTTGTATAATTAAGAGCCACTCCGTGATTCACACGATTGCTCGCTCGACTGCCACTAATTGTGAGCATCTCCAGGTCCTGTGCGTGATGTTTGGAAAAGGGTGAGAGATGGCGTGAAATTTACGTATTGGGCGAGAGATGCAGAGAGCAGCGGAAAGCGCCTGAACAAAATCAGACCAGTCACAGATGAGTACGTGGAGAATAGAAGTAATGGAGGTTTTTTTACTGCAAAGCACCTCTCATGAAATCCGCCTAATGCGAGCATGAGATTATTTGCAGAGAGGTCGGTGGACTCCTTTTGCAAAATGTTTTGGTCACGCTGCACATTAAGCAGGGCTCTGAGTGCTCGGGAGATACTGAGTATCTCCCGGGAGTTAAGTAAGTGCCGTGCGGTTTGCATGAAAAGCGCTGACTTGTGGCATCGGATTAGCGCGAGGATGAGTTGAGGAGGAGGAGGATATTAGCGCTTAGAAGAAAAACAATGTTGAGCTTTAGAATGTGGTCAAGTACGAGGTTTAATGCTATGACTACAGTACTGAGTACAGTACAGGAACAACATTTTAACTGCTTTAACCTCATAACAGCCGCCAGGTCACCAGCAAAGCACTCAGGGTTAGGGTAGAAATTCTATTTATCTTTGAAATCAACTTCAGTCTGAGTACGGCCAGTAAGTGAAAGTTCCTCTAAAGGGCTACATCTAATCCTAAAA
Source organism: Mchenga conophoros (assembly GCF_057382185.1). Lineage (NCBI taxonomy): Eukaryota > Metazoa > Chordata > Actinopteri > Cichliformes > Cichlidae > Mchenga > Mchenga conophoros. Next base: position 40,959,372 of record NC_140541.1, read on the forward strand.
CTAACCTCAGCATAATGACCCAGAAATTAACTTAAGAAATTTATTACCCACTTTGATTTACCAACTACTGGTTTTTACCTAGATAACATAAAATCTGTATTATTTTCGAATGCACTGGAACTGAACTGTCATTATTCAAACCAGCTCACAGATTGGGGAAGTTTGTGGGAGGATCGAGAGAAAGTAGCATGATGGTGGTTGGGACTCTTTCGCCACAGGATCCATGTTCACATGTTCTCCACGTGTTTCTCCTGCTGTCAAGAAAACCTGCTAGGCTCACACTCTCCATGTTGCACAAGGAAACTATCCGGTCTTTAAGCGATGAAGTGATGAACCCTGCTTCCGGGCCCAAACTACTCTGCGTTTAATAAGGCTGTTGTGTTTTAATCCTTTGTATCTTGTTCTATTTTATCTCAAAAGGCCCCTAAAAACAGTCAGTGATCACTGTAGGCTTCTCTCGGTTTTTATTAGCGCTATTCATGTTAAAGATCAGTTTTTAAACCCGTACGATGCAACTACAGCCTAGCCCATGCAGCAGTATATTAATGACTAACCTCGTATTGTGGATTGATTATCTCGGTTGTTCTCCTGACTGAAGTTTGGTCCGTCACCCAGCACGCCCCTGCGGGCGGTTTATCCTTCAAGCTCGGGTCCTCTACCAGAGGCCTGGGAGCTTGAGGGTCCTGCGCAGTATCTTAGCTGTTCCCAGGACTGCGCTCTTCTGGACAGAGATCTCCGATGTTATTCCCGGGATCTGCTGGAGCCACTCGCCTAGCTTGGGAGTCACCGCACCTAGTGCTCCGATTACCACGGGGACCACCATTACCTTCACCCTCCACATCCTCTCGAGCTCTTCTCTGAGCCCTTGGTATTTCTCCAGCTTCTCGTGTTCCTTCTTCCTGATATTGCTGTCATTCAGAACCGCTACATCGATCACTACGGCCGTCTTCTTCTGTTTGTCTACCACCACTATGTCCGGTTGGTTAGCCACCACCATTTTGTCCGTCTGTATCTGGAAGTCCCACAGGATCTTAGCTCGGTCATTCTCCACCACCCTTGGGGGCATCTCCCATTTTGACCTCGGGACTTCCAGGTTATACTCGGCACAGATGTTCCTGTACACTGAAAAAAGAAAATAGTTGAACCAACTTAATTGAATTATTTCAATTGGTAACACCAAATTTAATTAAGTTCTTTGAAATTAAGTTAATACATTAAATTAACACAACTGATTTAAGTTACATGTACTTAATAAATTAATTGCTGTCAAATAAACATTTTGCATTAATCCAACTTAAAATTAAGACATTTCAACTTAAAGTTTTCAGTTTTTCCAACCCAATAATTTGCATAACCCAAAAGTAAAATATTGCTCTTTGCTAACCTAATAATGTGGTTTAGTGTAAATTACTTTTTGTAGTGACTCTAAAATGAAATTTTAGTTTGTATAATAAAGCTTAAATCAAAATTTTAAGTTGCCTGAAAATATTTTTCAAAAATTCAAAATCCAATGTTTTTTTTTTTAAATGCTTTATTGTATAAATGTAATAAAGTATTACCTTTATGGCAACCAACACAGCTTTTGGTCAAATACATTACACATTTGTCCTTTTTGAAACACATATGCACAAAATGCAAGTAATGCTTAGTAGGACCACAAAGTTGTCAACAAAGTGTAAAGTGCAACACAGTATTACACAAATATCAATCTTAACACATACAGTGTCAACTATGAAAAAGTGCCCCAAGAGTATACAGAAACTTCTCTTCAGCTATAGCCAATAAATAAATATCTGAACAGTGTAGCTGACCAATGGGGATGAAAAAATATAAACACTCCTCTAGAGTTTTAGAATGTCACAACAGTTTGTTGTATAACTGAGCACATCAAACCTGAAATGCAACCTTTCCCTTGAAACGAAGGCAAATATGTCTGAAAAAAAATTAAAAAATAAATAAAAATACCATAAAAGCACATTAAATTGGGGTTTGAGGTCTCTTGGAGCATAAAAAAGGCCCAACATCCAAAAGAGACTACATATTTTACATGCTATATGTCCAAACACAGTTGTTCCTTCGCATTATGGCACAGGGCCATTTGTTGGTCATTGTTCTGTGCCATTACTGGGAGCTTTGAAGTTTGATATACAGATTTTGGACTTTGGGGGACATCTTGTGCTGATCAAGCTGCATGAAGATTTTTTGGAGCACTTCAAAAGTGAAGCGAAAGGGTTTTGGATAAGCTAGGTTGAGTGCATAGATCAAACCTAGAAGCAGGGCACAAGCTGAGGCAACTGAAGTTAGTTCATGCAACACTTCCACACCCTCAATGACAATGCCAATGTCTTCAGGTGGCTCCTGCAGTCCCTCCCCCTCCTTCCGAATCACATACACTGCCATGGTGACCTCCTCCAGGTCCCTCTGAACATCATCTGCTCCACAGTCCTACAGAGGGGTACAAGACACAAACACAAATCATCATTAGCCTCACTTCTTACTGTGATTAAGTGTTTGGGTGATGTACCAATATGTGTTATGTGCTGGGCTATTTCTTGGCTGGGTGTCATCACACACCAGAAACAGCAGAGAGAGGTGTATCAATCTGACTCTAATCAAATTGTAAGCAAGAAAGATAAGATTTCCCAACATGTCAAACTATTCCTTTGAACTTAAATAATCAAGTAAGCCCGTCTTACTTAAAACAAAGTCAATCCGATATGTAATGTGTTGTTGCTGGGAATTACATAATGTCCAATATGGTCATGATAATAAATACATGTCAGCAATCCAACTAGGGTTCACGTGTTATGTTTGTTCTAACAGTTAACTTTTTTGTGTCCCTTTGACAAGATGTGCTGACAAACTGTTGAAACTTACAAGGTATTCCTTGATCAGGCCATCTGCATCTTCTCCCAGGAAGATGGTGAGGGCTTTCAGCACACATTCCCTCCGATGATTAATGTCCACAGTCTAGAACAACAAATGTTGAGTAATTTTAAACTCTAAATTTCATAAGACAGACATCCTTACTCTTATTGCTTAACTTACATGTACTTTATTTAAAAACAGTAATTCACAAGCCCAGAGATTCATTACAGAAAGAAAAGGGGATGAGTTCAGTGGAGTCGCTAAAAACATTCATGCATATGAAAGCCATGATTAGCATTGGCCTGCCCATATTGTCTTTATGAAAGATTCAGTTAAATATATATATATTTTTTTGGATTCAGATATATTTTGACAGCCCTCTTAGTTACGAAGCATCTTGTTTGATGGTACAGATTTACCTGGTCCAATGTGTCCAAGATGTTCGCAATCTTTTGGCGTGTTGCTCCTCCTTTGGCACGTATGACTTTGATCAGCTGACTTGAGTGCATGTCTAACTGGGCCATGAACTTCCACTCAAGAGGAACAGCCATGAGCCTCTGGAACTCTGTATTTATCTAAAAACAAAACACAAATGACAGTAGATATTGTATTATGGAACAAAATGCTGAAACTGATTGTATGCCAAAATGTCTATATCCCAAAAAGTATAACATATATGGGAATTCAAAATGTAAATTCTTTCATTAAGTTCAGTGTTATAAAATCTCAACCAAATCAAGTTATGACCGATTCATGAAAGTTAACTGCAATAAATCCCGAAGCATACAGACTTCGATCACTTCAGTTCCATTCTTACCTCTTTCTGTGTGAAGAGTGCAGGCCATCTGTCCTTCAGTTCCTGAATGCTTGGTTCTTGGTTTACCACCTCATGTCGTCTGTAGGCAAACGTGTTAGCCATTTTGTCTGCGATGACCCTTTCATTGTCCCTTATCCCGATCTCTGTCAGAAGTTCTAGTCTCACTTTTTCCATGCTGTCCAGAGTCTCACCAGTAGGAAAGGATGGATAAAAGTTAGCTTCAGAACATTTTGGCTTCTTCACTTTTTTAGCAGGGAAAGCATCTGTAGTAGCTTTAGATTTCAGTGAGTTTACACACAGCTCTGGACACCCCTGTAATTTGAGCTGGGTCCTGTAGTTTGCCATTTTGTACTTCAGTCGTTGTTTCCAACCGTAGCAGCCATTGAATGATCCAGGTTCTTTCAAACATGGGTGCTTTTTGATAAGGGCCTCTGCAGCTGCGCAGAAATGTGCATCCTCTGGATAGGCCTTGTAACGGTAAATTTCTTCTGCAACTCTTTTCAGGATATCAGACAGCATTCGGGCGCTTAAAGTCAACATTTTTGGCTCACACGGTACTCAGTATTCCCCCTCTCTAGCTGTAGCTCTGTGTCATATGAAAATTGGGGAATTGCAAAGTCTTCTGGCCACTGTTGTGTTCGAGATGACATAGATTCAGGGGATGAGAGGATAATTGTGTCATTTGATGCCACCGAAATACCGTCATCAGACTCAAATGAAAGAGACAGAGATGAAGTGGACTGATCGGCACTGATCAAAGGTGGATTTGTTTGCTGGTGGATCACTTTCATTGTCCCCAAATTCCGAAGTTCGGTGGTAGAATTCAGATTAAAGAAGTCGTTGCCAAAGTCTTGGTCCATGTATTGCAGTCTGAAGTTACCTTTTAACCCAAAGGTAGTCTTTATCGTGCTGAGAAGGTCTTCAAGTGACTCTGGGATGCCATTTGGAAGAGTCAGCTTTTCAATGTTGTTCTCTCCTAAAATCACCTTCAGTCTTGCAGGTGTTGAACCAGCCATGGTGGTCTGAGAACAAAGCACAAGCACAGTTAGTGAGGATCAACATGTAAACCACTGACATTTCCAATTAGGAGAATTTAATGTCAAACTAGAGGAAAAGAGAGAAGGCAAAGAGAGGAGGAAAGGGGAGGAGAAAATGAAGAAGAGAGGTGGAGATCAGCTGAGGCAGCGAGGAGAGAAGGCAAACCGAAGAGGAGAAGGGAGGAGAAGAGAGATGGCGAGAATATGGGAGACATTGAAGAGAAGAGAGAAGGAGAGGAGGTGAGGAGAATATAGGAGACAATAAGGAGAGGAAAGAAGAAAAAGAGAAGAGAAGCAGAAGGGGGGAGAGCATAGGATTAGCATTCACTGACTGGAATCCAGCGACCTGCATTAAAAAAAATGACATAACTGATGAATTGCCAATGACATCATCACACCACTTTGGCTTGCAGTATAAAATAAATATGTTCTGAGAACACATTAGTATTGTATGGGTCTGGGTTTTGTTTTCCCACTTAAGAAAATACTTTATCATATTTTGAGGCCTCACCATTTAAACATGGACATATCTTTTCAAGGTGACAAGACGCATCCCTCTAATATTGTAGTCTGCCAGTGGGTAGGTATCATGCAGTTCTTGTGGCTCAACAAGTTCCACTTCTTTGCTTGGTGATGTTTTGAGATCATAAGCTCTGTAGTGTTCCATATACCATCCGCTAAGCTTTTTCAGAATGAAGATTAGTTTGTCCTGCAGTATCACCATTTGGATGATTTCACCAAACTCTGGCAGTCCTCCCAGTGAGCCGTGGATCAAGATCATCCCACACTTGTAGATTATTCCATTATATGCTACACTTTTAGCCAAGCACACATTGTCCATATCTGGAGACTTCTGTCTCAGTGCATTTGAGATGTCCTTGTTAAGAACATCAATGTGAACAGTGGAAACATCTGTTACTTCCAGTGGGGGTTTGGCAAAGCTAATTGCATGCAAATGATATGCAATCTGATACTGATGTCTCTGTGAAAGGGAAAGAAGTACATTTTTGAAGCATCTGATGTTCCTTGCAACTCTTTTAAAAAAACTATGCTTTGCTTCGAATCGCATAGTCCATAGTGCAACCAGTGGCCCAAACTTACGGATCAAGTATGGATAATGTTCCAAGTAGTGGTGCTTTGGTTTAAGATTAACATCTGGGAAAACCTCTTGAAACTTGATTCTGTGCTCGGAGATCTTAAAACCAAGATATGCAATGGAGTCCTCAGTATGAACAGGACTGACAACAAGATCAACAATGTCCTTCAAGTCTGTTAAGATGTGCCAAGCAGGCTCCTCACAGGGTACACTCTGCCCAACGAACAAAGGCAAAAATCTGATAAGACTCCAGTTCTCGTGTGCATTCCCTCCTACACTTTTTTTGGATGCAAAACTGAGAGCCACAGGATGAGGTCGATTTGTTTTGTCAGCCCACTTAAAGTTGAAAGATGATATTGCTTCATTCAATGTACATAATGTGAAATACTTTTTTTTGATTAACAAATTGAGGCAAAGCGCAAGTTCAAAAGGAACAATTCCCTCAAAAAGATCATGTACAACATCAGGTGGAAACCCAGTGGTAACATCAAAATGTGAGAGGTGCTTTGACAAAATACACTTTGATTTCACACCATAATAACTGGGCCATTTGTTTTCCTCGATAATTCGTAAATGATCTGCATGAATGTCTTTTGTTCTTAAAGTAAAGACTTCACTTCTGACTTCAATAGTCTGGAACTCTGATGTTTCTGCAGTGCAAAATCTACATACGTATGTCCCTGAGAAATTTTCAAAGAATCCAGCAATACTGTGTGCACCAAGGTTGTCGGCAACAACACACTGAACAGTGCCTTTTACTGTTCTGCCCAACTTTGACAGAAATATCCCACTCTGTTCCAAAATTACAAGATCATTAATTACAGGTTTTAACACTTTCTCATACCCATAGCACTTCAGATCATTACTTTTGATTAAAGCAGCCAAATAGATTGAGGTTAAAGCAGAATTACAGCCTGGTGGCAAATTACCCAAAACCCAGTACAATCCACAAATTTTATGCTTCCTCCGTGATGTACCAAGGGGATTACATATTTCGAATTCATCAATGTATAATATCAATGAAATGCTTTCCTGCTTGGACAACAGTCCATTTTCATGGAAGAAGTCACCATCGAAGATAGTTTTGTAGTGCACATAAGTTTTTTGAGGCTGATTATCTACAGTATTCAAATTAACAGCCTGATCCAAGATTGTCTGGCAGTCAAGAATATGCTGCAAAGACTTTAAAATTGAAATATATTGGAATGACTTGTTATTTTTTCGGTCAAGTATATATTCCACTGGTTCCACTACTTTAAAGTGGCTCTTATAGTATGCTTTTCGTCTCCAAGGACTGGAAAGTGGACCTTTATCTCCAATTGCTTTTTTTACAGGGTTTGTCTCACAGAGTACACTGGCTAGCTTTTCAACAACTGACTGGTCAAATTGGCATCCGTTGTCTTGTAATACTTGGCTAATAGTCTTTTGGGTAATCGCCACAGAAACAGAACCAATCAAATAGTTTAACTCCTGCAAAAGCTCATCTACAGCTGCATTAGACACAAGAAAGATGTGTTCCAACTTAAGGAGCACTGAAGCAATTTTAAGCTCAATATCCTTCTCTAAGTTTTCAGAATACCCATTGTCAAAAGCAGAATTTAAATTTACATCACTCTCTATAATTTCCACATCTGAAATATCACTGGCAACACTGGCAAAAGATTCATCAACAGAACTTATTCCAGGCTTAAATGTGTTCACTGTACCAGAGTGTTTTCTGTATTTATGACTTTTGAAGTTCTCATAGACATTGGTTTTATATTCACAGTTTTGGAACACACATGTTACAGTCTCCTTATTTTTAAGATGCTGATAGATATGTTGAAAATATTCTCTTTCTGTGGAGAGTTGATTATGGCCACAAATATGGCAAGTGAATGTGGACGCAGCTTTGGAGACTGCTTGTTGGGCAGGGTGATTTCTTGATAGATGGCTCAGTAGGGCGTTCCAAGTCTTGAACCTACATGCACAATTTAAATAAGTGCATGGATATGAGTGGCCTCGTCCGTAATGCCTATGAATCAGTTTGTAGTGTTTGAGCAATTCAGATCTTTTTGTTAATGTTGTCCCACAGTCCTTGCATCTCCACATGAAGCATAGCACTGGAGGAACAAAGAGACACGCTTTACTGGGTGTATATAAATAATTTGAGAAAACACAGAGGGAGAGTTGGGCAATATTACAATATATCAATATGGTGATATGAGACTAGATCTCATCTCAGCTTTTTGCCACATTGCCCAACACAAAGCGAATCATTTAAACACAAAATGTATTCATCAAATGTAGCCAGCCCTCTCTAATTAGATTTTAAAGGGATAAGTTCAAAACAAAAGTTTAAAAACAACACCCAAATGCCCATAGGTACATTTTTTTTTTTTTTTTGCAATTGTTTTATATATAAAGCCGATTCCTGTTCAGTGTAAAACTGAATTAAGTTTAAATGAGACATTACTATTTTGAACTTGCATACCTTTGTTGTTGATAAACTGAAAGTACGCAAGTTCACAGGTAAAACGAGCTGCCTGGCACGCCTCCACACAGGAATGCCCCTCTTGAAGTAGTCACAGAGCTGAGAAGAAGTTAGGTCAGAAGGTGGCGATGGGGCATCACATTGGACACCAAGCCAAAGGTTGTGGCACTGTCCAGGGTTCCAACCAGAGGTGATGTAATCTTTCTGCCATCAGCAGACACCCCTCTGGAGAGGTTGACAGGAAGGAAAGGAAGCGCTACCCAAAGTCCTAAAGATTAAAGATATGTTCGAGTTAGTCTGTCGATCTTTCATCATGTTTACAGTGTTCATCTGCATCTATGTACTTATATATGTATTCAGACACAGACCAGAAGTGTGCTAGGTCTACAAGAAATCTGATGGCTGTATTTTCTGTGTTCAATAGCGTAATACTTTCTTCTATGATTTCTAATTTTGATTTTCTGCCGCACACCATCTCCCTCTCACACGGCTGATCCGTGCGTGTACGAGCGCTGCACGCACCCTTTCTCCTCGCCTTCTTAACGTTATGTACATTGAAAGCAATGCAAGCGGCAGTAAATGCATGCTTCCTGGAGCCACCACAGCTAAACTTTACCTCCTACATCACCCGTGGCCGTGACCGCGTGAACTATTCGCGCCGACAGGCATACTGCGAACAACCACTCGTGTATAAATGCGCGCGCCCGAAGTAACGTAGTCTGAAGAGAACCGCGGCCCAGCTTGCCGCTATAATGTGCTAATGCTAATGAATAACTAACAGTAAGCCAACACCGACACACTGCATGAATACACAACTTTAAGCTAGCGTTACGATATTAAACAAGAGAGTACCGCCGGAAAACTACTAACTTAACCTACATGTCCAAGCACAAACTACCAACAGGTCTGACATTTCGCTAATGTTAGCAGGGCTGAATGATAGCGGTTTGGTCAGGTCAGTTTACTAAACACTTAACAAACTTAACAATACAGTTGGAATATTTTTATATCTAATATATTAAAATATGTGTTCTACATTTGACTTACCTTCAAGGACTATGGAAAAGTAATATCTTCGTTACCTTATTGACCAAATTGTTCACGAGGTCCTGCCTGCAGCCAAGTGCCTCTCAAATTGTTGTTCTCAACCGCAAGTAGAAAATTCTGGAGAAGGCGGAGACGTCATGACATCAGATGCACTGCGTCAGGAGAAACCTAATTGATGCAGGTTGACTCTAATGAGAATAGCAGGTTACATGTGTACTGAGGGAACAACACGTAATAACAAGTTGATATACTCCACAAATTTAGACTGGCTCCACTAAAGCAGAAATCTTAATGAAACTGACTCTGAACTTTACATAACTTCAACTACTGCTGAAATACACTTTTTAGAGTGTACACTATGCCGGCCACTTGGTTATGGCGTTCCATGTATGCCTTGCCTGCTAGCATCTTGCACCCTGCTGTTATGTGCTGGATTGTCTCTGGGGCATCTTTACACAGCCTGCACCTGGGGTCTTGCCTGGTGTGATAGACCCCAGCCTCTATGGATCTTGTGCTCAGAGCTTGTTCTTGTGCTGCCATGATTGATTAGTGCCTCTGTGCTGTCTTTCAGTCCAGCTTTGTCCAGCCACTGGTAGGATTCTGGATATCAGCCACCTCCTCTATCTGCCGGTGGTACATACCGTGCAGGGGCCTGTCCTTCCATGATGGTTCCTCGTCTCCCTCCTCTTTCTTGGGTTTTTGCTGCCTGAGGTATTCACTGAGCACTCGGTCAGTTGGGGCCATCTTCCCAATGTATTCTTGGATGTTCGTTGTCTCATCCTGGACTGTGGTGCTGACACTCACCAGTCCCCGGCCCCCTTCCTTCCGCTTAGCGTACAGCCTCAGGGTGCTGGACTTGGGGTGAAACCCTCCATGCATGGTAAGGAGCTTTCTTGTCTTTATGTCAGTGGCTTCTATCTCCTCCTTTGGCCAGCCTATTACCCCAGCAGGGTACCTGATCACGGGCAGGGCGTACGTGTTGATGGCCCAGATCTTGTTCTTACCATTCAGCTGACTCCTCAGGACTTGCCTGACCCTCTGCAGGTACTTGGTGGTTGCAGCTTTTCTAGCGGCCTCTTCATGGTTCCCATTCGCCTGCGGGATCCCCAAGTACTTGTAACTGTCCTCTATGTCTGCAATGTTGCCTTCTGGTAGTTCAATCCCCTCAGTTCTGACTACCTTCCCTCTCTTTGTTACCATCCGACTACACTTCTCCAGTCCGAACGACATTCCAATGTCATTGCTGTATAGCCTGGTAGTGTGGATCAGTGAATCGATGTCTCGTTCACTCTTGGCATACAGCTTGATGTCATCCATGTACAGGAGGTGGCTGACAACTGCTCCGTTCCGTAGTCGGTATCCGTAGCCAGTCTTGTTAATGATCTCACTGAGGGGGTTCAGGCCTATGCAGAACAGCAGTGGGGACAGAGCATCTCCTTGGTAGATCCCGCACTTGATGGTGACTTGTGCTATGGGCTTGGAGTTGGCCTCTAGTGTTGTACGCCACATCCCCATTGAGTTCCTGATGAAGGCTCTTAGGGTCATATATATATATATATATATATATATATATATATATATATATATATATATATATATATATACAGCCTGCAATGCTGTATAGTCATTGCAGGCTATACAGCAATGACATTGGAATGTCGTTCGGACTGGAGAAGTGTGTGTGTGTGTGTATATATATATATATGTTCTTCCTCTACACCCCCCCAATTTTTGCACATGTCGAGGAGCGTGTCAGGCTACATTTCACTGTGTGTTATACTTGTATAACTATGCATGTGACAAATAAAGAACCTTGAACTTGAACTTGAATGATCAGGCCTCACAGCGGTCTAACATAGACACTCATATCTTAACCCTTTAAGACCTACCATAGAACCAAGTTCGCCAGAGCTTATATTATATTTTTACATGCTGTGGAGCCATTTTTGGGAGAATTTCAAGTTGCTATACATCAATACAACCATTATAGCCCAAACTTTAATAATATGTCTGCATTAGGTGCATAGTAATTACATAAATTGCAAAAAAGTGCAATAAACTACAAAAAAATTGAAAATCGTTTTTGTTTTTTTAACATATATTTCTAGTTAGAGAAATTTAAGAGGCTCATCCCTCAAAACTGTAAATACAAAAAAGTTACACAAACTAGTTTCCCACCACAGGAAATTTATTTTGAGTGTCTTCATAGTTTTATTTTTGAAATACACCAATTTTTATATACTGCAGGAAAAACGAAAATAAATATTATAGTGCAAATTTGCAAAATAACAGCATATGCATCAAAATAAACTATTTCCAGCAGTGCAATATGAGTCCTAAGCATCCCAGAAACGACACAGAAAGTCATAAACTCAAACATAACTTTTTAAAACACAAGTATAGGCTCATAAGGCCCCGATCGTAAAAAACTACATTTCCGCAAAATGACGTCACTTCCGGTTTCGGGCAGGTCATGCGGTCATGTGATAGTTCGCGCTGATGGACGTAGGAAGTGTTACAAACAGCTGATCGGATCGGCGAAGCGTGTTTCTGGAATATCATGTTTTTGTTGCTGCAAGTGATTTTTATGCAGTTTTTGCAAAGCTATATGTGGAAGGAAACTGTGACCGAGGACAAGCTGATGGCATAAGAAGTAAGTACAATTCCTCCGGTTTCAAAATTATTGCGCTAGCTCACGTGGTTGCAGTGCTACCGGGATTTAAAAATAGTTACGCAAAATGGAGCGTGCCCGCTCCGATCGGCTGTAAAGGGTTAAAGACCTCATAGTACCATTAGGGAGTTCTTCTTTCCCACCATCACCCACCAAGTCCTTGGACAGGGGATACTTGTTAAATTATTATCAAGAATAATGACATAACTTGATAACAGATTTAACCACAATAAAGAGAAATTTAGATTCTACCTGACTGCATGTGCTGTATTTATTATGTTACAAAACGGATAAATAATTTTGGTGACTTTTGCACCATTACCACGGTGCAGACTACTATTTACTCACACAGTCAGGAGTACAGAGATTACACACTAGTAATGCCTGCAGACATCTGGGTTGAAGGTGAGAGATGGGCAGTTGGGTTTCAAGCTGTTTCAAGTCCTTCTTGAATAAATTCAAACTTTTTCTTCTTCTCTTTTTTTTTTTTTTTGCTGACTTGCAGATAATTATCCAATTTACCCAAGATGTAAGATGTATGGACCCACTTGGTTTAAATGTGGTGTAAACCTGCTGGCTTGTTTGTTATATCTTTTCTATCACCACTTTTCCACTGATGCTGTATTAGATTAGGCATCGATCTGGGGGCCGGGGGCTAATTTAATGCCAGTTCCACACATTTCCACCGAAAAATGGCTGGTACTGGGGCCAAAGCTGGCAACACGCCACCACTGATGTCAGGTTCAAGAAAGGAGACTCTCACAGCCACTGAAAATCATATACTGGTGTTTGTTTATGTCAGAGTGAATGTACAGCACCTACTGAAGCTTTTTCCATTTATTCCCGTTCATTTGAATAGATTCATAATTTCATTATAACTCATTTAGCAGCCGCCATTACTTCCACAGACTGTTTAATCACAAAGGAGCAACAGAGTTTACACATAAGTCGGTGATTAATACTTCTGGACATCTGAAAGTGAGATATGGGCAGCTCTGTTTGAAGCTGTTTCAAGTGCTTCTTGAATTAATTCCCTCTTGGCTCTTTTGATTGCAGATAGTGATCTAATTTGTCCAAGCTTTCCAACTCATTTTAAATGCTGTGTGAACCTCCTGGTTTCTTTAAATAACCTCTGATCCACTCATGTGCTGGTTTCAGTGCTATTGTGTGACCTATACCAGATTCAGTAATTTCCACAGCCGCTGGCATCTGCAAATTGGGTCTGCAGATGACTGTCCTCCCACGGTATTACCTGCAAACATCAAGGCAGAACTGAGTCTGCACTGGTACCAGCAAGCAGTGGATAGAAAAGTAATACAAGGAAAAAACTTTTGAGATTTTTAATGAAGTTTCAGGCCTGCAGAAGCTTGTTGGGTTGGTAAAATACAAGAGGCCCCCTATCGAGTGCTTCACTATCCTGAACATCCACCTTTTTTACCTATTTGGGATACCTAGCTAACCTAACTCTAGACTGGTTACTGATGACCTGGGGAAAGTTGAGAGGGTTGGTCTGTATCAGCACACTGGCTGGGTTTTACACTTAAGTTGCGAAAAGGAAGATGGGAAATTGTCATCATCCCACTGGGCAGGCAGCCAAGTTTATGAATGTGATAACACGAAAGCGAGGTGATTTTTTTACACTGATACCACAGGTGCATCTACAGGTGAATCCCAAAGACTTTGACCTGAAGGTCAGAGGTCAAGTTTTCTTTAAATCACACAGGAGTTGCTAATTTTCTAACATAATGTATTTACAAGGCGGATGAGGCTGGAAGGCGTAGGTATAACAAAATAAGTTGTGATCTTTGTTCAGACTTCTTTTTTTTTTTATCACAACACAAATCGAACATTGTTGTCATCATTAAACATTTTCTATGTGTGTGTAACAATCCCGGCAGCCTCAGGAGTCATGCTTAATCACATCATTGTAAAAAGAATTATGCCAGCATAATGACACATGTTTGTTTTTCAGAAAATGAGTGGAAATTGGCACAAAGCAAAATTCAGAGATCTGATCTCCCTTTGAACTGGACTCTTAATTCTCATGCTGCATATCGCACATGTACTGCAGCTCTCTTTGTGGTGGTCTAGTCTGAATAAAAAGCTCCAAAGATCATTAAAACCCACCCATGTCTGCATCATGATGAAGCTGGAACTGCAGTGACTGGATGCTGTAATATTACGTAACCTTAGACGGTCGTACTCAAACCACGAAAACAGCCCAAAGCCAAAGTGCTCACAATGGGTCTCTACATATTCCTCTTGATACAGTCTACTGTCATTATAATTAATACATACAGCCTTATCAATAAGGAACTCTTAGTCTTGGCTAATACCATTATCTCATTTGAAGCTGTTAAATAAAATCATTATTCCACAGCTGAGTCTTGCTACATCGAGCAGAACAATTGCAGGCCTTGATTGAAGCAACAGAATAATTAGGCCCTACTCGGGTGGATTAAAGACGCCGTGCTGTAACCGCCGCCTTCCTCCAGATCAATTACAATGGAATCTCCCCGAACATCAAAGCCCGCGGAGCTGATGGAGCTGGCCTCAGCTGCTTCCCCTGCTCCCTCCCCTCCCCGTTCATCCTATATGCCGTATGAATATGGATTACTGAGTGAGAGAAGCAAGGCGGGACGGGTGGAGTCCCCTGTGCTGCATGCAGGGTAATGATTCTGCAGGAGCATTGGTATGGATGCACAGTGGCAGAGCTGCTAAGCAGAGTGGAGCAGGCAGGCGAGCGTGCAGACGTAGCGTCCGGACTGTGGTCAAGCATGTGATCTCAGTCAGTCAGAGCACACATGAAACATGCATGACCTGACGAAGCGGTCGAGGGCTGGTTCTCTAGGCGGTGCAGGTACTCAGTTCACTTTTGTATGCATGGCTGAGCACCCAATCCAGGGTTTAAGATTTGGGATAGATTACAACCATTTGATTTTACAGCTCCAATTCCCAGTGTCCTGACATTTTGGAAATGTGATGTGATGCACATTGATGTCAGTCTTAGTGACATTACCTCATGTCTAAGTATCCCAAAAACTGGATAATCATACACAAGTCTGGATCTAAGGATCCTGACATTTTTTTTGTTTAGAAAAACGGTCATGTGCACCAAAAATCCTGGTTTGGACACGGGTCAGCTCGTTGTATGTTTGTTTGGTTGTTCAGTTGTTCACTTTACTTCCCTTTTCTCACGCATGATTTAGACATCTGCTGGGAATCTTTGTAGAGCCTTCAATATAACTTACGCAAGTGGGCGACATGATTGCTGACATTTATTCTTGTCCTGGTGGATTATGTGTTGTAGATTTCCAGCTGAAGCCTAAATCCACAGTAAGTTTGAATCTGTGAGTAAAGCAACCACACATTAAACAAACTGAGGCCATGAACAGGTGCAGGTCTGCACCGACTCTGGTACATCCATCCACAGTGTTCATCAACATGCTGGTTCCCCTGAGGACCTGCATCCTAGACCTGGATGTAAATGTCAACCAAAGCTTCCAATCGCCACTGCACTGCTGTCAGCTGCGTGCATTGGATTGTAGCATTGGATCACTGTGGTGTCATTACAGCGATTACAGCAGAATAAGATAAGTATGCCTTCCTTCACCCCAACCGGTTGCAGCCTCCCTGAGCCTGGTTCTGCTGGAGGTTTCTTCCTGTTAAAAGGCAAGCCAAAGTGCTTGCTCATAGAGGCTCATATGATTGTTTGTTGATCCAGTTTTCTCTGTGTGTATCATTTTAGGGTCTACCTTACAATATAAAGTGTAGTTGTGATTTGGCGGTAGTTAATTAAAATTAAAATTGAATTATGTAGAGATTATAATCTGAGTTAGACAGAAACTTAAACTGAGGGGATGACGTACCTTTATCTGGAAGGCAGAAACTTCCCACACAGACAGCGATACGGGCATCAACAGAGACAACAATGCAGCCAAGGGTCAAGGGTCACTAAAAAAATGTATTCGCGATGAGGTCATGTCGATGACAGGCAGTCAGCTGTCTTCCTGAATACCTCCCTATGACGACCCGCCTTTGTGTGACCTCAGGGTGACATGCCAGCAGGGTCACGTGACTGTGGGAACGGCAGCATTTGGGAATCAGTTCCACGGTGCTGCGCTGTGTCTCGGACATGAAGACAAAGCAGGAGTTTGCAGGAATCCTCACATTAACTTGAAAGTCTTGTAGCTGCCTGGAAATCATCACATGTACGTGACAAGCACAATCATGCCGACTCTCCGCAGAAATTTAGCTTCTGATTGGACGCTGGCTTAAGTTACGCTGGAAAATATTACCACAGGGTCACCTCTCTGACCCTGAAA
>NC_140541.1:40975805-41016570 GCF_057382185.1 Mchenga conophoros
TTTTTCTCCCGCTACACCAGCGCTGATGTGGAGGTCTGAGCGGTGACACCTATTCAGTCTGACGTCACTAGCCGTGTCTGGACCTAAACTCCGCTGCAGGTCCATATATCAAACGATCACTATGGCATTACTGAGAGTTGAAAAACTGTCTAAAGTCTTTCATCTTTAATAAAATGATCAGCATTCTGCTCTACCAGGTGTAACAATTGAGTTTAACATCCAGGCATCCATGAAAACGGATTTATGACATTTAACGGAGTTAGAAGTTAGCAGGGAGTTAGCAAACTAGCTTCTATCTAAATACAATATAGCATGTCCTGACTGCGGGGTTTTGGAAACAAATTAAAACGTACAGCTCTGCTATCACTTCCAGCATAAATGAAGACAGAAAACTAAACAGCAGTGACGTTTGTAGGGTTACTGAAGTTAGGCTAGCTGGTATATAATGAATGTGCTACGTGACTGCTAGCAACACAGCTATGTTAGCATAATATAAACAAGCTAACTTTTTCCCACTCGATAAAAGTTAACGTGAGTGTTCTCGGTGGTCAGGAACAAATGTAATCGCATGGCAGGATGCTGTAAAAGGACCAAACTTCAGGAGAACAACTGAGATAATCCATCCACAATATGAGGTTAGTCATTCATATACTGCTGCATGGGCTGGGCTGTAGTTACATCCTAAGGTTTTAAAAACTGAGCTTAAATAAATTAGCGGTAATAAAAGCCGAGGGAGGTCAACAGTGATCACTGACTGTTTAGAGCTTTTTGAAATTAAATAGAAGAAAATACATAACATTAAACATGTTAACAACACAAAAGCCATATTAAACGCAGACTACTTTAGGCCCGGAAGTAGGATTCGTCACGTCATCACTTAACAATCAGATTGTTCAGGATGATGACAAACAGTCGCAAATTTGTTCACCAACCTTGTCGGTAGTAAAATATTATCTGAACCAGTGTTAGTTTGTCTTTATCTTGCGAGCTGGTTGTTTACATTAACACAGAATTATTTGACTCTATTTCTAAAGCTATAAGCTTCACATCATTTGGATCTTAATGGATCAACCTACATTTTCATGCACTGTTACGTGCCAAGAGATGTGGCTTTGCTTTTGTGTTCTATTTATCTTTCAGGTGTCAAGCCTCCACCTATTGGCCAGTTCGAAGTTGATTGGCATGTGTCTATTGGCTGGTCTGGGCCCAGTTGGCCAATCACACGCCAAGGATCACTACAAATGAGCAGCTCCCTGGCCAGCTGGTGGTTGCTGGCTTCTGCTATGACAAACATTTGCGAACAGGTGTCTTTATAGTATGTGTGGTGGGAGGCTGGGCAGGTAAGCTGGGGTACCCTATACACTGATTGCAGGTGTTAAACTGTTAGACACACTAGGGTATGTGGTTGATGCCACTTTTGTATGTTTTCACTGACCTTTTGTCGAGCAGCTAGTAGGCTTTTGTTTTGCATTTTTGTTTTAGTTAGGCCCTGGGAGCTCTCGACCTCTTTTTGTTTTATTACTTTCTTTGATTTGGTTCAACCGCCCAGTCCTCCTCCCCCACCTTTTTTCTTATAGATTCCACTAAATCCTGCCTAATTCTTAACTGTCCTGTTGTCATCCTCCTCCATTGATTGTGGTTGTCCGGTGTTGCTGTCTCCTTCCTGCCTTTGCCACCACCATGGTGGGGGGTATGGAACGCCAGGACTGCCATAATGAATTAATTAAATACACCATTAAATAATTAATTAAATGTGGCAATAATTAATTAAAATTGGAATTAATTAATTAAATAAATAGTTATGACACATGTAATTAATTAATTATTGACACATTTAATTAATTATTTATGTATTTCACATTTTAATTAATTATTGACACATGTAATTAATTAATTATTGACACATTTAATTAATTATTTATGTATTTCACATTTTAATTAATTATTGACACATTTAATTAATTATTGACACATTTAATTAATTATTTAATGATATATTTATTTATTTCATTTTGGCAGTCCTGACGCCTGGCTCTCGTCATGAAATAATTTTATCTGTCAGCCTCACCCATCAAACTCAGGGGGCGGGGTTAACGCTGCCCATGCAGCTTCTCTAACATTTGATTGGTTGCCGTGCAAAGTAAGTCAAAACAGGTCGATCCTAGAAAATCGATTGCTTGTGTAGACTTGGGGCAGCCAGTTATCCCAGAATGCAGATCAAATCACAAGCAGCAATGGTGGTGGTGTAGTTTTAAAATACCCCGTTTTTCTGTCACCAGCTACACTTTTAACAGTGTTTTAGCCGCGAATGTCGCGACGTATGTCTGGTCAGGTTGTCAACATAGAACATGTTTGCAAAAGTGCTCAGATGTTTTCAGAGATTTCACTAGCTCTGCTAACAGTTAGCATGCAGAGTGCACCGAGGGGGTTACGTTAACCGGTTTGTTTACATATTCCACTCTCCGTGTTCCACATGTTGCATTCGCAGATTCTCATTTTCACCGAACGATCGTCTCTTTCCGCCTGGTCTTGTGTCTCTGTGCTTCTGTAACATAAAGAACGAGCTGACATTTTTCTCACGAAACCAGCGATCAGCTCAACAGACCCTCAGTTTACCTGCATGCATCCTCCTCCTCATCTGTCAGCTGTTTAACACCTGCTGCTAATTCAAGAAACACGCCTAGTTACCTGGTGATAGTCACAGTTTAACTGGGCAGCCGGTGCTCGATATAACGCAATGTCAGCGCATTTTTCTGCACAAGATAAGTAAATATAGTGTTTTCCCCGAGCGCAGAGCTGCTGGAGCTCGTTTCCTTACAGAGCACTTTATAGGCGAACACCTTTATCAGCGGCTGATGTCCAATCACCGGCACACAGCTTTCAAACCTCAGCTGAGTTTTAGCTCTCAGTGGTTAAACGCTGGACTTCATTCACTCAGGTTCTGTCTGTCGGGTCACGTTTACTTCGCTGTTTTATTTACAACTGAGCAAATCGGTTTGGCTGAGGTTAAAGTTACGTTTCATAACTGCATAGTTTCACAGACGTTTAATGGTTCACTGGCACATGTGTTAGACTGAACTATCATCTAAATATCATCTGTTTTTAATAGTTATTCAACTGTATTCTAAGCACCAGCTGTCTGGTAGAATGTGATTTTTTTTCTCTCTCTGTTGGCAGAGGTATAAAAATGCGCAGGAAAATCTGACGTGCATGGCAAACTTCACCGACGATATTTAGGGAGGAATAAACACACATCAAACATAAATGAACCATTTGTCTGTCTCCATAATTGAGAGAATTTTCTCTTCTTATGTCAACACACTCTCTCTTTTTTTCTTTTTTTTTTTTTTTTTTGCTTTTTCGGTCATGTTATGTTTACCTGTCAAAGGCTTGTTACAAACTATGAAACACATTGTGCAGACTTCTGGATGTTAGAAGAAAACTAATACTGCTCATGAATGAGACTAAAGGCAGGAAGGTGTCCTTTAAAACTAAACATGTTAATAGGACCTCCCTGTTTATATCATAGTTTATGATATAGCACGTGTATTTCAGTAATAGCCTGCTGAGGCCACTATACAGTGGGGCAAAAAAGTATTTAGTCAGCCACCGATTGTGCAAGTTCCCCCACCTAAAACGATGACAGAGGTCAGTAATTTGCACCAGAGGTACACTTCAACTGTGAGAGACAGAATGTGAAAAAAAAATCCATGAATCCACATGGTAGGATTTGTAAAGAATTTATTCGTAAATCAGGGTGGAAAATAAGTATTTGGTCAATAACAAAAATACAACTCAATACTTTATAACATAACCTTTGTTGGCAATAACAGAGGTCAAACGTTTACTATAGGTCTTTACCAGGTTTGCACACACAGTAGCTGGTATTTTGGCCCATTCCTCCATGCAGATCTTCTCGAGAGCAGTGATGTTTTGGGGCTGTCGCCGAGCAACACGGACTTTCAACTCCCGCCACAGATTTTCTATGGGGTTGAGGTCTGGAGACTGGCTAGGCCACTCCAGGACTTTCAAATGCTTCTTACGGAGCCACTCCTTTGTTGCCCGGGCGGTGTGTTTTGGATCATTGTCATGTTGGAAGACCCAGCCTCGTTTCATCTTCAAAGTTCTCACTGATGGAAGGAGGTTTTGGCTCAAAATCTCACGATACATGGCCCCATTCATTCTGTCCTTAACACGGATCAGTCGTCCTGTCCCCTTGGCAGAAAAACAGCCCCATAGCATGATGTTTCCACCCCCATGCTTCACAGTAGGTATGGTGTTCTTGGGATGCAACTCAGTATTCTTCTTCCTCCAAACACGACGAGTTGAGTTTATACCAAAAAGTTCTACTTTGGTTTCATCTGACCACATGACAATCTCCCAATCCTCTGCTGTATCATCCATGTGCTCTCTGGCAAACTTCAGACGGGCCTGGACATGCACTGGCTTCAGCAGCGGAACACGTCTGGCACTGCGGGATTTGATTCCCTGCCGTTGTAGTGTGTTACTGATGGTGACCTTTGTTACTTTGGTCCCAGCTCTCTGCAGGTCATTCACCAGGTCCCCCCGTGTGGTTCTGGGATCTTTGCTCACCGTTCTCATGATCATTTTGACCCCACGGGATGAGATCTTGCGTGGAGCCCCAGATCGAGGGAGATTATCAGTGGTCTTGTATGTCTTCCATTTTCTGATGATTGCTCCCACAGTTGATTTTTTCACACCAAGCTGCTTGCCTATTGTAGATTCACTCTTCCCAGTCTGGTGCAGGTCTACAATACTTTTCCTGGTGTCCTTCGAAAGCTCTTTGGTCTTGGCCATGGCGGAGTTTGGAGTCTGACTGTTTGAGGCTGTGGACAGGTGTCTTTTATACAGATGATGAGTTCAAACAGGTGCCATTCATACAGGTAACGAGTGGGGGACAGAAAAGCTTCTTACAGAAGACGTTACAGGTCTGTGAGAGCCAGAGATTTTCCTTGTTTGAGGTGACCAAATACTTATTTTACACCCTGATTTACGAATAAATTCTTTACAAATCCTACCATGTGAATTCATGGATTTTTTTTTCACATTCTGTCTCTCACAGTTGAAGTGTACCTCTGGTGCAAATTACTGACCTCTGTCATCATTTTAAGTGGGGGAACTTGCACAATCGGTGGCTGACTAAATACTTTTTTGCCCCACTGTACGTGCTGGCCTCATATCAAATGTGAAGGCAGACTGAGTCTATGTTTGACGTTTTTATATCTAATCTTCCTTTTCAAACATTTAAACAGCAGCGAGTATGCAGCTGAGGGAATACAAATTCAAATTGTCGGAACAGGTTTGCTCGTTTCTTGGATTCATTTGGTGATTTATTAAATGTATAACTGTTATTCTAATCTGCTGCTGAGTCTCTTACACTTTTCTTTATGCTGTATATTTTCACGTCTCTGGAATAGTTGGCAGTTAGATAGTCAGCTGGGGAAACTTTGTGTTAACTCATGGAGCTGAGGATATCGTGGATATGCTGACCTCGCTGCGTGGTGTACAGAGCGAGGTCAGCATGATTAATATTCACAATAAAAATATTAGCCGAACATCATGAAGTCTGTATGTGTTTCATAGTGTCGAACAACCTTTGTACAGTTAAAGCCAGCAGTTACTACATGACGGAAACACCAACGTTATCTCTTTTATGTGTTTATACACAGGTCACGCTGATTACTGAACAAAAACCCAAAGATCAGATGTTAAACAGATTTATTTGCTCTCTCTCCTCCTTAAACATGTTTTTAATGTTAGTTATAATTCAGAATTGGCGACTGAAACACGTAGGACACATAAGAACATCAGGAAATAAAACATCGATAAATATAACCTCAGTAAAAGAAGTCAGCGGGGGTTACTACAGCTGTGTACCGGGGCCTGCGCTTTGTCGGTGGGATTGCTTGCGAGGCGAGCGGGTCTATCCCACGCTTTGCCGTGAGACTGGGCAGACATCTCCGAAATCATCGAAACACTTTTGCAAAGAGGCTGTATCTTGACAAACCGACCAGACACATGAAGATTAAACCACTACATTCTCGGCTAAAAAAATATTAAAACGGTATTTGGTAACACACAAACAGGGTTTTTCAAAGCTCAGTTCTGTTAGCTTCCACATGCCGGTTGTTGTGTGCTAGAAACAATGGCCACCAGGCCAAAGCAATGGTTTTGACTCGATCAGCGTTAACCCCGCCCCCTGAGTTTGATGGGTGAGGCTGACAGATAAAATTATTTCATGATGAGAGCCAGGCGTCAGGACTGCCAAAATGAAATAAATAAATATATCATTAAATAATTAATTAAATGTGTCAATAATTAATTAAATGTGTCAATAATTAATTAAAATGTGAAATACATAAATAATTAATTACATGTGTCAATAATTAATTAATTACATGTGTCAATAATTAATTAATTACATGTGTCAATAATTAATTAATTACATGTGTCAATAATTAATTAATTACATGTGTCAATAATTAATTAAATGTGAAATACATAAATAATTAATTAAATGTGTCAATTAATTAATTACATGTGTCATAACTATTTATTTAATTAATTAATTCCAATTTTAATTAATTATTGCCACATTTAATTAATTATTTAATGGTGTATTTAATTAATTCATTATGGCAGTCCTGGCGTTCCATAGGGGGGGACGTAACATGCACAAATCAATCCACAGACCTAATGGGAGGTTTCCTGTTTTAAGTTACAATCCATTCACATGGCAGCAATACAATGACATTTAATAAATGTAAAAATATACAGAGAGCACATTTAAGTGAAATATCTGAATATACCACTGCAATTACTCACACTTCATCATTCATGAAGTGTGAATTCATGAAGAGTTCAGTCATGCCCTGAACTCTCTGAAAGGACAAACACACCCTCGGTCTCTCTTCTGCTGTTTATCCGTCTCCCTACAGTGTTTTTAATGGGGATTAAGCTGCAACCAAACAGCCTTTCTGCATTCACAAAATTATCTGATGTGAGACAAATGCTTCCTGCTGAGGAGCACAAACATAAACACATTCATGTATAACACCATGTCCAAAGACGCTGGGTGGGGGAATCATCCATCCTGATATTATTAAGAGATGAAAAGGGAGAATAAAAAACTGAAAAATCAGTCTGTGTTTCTCACATGCAGACTAAGTGCACTCATTAGTGTTTGTTTATAAAGGTTCAGGTTCAGTTTAATGCTAATCTCAAGTGTCAGTGAGCTTTGATCCCTTGCAGCCTGTCTTAAGGTTTGCCAGTGATGTTAGAGACTTTATAAAGAGATGTCAATAGTTCAAAATAAAGACATCAAGGGCATTGCCTCAGAAAACCTGACAGAAATTTGGGAATTCTGGCAGCCTGAAATGCATTTTAATGGGCCTTTTGGGCTGAAGTTCCTCTGTTTTATATCCCATCTTATCTTAGACTAAAAACATGAGCGCCTGAAGCATGTGTCGTGTTTTGTTTTGTTTTTAAAAAAGCTGCATTAACTTATCTGTCACATTTACAAGCCAAAAAAGTGAAAGTGAATATATGTTGTTTGTTGTTTTTATAGCCTAGCCTCAATGTATGGCAATGTCAGTCTTACAGACGCCAAGGTTTAATGGACCAAATCGACAAACTAAAAGTAGTATGAAAAGACATTTTACTTCACTAAAACTTTACTTTTTTTTAAACAACAGTAACTAAAATTGCATTTTGAACTCAGAAAAGTACATTTTAATTTCAAAATGACCAAATTGGTTATTGCAACCAGCTTAGGGAGGCCCCGATGGGTGGGTCAGCCCCTTTCAAATCATGTTTATGTTTTAACATCTATAATGAACTTCTGAAAACATGCCCATATTTTAATAATTAACACAATTAACAGAACAAAATAATCAACACAAACTGGAAATGTTTGTGTTGCATTTTTCGGTTGGGGCACACACTTCAGTTTCACTACAGCGCAGAGAACAGCTGGACAGAGTTTGTTACTTCCATTCAAACTATGACCGCAGTAATATGCTAGCGACCAAAGCTAGGGGAATGCACATTTTTCCCTAGTGACAGATGCTGACCAGGGGATCATTTAGCCATCAACCTCTCACAGCAGCTCCAGGAGTATTCACTTTTCCCTTGCAACCGGTGGTTGGTCATTGACTAGTTTTGAGGCCATGACCACCATGTTTATCAGGTCGTTAAGCAGTGATCGTCTGTCAAGAACATGGGTGCATGCTAACACTGAAGTACCTATAACTGATGCTCTACGAGGCTCATTCGTAGACATAAAATGTCCACATATATATATTTACCTTCAACCTGGAATGAAACTTTACCTTCTTTGGATGTGTTTCTCTTTGTCCTTCTTACAGCTGTTACAGAGTTTTTAAAAAATAACTGACAGGGAGCTGTGGTCAGATCCCTGCTAAGCTGAATGACTGAACTGAACTTTTCGGTTGTGGCTGCTGTTGGCGATTTTATCCTGTGTTTTAAAAAATGCAGCTTGCTAATCAAATATATCCAAATATGGTCACTTCTACCTTCTACAAAAACGTTAAGGCTTCAAAATACAGAATCCAGATGTCCGCCTTTAATAAACAGTTTGCTGTCTGTTTTTGCTGACCCCATCAGATGCATGTGTCTTATTTTCCAGACACAGACACTAATTTTTCATGACGCCCTGCAGCTTCATGTCGGGTCTCGCCATGTACAAACACAGCTTCGCTGCAGGACCTGAGGCTGGTCAGGTCAGGTCAGGTCAGTTATCTGTGACGGACACAGATAAAAACAACTTTAGAGATTCATGTTGCTCTGAGTCATTTCTCCTTGACACTTTGGTAGATAATTAGACCCTCTCGGGTAATTTAAAGTGTCTTTTTATTAAAAATATCTGGAAATATATTCTCTTTATGACCTTCTCCAGATTCCAAAAACAATTTGGTCAGCTGGCCAAAGCAATTTATTTAATAAGTGACAACACTGTCATCTTCACCTTCAGAGCGCACTGAGAAAAGGGTTTGCAGTCAAGTGTGAAGGGAGGCAGAAAGAGAATTCAAGTCTGATTTTATGGTATTATGTTAAAAAAAATGGTGGATTAATCTAGTTGAAGCTGGACCTTGAGAACCGAAGGGGCATCCAATTGATTAATGGGTTGATGAGGTCATAACAGTAACTGCAGGTGTTGTACTAGAAAGCTGAAGTCAAAAGTGAGGGTTTACCAATGATCTATGTTTCAACTCTCAGTCCCTGAGGGTTTGGGCTCTGGGATTTCTGGATTTGATCCCTAGTTTTGTTCCGCAGATTTACTCTCTGAATTTGGTCCCTGTGATTTCTGGGTTTAGTCTTTGGTTTTGAGCCATGCGTTTGGTCCCTGCAGTCTATAGGCTTGGTCTCTAAGGTTGGTCCCTGTGGTCTCTGGGTTTGAGCCCTGCGTGTGATCTCTGGTTTTGACTTTTTATTGAGTTCAAGTCCAGAAACAAACCAAAGTTCTTGCTAAATCCAGCTAGACCATCAATAGGAGCACTAGCAATAAGCAGATGATCAGAAGATTAAAATGAATGACAAAAGCACAAGAAAGGAAATACTTTGTCAGGTTTGCAAGATAATCAGAGATTTTCAGGTTGAATATTTTTTGAAGATGATTTTCAAATGTCAGTGAACAAAAAAGGAGAGTTATAATTGATGACAGTCTACTGCAAAAAATGAAGTCTTGTGTGCTGCAAATCTCCAGATCCTCCTAGTGTGGGAGGATGATGCATTTTTGAGCTCTGGCATTTCAAAAGTCTGCAGAGGGGAGGAACTGTCATTAAAGGCTGAAGATCTGATCTAATGTTGAATCCTGACATGTTTTTATTTTCAGATATTAAAACAACTTTCTAATGGAAAACTGAAAAACTCATATTTGCAGCACCCACCTCCCTGTGTTGTCTCAAAAAGAACAACATCTAACTAACTGTAGGCAGCACAGAGAAGATCAGAGACGCCACTGTGTACTTTCACAATGAAACAGTTGAATAAACAACAATTCTCCAATTCAGTTTCATTTATTTAGCTTCTCCTATTTCTTCTTTTGCTGGAAGACAGTGTGATTTCACAGCGTTGATAAAGAATTTAACTTGACTTTGACAGATACGGTTAAAGACAGCAGTTACCTGATGCTTAAAAAGTCCACGGTTGTATGTCAGGTCTGAGACTAGAACTAGAGATGAAACAAGGATCCAGGCTTATTGTAAAGCAGGGAGTCGTGTCTGTCAGCAGTCATGGATTTTTACATTTTTCAGCACTTTGTGTTATTTTTCTGTCAGTGTGAGACCCCTTCCTTTTATAAGTCAGTCTGAAACTCAGAGGAAAAATGTTGCCCATCCCAGCCATAAACTGATGATTTCCACCAATCTGACATTTGTTTTGGATGAAAAATGCAATTTCATTCAGGACTAACGGTTAAAGCACATAAAACCATACACATTTATAAATCTAAGCAGCTGGATGTGGATGCACTCCAAGTGTGTTCATGTTGGAGACTTGCAGTGCCGGTTCTCCTGCCAGGAACTGCCCGGGGCCACGAACCCTGTGGGGCTCCCAAAGCCTCAGGTTCAAATCTCTAGGATTGTCAGTCTGGCTTTTAATTGCTTGTTTCTTTTGGCACTTTATAACCAAACCTAGCAGGTTTGGGTTTTTTTTTTTTGACTGAATATTACCAATACTGCTGAGGATTGACTGTTTCAGCTCTAACTGGGATAAGTGCACACATTTCTCATAATATGCGTCTCCAGTGGGTCCTTCCAGTCCTGCTCCACTAACAGTGGGACATAATAGCTTTAAAAAAATGCCACTTTCCTACACTTAAATTGATGAAGACCTGCCATCCTTTATCCCACCAGCCTTATAAATGATCCTAACTGTTCAAATGAAGGCACTATAGATATCACACACTCCACTGATTCAATTTCAGTAAAACCTGGAGGGATGATACATCGAGGCAAATTTTTTTTGTACTTTAAAACCTGCAAAGTTCATATTTCCAATATGTTGCATTAAAAATGTAACGATGCAGCAGGTTACGGATTGGATGCATCATCGAATCCTGGCAGCAGATCATGAAGTGGCCGTATCTCTCTTTCTTTAAAGGTGTTTTTTCCCCCTATAGATCTACCTATCACATCGGCTCGCGGATCACAGCCGAGACGTTCACCTGGCAATATGCCCCTGAGTCAGAACAGATCAGTAATGTCTCTGCAGAGGAGTTAGGATGCAGCTGAACATGTGATTGCATGAGCCTTCCTTCATGTCATTGATAAATCTTATTGTTTTAATGTCACTCTCTTCACGCTGAATGCACCTTCCTCAAAAACTCCAATCTCAGCTGATGCACTCATCAGTGATGTTCCCGAACTTGTTGACATTAAACACCCACACACACTCTCACTGTCTCTCTGCCAGGCAAAATATAATTGCCTGCTAATTAGCAGGCAATTAAAGGAGATTATTGGAACAATTAATTGTCTGTCTTTTTGTTGTAATTGGAGTGTGTTTGATTGAGCTTCCCAGTTCCTCTGTGCATCTCACAGCAGGAGAAAAGGGGGCGAGCCGAATCTCTGCCTGGCGTAAGTATGATTTACACTTTTAATAAGAGCTAAAAAAAGAGAAAGAAATCAGACCGACCGCTGCCTCATTTACATGGAAAATCTTCCCCTTTCAGACCTCGGATGGGTTTTTCTGTGTAGCTCATACAGGAAATACTGTGGTTTACACACTCGCCTAACAAGTGAAAGCTCCATGGGAGGACACACAAATCCCTTTGGGAGTGTGTCATTAAACTAGCCCCATTGAATAAGGTGAATAAGGTGAAGAGAATTAGCTTTTTGAGATTTCCTTACCTGCATGATTGAGCCTGCATCAAGACAGGTTGTAAACCTGAATTTTTTTTTAACTGACCAGCAGGGGGCGCCTGTAAAAAGACTCTTGGCTGCATTAGTCTTCAGGAGAATAATTTGTTTATTGATTTATCGGTTCCAGGAGATGGCTGCCCCTCCCTGAGTCTGGTTCTGCAGGAGGTTTCTTCCTGTTAAAAGAGAGTTTTTCCTCCTCGCTGTCACCAAGTGCTTGCTCATACGGAGTCATCTGATTGTTGGCGTTTTCTCTGTATCATTGTAGGGTCTTAAACTTACAATATAAAGCACCTTGAGTCATCTATAGTTCTGATTTGGCTCTATATAAATACAATTGAACTGAATTGGCTTGAATTTATTTATTTTTTTTGTGGCCTTTTTAAAAATATTGCTAATTACTCTTTTATTCAGTAAAACCGGAAAGGTTTTACAAAATTTTACAGTTCATCAGATAACTGAATGATCCCAAGTTTACTGATTAGCTACACCAAGAGGCTTCATAACAGTTAGACAGCTGCAACCCACAGCTGAAAAACGCAGTTTACTAATCTATCTGCTAATATGGTCACTTGCTTCAAAATCCAATAGGCGACGCCATGCTGTAGCCCGTAACTTTAGCAGTAACTCTGTTATCAAACAATTGCCAACAATTCTTGGCGGAAGGGGAGGGAAGGCCTAATAATTAGTTAATTATTAAAAACAAATCTTTTACAATAGTCTCATGGGTGTTATAAATGCTGTTTTCGATTTTAGATGCAATTTCAGAGCGAAACAAACCACTACAACATCCCAGTGAATCAGTGAGAGTATCAGGACTGGGTCACACCTGAGTCCGCCTGATAATCAGATGAATATTCAGCACGGGGAGAAACTCTGAAACTCATTTTAAAACTTTTGCAACTGATTTGACTCTTTTAGAAATCCCAGAAGCTGCATAAACCTGCACACGGATGCTCAGCGAGCAGCTTATAAACACAAAATTTCTCCCATAACTCGGGGGGTGGGGGGGATTTTCTCAAATAGAGGGCATCGCCACATCGCCGGCACCCTTCATTTCCATGATTGGAAACAGCTCAAAGACAAGAGCTGAATAATCGAGAGAAGTGAAGTCTTTCACCAGTATTTGTTGATAAACACCTGATTGATGACTGGATCTCACCGGTGACGACGGTCCTGATTGCTTACTGATTTAAAGCTTATGTCAAATCTATACAATTACCCAACTGAAGAGTGCTAATGAAGGAGAAGATGAGCATGGAGTGAAATTATTCAGATCTGCTTGATGAGGGTAAAAGTTAACGAATGAGCTTATTCACTTGTTTGATTATGCAGCTGATTTCACTTTCAGGAGCTGTTTGTGGTGTGATATGAACATCAATGGAGGAGCTTATATATGACTTACATTTTCATATTGTATATGAAGGAAATGATTATCAGAAAACAGATCTTTCTTTTCCTCCATGTTTTCTGTTTGTTTCCTCTTTTTCCCTTGCTTTGCCTCCAAATCTTCCCTTTCCTCTGTGTCTTCCTCCTTGGTTTTACTTTCTTTTGCTTCTTATTTTACTTGCTTGACCTCCATGTTTTCCTTCTGTGTTTCTTCTGTGTTTTATTTTGCTTTTCTTCTTTTGTTTCTATTGTTTAGCTCCTTCTTATTCCTTGTGTTTCCTCCATATTTTCCATTGTTCTTGCCCGTTTCCTCTTGGTTTTCCTGCTTGATTCCCTTGTTGTTGCTTATTCTTTTTCTTGCTTTTCCCATTTTATGTTAGGCTTTGTTGATTTTGGATCATTTAGTATTTAGTTTATGGCACTAGTTCCCTTTCCCTTTATTTGAAGAGACTGGTGATAAAAGGAGATTTTTTTTAACCGTAAATTTCTAGTATAAAACTTGATATTTAATTAAACAGCCACAATTTTAATCATTTAGTATGTTTCAAACACACATCGCATGAAAAACTGCACATTTAATGACTTCATATTAAAGTGACTTCAATCTAACCACAAACCACTGCTGAAGCAAAAGAAAATGAAACTGACGTGAGAAAATAATCCTGCAGCTGTCTCATTGATCTGGTTAGATTTCTCCTCAGACGCTGGATGAAGTCGGTCCTGTGGATAATAAGCCTAAGAAACCTGTGATGAAGGCAAACATCATCAAAGTCTGCGACGCTGAGAACAAATTTCCCTTGAACCCAGAGACTATCAGACACAAGCATAGTGAACGATTTCCTCCACAGAGAGAATAAAGAGGGTTTTTGTAGATTGGAAATTTGGGCTTATTAGCTGCATAATAATGAGATTCTGAGATGCCAGATGGGCGAGTTTAACCAGCAGGCCAGCTCAGATAGTGCCAGGTAGATATGAGCCATTAAAAAACATCCTTAATTGCAAATATGCAAACATTAGTCAAGATTTTGTGGACTAAATTGTGTTTCCTTCACAGCAAACATCCTTCTGAGAGGTAGAAGGTTAATTTAAACCAAGAACAGTGATTGCAAATAGTTTTCACAAAAGGGCAATTAAGGCTGTTTCTGCACAGCGCTGAATTCATTAAATGTTATCCATGAAAAAGCAGCTCACACTGCAAAGATCTAACGGCAGTTATGGTCTGTCAGGCACAAACACAACGATCCTTCCTCAATCAGCCACAAGAGGAAAGCCACAAAGAATCAATCTGACGGCTAACAGGAGATCCTGCGTTATTAAACCACCTGAAACACTGAAATCAGTCACACAGGAGTGTTATTCATAAAGGAGCTAATCACCTCAGAGCACATTTACTCAGCCAGGCACCAGAGAGTCGTGTTTGCCACCCTGATAAAAAATATGCACATGTCAATATATAAATACAACCGTGTGTGTTAGGGACAAAGACGGAAAAAAACATAAAAATATATGGAAAAGAAAAGGAGGGAAGGAAAAAGAAGACAGGAAGAAAAGGGAAGAAAGAAGCTAGAAGGAATGGATGGAGGAATGAAAGGAAGGGAGGAAAAAGGAAAATGCTGAAAGGAGGTAAGAAGGAAAAGAAAGGGAAAGGGGAAGAAAATGAAGAAGGAACGGTGGAAAGAAAAAACAAAGGAGTGAGGAAATATACAAGTGATGAAGGAAAAACAGGAAAGGAAAAAGAACGGAAGAAAAAGAAGAAAGAAGGAAAAGAACAGGAAAAAGGAGGGGAAAGTTGGGAAGGAGGGAAAAAAAGAAAATAAAAAGAAGAAGAAAGTGGGATCAAAGGAGGCAGAAAAAGATGGGAAGAACAATATAAAGGCAAGGAGTGAGTGAAGTTGGAGACCGAAGGAAAGAGGAAAGGTGAATGCAAGGGAAAGGACAGAAGAAAAGATGAAAGGAAATATTCAAGGGAAGAAATGAAAAGAGGAAGAAAGAAAAAGGAAAGATGGGCAAGAGAACAAAGAAAGAAAGGGAAAGGGGAGATGAAAGAAAGGAAAGAAGGACAGAGGAAGAAAAAAGGAAAGAAGGCACTAAGGAAAGAAAAAGTAGGAAGTAAAGTTTTCATTTTGTCTAATTCAACATTTGGCTGTAATAAACGCCAAAGTTGTGCTAGCCAAACTTCATCTCATTTAATATGCTAACCAATCTACTGAGCCAGCATAAATATGGTCATGCCTGGAAATAAATAAATAAATAACTAAATAAAAGACTGTAACGGCCAATAAACCACACCGCTTAACACCCATTTTTATTAACCGGTCCTTCATATATTTATTTTATAATTACAATTATGAAGAAGGATCCCATAAACATCCATTTTAAATGTGTTTTATATTCTGCTTTCATGTCATGCAGCTGATGCCATTAATAGCGAGAACGAGCATGGAATATGTTTTTCCAGCCCCGTTTTGGTTGCCAGGGAAGTTAAATGCTTGTAAAACAGCTGCTGCTGTGGTTTTGTAATCTCCCAATTAATCATTTCATGGATGCAGATGATGTTCTGCCTGTTAAAACGGCTCCACCACAGCTGTTGGGTCTAAGCTCCCAGCGCAAAGCTGCCTCTGACATTAGAATTACTGCTGAACAACAGTTCAGTTAATCAGACGTTAAGAGAGTTCATAAATGGTTTAGACGGTTCTCAGGTTAAATATCTTGATCTTGGTTAACAATGCCATGAATTAAATGTTAATTATTACACTCTGTATTTTCACTATCAGGTTAACTATCTACAGATTTATGACTTCTGAGGTTTGCGAGGCTGTAATCTCTGCTCAGATTCATCCAAATGCTGCAAAAGTGATTGGACAGCACTTTACAGTGCAAATGGGTAATGGCCCAAAGCATATTGCAAAAACAACCCAAGAGAATGCCAAGGTAAAGAAATGGGATAATTTTCAATGGCCAAGCCAGTCACCTGATCTCAGCCCAACAGAGCTTATCTGAACGCAGAAAGATCAACAAACAAGCAGCAGCTGAGCAGCAGGACTGGCAGAGCACCTCAACACAAGACACACAGCAGGCTCCAGACACTAACAAATATTGCTTTGTCCAAGTATTTTATATGATCCTTATATCTAATATTATGTTAATTTATTCAATTAGTTTATGTGCCTCTAAAAAGGAGAGACTATGTATAAAATGGTTGCAATTCTTAAACAGTAGTAGTAGTATTTATTTATATTAAACTTATTGAATGAAAGGGTTAAATGAAAATGACAAGAAATCTTTCATTGTCCAAAAATGTTTGGGACACAACTGAGTTATCAACCTAACATTGAATTTATTATATGTACATGCTGGTGGTTATAAACAATTTCTTTCCTCATTAATTTGCATTTCAGGATTCAGTTCAGGATGTGTTTCTGTCTCCATGTCTCCTTTAATTATAAGTTACACTGTTACTGTTTACTTATCTGCATTTTTGTCTTTCGAACACAGTGTTTTTTTTTTTTTAAGGAAACAGGAGAAGGGAGTGGTCAACAAACATCATTATGGAAATAATTCAGTTCATGTTTGAGAAAACGAACAGGGTAATGAGATGTATTTAATGCTAGGTTGTAATGTGCAGCACCCACAAAGTTACTTGTGGTGGACATAGGGTGTTGCAGTGCCGGACTTGATGAACGTGTGTGCTGAGAACATCTACAGGTTTGTCTGACATACAACGTAACAGCGAGTGATTCCACGATGGGGGGGGAGTGTTGGGAAAGCAGGTCACTGGACAGTGTGTGGGTTTTGTCAATTAGCGATGGAGGTCACTATGCCTGTGTATGCGTGTGTGTGTGTGTGTGTGTGTGTGTATATATATATATATATATATAGGGGCAGATGTCAGGGTCCCATGCCATGGGCGAGCTTGTGTGTGTTGCTGTCTGTTCGTGTGTGTTGCTGTCTGTTCATGTGTGTGAAGTGATGTGCAGCCAATCAACTCAATCTCCTTCCTTTTCAGTGATTTCTGAGGCCGACAGCAAGTGACTGTTGACATGATTTCAGTTCGTGTTTCAGACTTGAAGCAACAGCAGCAAAAGTTGGGATCTGTGACTCTCACTGCCCTCAAAGTAAAAACAAGAACGAACACACGCGAGGCCACAAAGAGTAAGAAAGGATTAATTAGATGAGATATTTCTCTGTGTTCTCCTTCTCATTGCTTATTCAGTCCAAATTTCAACTGCAGCTTATTCGCAGTGCTGCATCAATTCATTTCAGTTTTATTTATATAGTATCAAATCACAACAACAGCTGCTTCAAGGCACTTTATATAGTAAGGTAAAGACCCTACCGTATAAAAAGAAAACCCACAACAATCCACGTGACAACAAGAGCAAGCACTTGGTGACAATGGGAATGAAAAACTGTTTTTAACAGGAAGAGCTTCCAGCAGAACCAGGGTCCTGGATAGCCATCCTATTCCAGCATAACTAAGGGAGGGTTCAGAGTCACCTGATCCAACCTAATTGCATTTATCAAAATGGAAAGTTTTGAGGCTAATCTTGAAAGCAGTGCTATCTGCCTCCTGAATCCAAACTGGGAGCTGGTTCCACAGAAGAGGGATCTGAAAGCTGAAGGCTCTGCCTCCCATTCTACTTTTAAATACCCTACAAACCACAAGTAAGCCTGCAGTTTGAGAACAAATTCATCAAATTTTTTTCTGCAATAATATTTATTTAACAGGGAAAATACATGTAAAGGCGGTTATGTTTAAGCAAAATGCAACAGATCCAAGGACAAATGGGACTTTGGTGATGAGCAGATCATGTCCCGGTTTAAAGCACTCTAATAAAAACATGGATACAAGCACACTGAACAGCAGCAAACGGGGAATATTGT
Organism: Mchenga conophoros; assembly: GCF_057382185.1. NCBI lineage: Eukaryota > Metazoa > Chordata > Actinopteri > Cichliformes > Cichlidae > Mchenga > Mchenga conophoros. Next base: position 40,993,979 of record NC_140541.1, read on the forward strand.
GGAAAACTATGCAACACCTTCTTTACAATAATGCTCATCCTGGGAGTAACCCCTGACTGTACATTTTGTATACAGTATAAGAGAAGAAAAAGAGAAAAAAAAAAAAAAAAAAAACTATCTACAGATTTACAGTATACCTGAGCAGCACCAGTGATCAGCATACAGAAAAAGATTTGATGATAATATGTACTAGTATCCTAAATTCTTAATAAATGCTCCCAGATGTTTAAAGGATGCGATCTGATGAAGAATACATAGAACAAACTACACGCAGAATAAATCAAGATCAAGATACACCTTTAGTAGATAAATGGTATCAATTTAAAAGTCCTATATGTCACTTTGTTCTGGAGTTATTGCATTCACAAGCTTGGGTGTTCATGTCGCCCCCTCGACTGAGTGACTGCAGCACCCCATCAGCCTTTTACGGCTAAGGGGGTAAAAATTAACTTGGGAAAAATTGATAACTAAGACTAAAAAAAGTTTAACTCATTTTAAGTCATAACGAGTAACAAGTTCTAGACTTGGAGTCAGGACCCAGACCACAACAGTCAGCTCTATTAAAAGGTTTATTTTATAGGTGTGAAGTATTTGGAGTTGGTAAGAACTTCAGTTGAGTATTTGTCTGGGAACTTCATGGAACTGGAATGACTTGAGTATGAAAGCACTTTTTCAATTTCATAAATACCAATAAATCTAGGAGACAACTTTTTGGAGAAGCATTTCAATGGAACATCTTTGCAAGATAGCTAAAACTTTCTAACCTGGCATGCAGTAAGGAGCTGGGATCCTCCGCCTGTCTACCAGGCACAAGCTTGGACACAAAGAGGTAGGTCGAAGCATTTACTTGTGACCAGTTTCCAGTTAAGAGTTGATGGCAGGCCAGAATCTTCCAAAGGTAGGGAGTGGGCATGTAGATGTAAACAATAAGCCTGAGTAAATGAGGTGAGGGAGGACAAGTGCAGTGGCTGCCTGGACCACGACAAAGTAAAGACAGCAAAAATACCGACTAGTATTACAGCTATATCACCGAAACACATGAGAAAGATTACTGCGTCTTCTATTAATTTTAGTATTTTAATGTGCATAACACAGTTTTATTATGTCGCCTGCAAGTACTGACTAAAAATAAAAAAGATTTGAACCATGAACCCCAGCTGCACCACCTCAGAGCTGAAGTCGGGGAAAATCCTACGACTGCACTCAAGACCAACTCCGGCTAGAAGTACTACTTCAGCTCAGACACTTGCCCAAATCTGATTACTTTCCTTTGAATTCATTTAAAAAAGTGCAGCACTGAGAGTGCTTGTAACACCGAACATCCAATCACCACTCTCAACACAGTCCTGCATCAATCTCACTGATGCTGGAGAGGATTTCAGACTGCAGCACATGTTGGTTTTACTCTGATTAAATTGAGGTGTCATAACAATACCTTATTGATTGGATGCGCACAATAACAACACTTTGCCTCCGTATCCTCCGTCATCTAAACAGCTTGAGAAGATTAGCCAACTTTCAGCCTATGCTGCTTTTTGACCATACTTCTATCCAGTTTCTTAACGTCTAATCCAACATAAAGAAAGCAGAAGAGCTCAGGTAACACTTGGCATATCTGACCCTCATTATGCCCCAGGCAGAGGTGAAGAAAACAGAAGGGTTGCATTAGCTAAGCTATCATGTTCGCTCATGTTTACCCGGAAAGGGTTGAGGAGGTGCCTCAAGTGGTTCTTCTTATCTCCTTTACCCATCCCGAGGTGGTTGTTACGAATAATTAGACCCGCAGACAATTGCAAAGTTTAGTTAAGACTCAGTTAAACTCAAGAGATGGTATACTTTATTTTTTCCAGAGATGGGGAAGTTTGAGGTGTCAGCTGGTAAAAATGAGGATAAACACAGCAAACATATAACAAATAACTAAATGGAATTGTGTGTAGTTCAATCAAGTAAAATACATTATGTATAAAAATAATTCTTTTAATCTAGTAAAGATTTGCCTGAAATCAAAATGAGCACAAGAAAAATAAGTAGAAATTTACATAAAAACATACATTTGATGACTATTTTATTATATTTATATTATATTACTATTTTATTTATTATATAAGAATACAATATTTCAGTCATGTCTGATGTTGTTTGTTTGTTTTTTTACACATAAAATAAAGATTGGTATTCATTTAAATCCTCTGAGATTTATATTTGATAGTAAACCTTTAAATGTAATGCTGCTACTGGATCAGTGCTCTTATAACCAGGTACCATCGATGCCATCTTTGAACTTGACTGTTGATCCCTTAATTAATTATTATTATTACAATGCCTTCAGAACCATAAACACACTGAGTCTTGTGTACAGTTTGCCCTCGGTTTGTTTAATGATTAGATTTTTACCGGCATGATTTATTACACAAGTCCTGCTGGCCATCTGTCACCTGTCCACTGATAAGGTATGGTTGTGGTAATGGTTTTATCCTCATTAACGGTAAAGTGATCTGAACGGGCATTTTTGAATCAATGTCAGAACTTCACTTTTTTTTTTAAAGTCAGGTTCAAATAAAAGTGTTGTGTTTCTGGTCAGGTGATTAATGTAAGTATGACATTCAGTCTCCTTTGAGCTCTGTTTGGGTGTCCAATAACTGAGCGAAACGTCACATTATTTAGGATATCTAGTAGCAGTTTTCAGGAGCTATAAAGCTGCTAAAGTTTATTCAGCGGCTACCTGTGGCATGCGGGATGCTCAAAATCATCTTTAAAGCTCATATTTAAAAGTTATCAGTAGAAGCAATCTCCTGTAAAGTCTGGTTATCTTTTGTTATTTTATGTTATGTTATCTTACCTTACCATAGACATTTCTGTTGTGGTCTAAAATAATGTTCAGTTAAAGATTAAAAGTAACTACAACACTTCAAGTATACATATGTAGGCGAGGGGGTAGTATGAAGAGGATAACAAAATTTGTCAGGTGGGAAAAGTTATCACTTCTTGTGCACCAGTGTGACGAAACATCAACAGTTGGAACTGAAAAAAGGAAGTCAGGGTAAAAGGCCTAAATGTCCTGTAGAGGCCGGCTTCCACAGACTCACATGTTAACCTCCGTGCAGAGGTTTGCCTTCTCCGGCGCTGATAATTGGCATCTGTCTTGTGTTAGTGACGTAAAAGATTTAATGCGACATGACCATTCAAACAGCAGTCGCTTTCTAAAACATCAGATATGTATCGGATTCAGTACCACATACGAAAGTGACCCAGATGAAAATATCAGATTTGTGCTGTTCAAACTGTCATACCATGATCGGATACGGGACGCCTAGGGTCAAAAAAGTCGGATTTGATGTGGTTTCACCTGCAGTGTGAACGTAGCCTTAGAGGTGTTCAACATGAGGTAGTTTGTGTAATTCCAGTCACTGAAGGCTTTTACAAGAGCCCTATATATTCACATTCCTATCCATTCCTGATACACGCCACAATGGCATCTGGGTATTTCTAGATGTGCCACGACTCAGATTTGTATTTATTTTATTTTTTTACTTTATTTTTATTTATTTTTAGGAACATTAACATTTACACAGACACAGCAAGGGAAAAAAGGAAACAACTAAGTAGAAAATAAAAAAATAAAAACAATGGCTATGTGAAGTTACTAAAATGTAGTTTTTCCACTTGGAGACACACCGTGCATCTTGCTCGTTTGTATACACCCCCACACCCACATCTGTGTACATACTCACACACACTTTCAAGTATCTACATTACATACATAATACATATCTACATGTGCATACATGCATACTCATGTATGTATACCCTTTTACACATTTTTGTGCATGTCTATACAAGTGTCCATTCAACATCATAAGGAATTAAGACCAGTCGAGCACCAGAAATATCAGGTTAAATGAAAATAGAATGGGAAGGGGATGAATAAGATCCTTTCCCTACATTATTCACAACCCTTTTGCATACTCGAAAACCATTTTGACCAGTATCTTTGAAATTTGTCTTTACAGAGTCTTAGAGAAAAGGTCATCTTTTCCATTTCACAGATATCTTTTACTATGGCTGACCACTCTCCAACCGTTGGTGGGTCCTTGTCTAGCCATCTTCTAGTTATTGCTTTTTTACTTGCTGCCATCAGATTTGTATTTATAGTGTATATTTGTATCTAATACATACAAATCTGAGTCCTGTGAAAGTAATGAGTAATGTGAAAAGGAATGGAGCCTGGACACTCCCCTGTGGAGCACCCCTGCTGCTCCTTAATGTCCCAAAAATACAGTTCCCCAAGTCTGTGATCCGGGACACAAAGACTATGAAGCAAGTAGAGGACACCATCCTTCACTCCATGTGTGTTGTTTGTATGCAAACTACAGCAGATCATGTTTGTTTTTGACCTCAAGTCTCACTTGGTGCAGAATCAGGTGTTCCAAGGTTTTCAACATGTGTGCATTTTTCATTAGAGGGCTCCAAGCTAGCACCCCTTCTGAGAGAGACTTAGTCTACTACAAGAAAGCATGGAGCCTGAATCAGAGGCAGGAAGTCCTGAAATATAATTACAGTATTTATGGCCTAAATGAATACTGTTCATGTACTGAATACTGCAGTTCATTTATTCATAATAAATATATGAACTGCTTTTAGCATCTGAGACAGGATGTTTCTAATTCTAGAGTGTTGAAGAACCTCTGTCTGTCCAAGATGACTCCAAGAATCATAAGCAGCAGCCCTTTGGAGGGGACATGAAAATCTAAAAATAGTCCGTTTCTTTCAACTCAAGGACTTAGTTCAACTCGACTAAGACTACCATGACCTGGATGACTGACAACCTCAGAGACTAGTGGAGCTTATACAAAAAGCTCTACTTATGATATCAGATTTCAGAAACCTGAGAAATCTCCAGTAACCAGCTTTAAAAGTTGTCACACCCAAAAGCTCTAGCTAACAGACACTTGAGAAAAACACAGTCTTCAGTGGAGAAAAAAGAAACTCAGAGGCAAACCCCACAACAGAGAATCCAACTTAACTCTAGAATCTGAATCACTCATCATCAACTCCAACAATTGGAGTTAACGATTTGAACCAGAGCCGATGCAACACATGCTACGCCACCTGCTCCAGGCAGAAGAAGTCCTGACAACATGCCAGGTGACACAGAAACTAGATTCCCATAGATTCCCATGAATACAGGTGTGCTTTTAATTTTCTTGGCCTGTACTTTGGTGCTTAAATAAAAACATCTCTACATTATCTTTGCATAACGGTAGGAAGACAGCACCATAATTCATTGTGGCTACAACACAAGAATGATTACAACAAATGGAGAAAATTGAGCAAAAATGGCATGTTGGCTGGTTCATCAGTCAACCTACAGGGCACTTCCTCTCTGCTAATCTCCTGCTTTTTAATTGCTTTGAAACAGTCAGTGTGATAAAGATGCCACGTTTCTTTGAGTTAAAGCTCCTTGAAGCAGTACGTCCCACAGGACATTAAAAAGCTGCTCCAACCCCACCTGCTCACCCCCAGCAACTTCCTACAAAATAGTCTTATCTCAAGAATAAATTTGCAATGTCACGGGAAAGGGGTTTACCGTTTATTGTCATTAGGTGTAGAGTGGTGGTCAAAAAATTATTAATTTAAAATCGAATCAAAACTGAAGTGGGCAAAAAATAAAGATGTATGTGATAAATAGATGAGTGTATTCTAAAAAAGGATGCAGAAGATGGAGTAAACCATCAAGTGATTTTTAATAACTAATCATTTTATCTTTAAAGTTCAACAGGTGAGAACATTAATCTAAGAAAAACACCAATCAGGACAATGTTGGATGGATCACTTACCTCTCTATGGATGGTCTGGACTGGCTATCCGTCTAGAGCTGGGACATTAAACACTGACTGTCCTATATCTACGAAACTAAAAGTTTCAGTTAATTCATGACATTTTTAGTCTTTGTTACTGTGTAGCAATTATATTATATTTGTGTACTTTTAACTTTTTACCCATCACCTAATTACTCCCGGTGTAGCATGAATGCCCACTGGGGAGGTCTTTATCAGTAAAAATAAAATAAAGTCCAAAATGTATACGCTCCTCACATTTTCCAAAGACACCCATTGGAGCTGGATTAAAGACAACGCTGAACCAATTCTGAGCCCCTGACCTTATGTTTGACACCCCACGTCAAAAGCCTCTGATCCTAAGAGTCTTATCCTAATAGAAAATACATAAATGGTGTCGGGAGACACACCTTGCTACATCGAACTCAGACCTCACATACCTCTGATGATGCAACTCAGCTGAGCAGCCGTGTTAATCGTCTGCAGTCAACAGCCACACCCGCAGTCCAAGCATTGAGTAAGTAGTACAAGATATACTCTAATTATAGCTAATAAGTTACAGACATAGACCTCTGTTCCAACAGATGCTCATTGAGTCACATTAAGTACCAGATGATCTAAGGGTTCATTTCTTATGGATTCATTTAATAATAAAAAAGGAAAAATGACAAACCACAAATGAATCATGTTAGTTCAAAATATTGAAAACAGATATCAGTCTAAGATCCTTTCACACACACCAGTCTTGCAACCTTTAGTATCAGTGCATGCCACCGTATAGCATGGTGCTGTAGAGCAGATAAGTAAACACACCCACGCAGTACAACAGTGAATTCCCTTCTGAGCGCTGACACACCCCATGAAGGTGCACTCACTCTAAACTATCTGCAGATTTGTCTCCCAGGTGGTTCGCTGAGTGCAGTGCTGTCACTCTCAGGATGGCTTGCCTTCAGCTATGTTGGCTGCCACGAGGCCACGGGGGCCCAGGATCTTATTACTAAACTATGCAGCTGTCACTCAGTGCCGAGCATACGATGGAGGCTAGGAAGGATGAATGGCAAGGCACACAGCGAATCCTCCCCGAGGTTTATTTTATATTTGATGATAAAAGGGTTTGAAGGAGGCCACCCGAGAACCGTAAACAGGCCGGCGGGGAGTCAAGGTATCTAGTCAAACACAATAAATAAGCCCAATCGATCCGAAGGAGAGAGGTTCATGGGTGGCAATTGGGCTGTCGCCGCACTTCATGAGCTATGGCCCTGCTGTGGCAGAGTGGTGGAAAGTGTCTGATGGGAACAGGTAAGAAATGCAAGGCCAAGAAAGCTGTGAATTATTCTAAAAGAAAAACACACCCTTACACATTGGCTTCTCTTCTCCTCTGCTGCCATCATATTATGTTTATTTGAAATTATGGTGTAAAAACAATTTCCTTCTTCTCATTCTAATTTTGTGAATGTACAGTGGTATCGGTACAGTGGTATAATTGCCCAAGTCTGACTATTTTGTACATGACTCAGGCATTCACACAGTATAAATGATGCTGGAATAAAACTAGGTCATCTCTGGGTACCAGGTGTCATAAAGCCTGCTGAAATACTACCTGAAATTAATCCCATACATTCCCATCATCTCATCTCTTTTGTCCCTCACAGACAATATAGCAAGAGAAAAAAAAAGAAAAAAACAAGTAATCTAACCAGCAAGTCTCACAATTCTTGATGATGTTTAACACACGCTTGCCACAACATTATTTTGATATAAAGAACAAAACTGTACTATCAAACACTCTCAGTAGTGCTTAAACACTAACATCTATTTGTTTACCTGAATTGTTTTATTCTATCCCATATTATAAGACAGATTTGATTAGCCAGCTATTTTTTTTTCTTTTTTACTTAGCTCCACCACGTGAACTGTATTTTGGTTCGTTCTAATGTTTGCTGATAAAATAAATCCACATCAGCCCCAGAAGTTAGGATGAAATTAGCTGCCATAATCTACTGACGACCGTCGGCAGGAAGACGGATGAAACCAATATGACATCATGCACTGGTTAGTGAAGCCTCAGACTGAGCCTGTTCACCTTTGCTATCTTGGAATTTTGATTCCTGATGCGATGAGTAAGGGGTGGATATGACTAATGGCTCGGCTTACTCACAGTTGAGTAAAAATAGGCCGGCAAACCCCTTGCTACAAGGAAAAAACATGGTGGCTGCCCGGTGATTGACTGAACTCTTTTTGCTGTAGTTGCGGCAGCCACTTTTTGATCCCAAGGATATTACAGGTTGCCTGGTAGGAGGCAACTTGTCTCCATAAAGTCGCGCTAAAACTGACCGGATTCTCAGACTGGCGAAGCCAATAATTGCTGTTTAATTTATAAATGCAGACAGAATGACAACACACTGGAATTCATCTGAGTTAGTTTGCACAACTCTTCTGCAATGTGTCTCTTTGCTGTTTGCTAACTGGCTGTATTTCTATATAAAAGCCAGATTATCAAGCACCTATGTAATTTCGCAGTTAAATCACCATTCTTCAGTACTACCTCACAATTTGTAGAGGAAACTGTTGAAATCTATTAAATTCTGGCTGAACTAAATGCAAGTACAGTGTTCCCTCGTTTATCGCAGGTTTTACGTTCTAAAAATAACCTGCGACAGGTGAAATCCGCAAAGTAGCGATCTTTATTTTTTACAATTATTATAGATGTTTTAAGGCTGTAAAACCCCTCACTAAACACTTTGTACACTTTTCTCAGACAGGCATGAACAGTTTCACACGTTTCTCTCTTGTTTCAACACTCTCAAACTCCAAGCCTTAGTAGAATAATAAATCCAGTATTATAGAATGAAACCAAAGATCAAACCCTGTTTTCAAGTCCAGAACATGGGAATAGAGCAGCTAATTTAACATTAATGAATCAATGGTACGGAAGTGGAGGAAGCAAGAAGAATGAGTTGAGTAAAGTTTGACTTATCTGACTGTTTGGTTTCACTTAATGCGCCTTATAATCCTTTGACGTTGACACTGTTGTGTTGTCTTCTGCTAGCGAAGATTTATATAAATTTGACAAGTTGTACAGGAGACACGGCAAGAGATTGATTGAAAATGGTCTACAGCCAATCAGGATGCAGAACACAATGCACTGTAAAAAAAAATGCACACCAAAAAATCCGCGAAACAGCGAGGCAGCAAAAAGTGAATCGCGATACAGCGAGGGACCACTGTATGTTCATTTGAATTTCTGGGGCTTTATCACAGTTAATTACCATTAACACAAACACATTGCATGTGATTACCAACTTGACCCTATTCACCTGCAAACTGACAGCAGATCTTACGGCTGTATTATCGCCATCTTGATGCACCAATATCAGCAACGGTCTTTGGTCTTAGCAACCACAGCAGCTGGGAGCCAATTTATAACAAAAACAATTTGCCTGAAGTTTTTTACATAGAAGTCAAAGACCGTAATAAGCAAAGGAAGACTCAAACTTTAAGTTACAACCAGATTTTTAAAAGAAGAATAAAGCATTTCATACATGTAAACGGCTGCTTTAAGCATGTGTAGCAAAGTTCTTTCTCTCTGTTTCAGCCAGTCAGCCTCTGGAGTGCCGGTCTTTGGTCCAGAAATGGCATTAAAATGGAATTACTCAATGCCAGCTGGCTTTTTCTAAAATTTATGGAGCGTATCTAGAGTGCACTTTACACTTTATGACATTTTTTAGTGCAACGAAATAATTGATCACTGTTAAAATGGACAGCTACAGTAGATAATTGGCTAAAAATCATCACAGATTCATAACATGGAAAGACAACGTTCCCACTCAGATGAATAAATACACAATGAATAAATACGCAATACATGATGGACAAAAGGTAAAATATACATGTTGAGGTTTGGAGGAATTTGAGGGTTCACCTTTTATAAAAACGGAGCGATCCAAAAACAAGACACAAAATCCAGATCTCTAATCACAGTGTGCCAAACAATCCACGTGAAGGTTAGGAAACAATCCAAAAAGAAATCCAAGAGGAGAACAAACATGAGAAGATGAGAAATCCTGGAAAGCCTGACAACAAGTACTAACAAGACCACATTCGAAGTGACAGAGTGAAAAGGGTGTAAGTTTACAGGGTATATATTTCACTGATAGGAACAAGAGTGGCAGGATAACAAATGAAGGAAGCAAAGTGAGTGCAAGGAGACTTGGGATTACAAACCAAAATAGGAAATGACTTGAAATAAACCCGCAGGAGAGTTTGCTGATTCACAGAGCGAACACATCCATATTTTGGAGGAGGTGGAGGTGTGGATGTGGGATAAACTAAACACAGGACTCCTGAGACTGAGGTTTATGGAGACAGCCAGCAGACCTCGATTACCATCCTGTTGAAAATTTTGTATTCTTTTTGTTTTAGTTTTTCCTTTTTTTCAGTTCCACCTACTGGTTAGGTTTATGTACTAACACCTACTTGAATAGGTTTGGGAACTATAGTGAACTTGGGTAGGTTTAGGCCAGGGGAGGGCAACTCCAGGCCTTGAGGGCCTTTGGAGAACTTCAAGACATGTTGAGAAGGTCATTCAGCCATTCAAATCACCTGTGTGGGATCAAGGACACATCTAAAACCTGCAGGACACCGGCCCTCGAGGCCTGGAGCTGCCCATCCCTGGTTTAGGCATTAAATATACTTGAATGGGCTCAGGAATCAAAATAAAGTTGGTGTGGTTCAGGAACTCTCTTTTAGCGCCTAATATTTGTTTTAATCAGGAAACCCTGATGTTGAAATTCTTCAGTTTGAGAGCAGATGTTTTGTCACTTTAACTGAAGATTAATGCTAATGTTGTATGTCTGTGATTTGTTTTTGCTAAGCTCTAACACATGAGCCCTGCTGCAGCCAAAAACTTTAGCCCTCACAGCTCTTTTTTTTCCTAAGCTCCATCACAAGTGGCCCCAAAGGTCAAAGGTCACAGGCCAAAAGCCAAAAGCAGCTCAATAGAATTAATATTCATTTTACAAATGCTGGCTCTCAAGCAATTAACCTTCTGTCCTGGACGTGATGTGCGGGCAACTTAACGTGGATGTTCCCTGGTTTTAATTACTCTCCAAAGTCGCCGGGCCCAGCCGGGATTTGAAAGTTATTTCAAAGTAAAGTGCATCAGCGGCAGGAACGGGAAACATCTGACATCAGCGTTTACGACAGAGTGGAATCTGTCACAATAACAATATTCAAATGCAAACTGGGATCATCGCTGCAGTCGATAACAGACGTGACCTCAAAGTTATATTCAGTAAAATGTAATATTCCATTACAAAGATGATGAAGTCGAGTCTGCAGTGGTGTTTATGCCCGAGCTCTTATGAATTTTGTATTAGTAAATATTGAAGTTTTTTAAATCATGGTCAGGTGATTTTCTTTAGGAATCATGAAAATTAGTCATTCCTAATAAGACTCAAAACACCTTCCTTTAAATGTGGATGCAATAAAGTGAGAAATAAAAACTGACTTGAAAGTGAGCCATAAATAATATTTTTTTTAAACCCAGAAAATCCCCCCTATATCTGTTCTCATCAATATTTATTTATGCATCAATATTCTAGTCTGTTGGTAATAAGTGGAGGAGGGTGTAGAGTTGGAGTGTGTGCTCTGAACAGCCCACACGATTCCTGCTGAAATTAAGTACAAGCAAACTGTTTGCATAAAAGACTATCACACACTGAGGAGTGTCATTACACGCCGCCTGATTAAAAATCATTCAGGGCTGTCGAGTTTCAGTCTCAGACTTGCACTTTTTTCTTTTTAACAGCATTTTTTCTGTGCACCTTTTTTTTTTCTTTTTTTTATAGGATATAAAATGAGAGACTGAAGCTCAACAAACTCAAAATGCGTTTCTCGTATCAGCAGTGGCTTTGCTGGAAGGTGAACGCTTTCGGTAAACAGCCTGAAAACAGCAATAAACCTCAATTTTGTAATAAACATGTCTGATACATGCTGAGACTCTGAAGCAGGGAGCGTTACTTTGGTTACAAACACAATTTTCTCCTCAAAATCCTTACTCTTAATTTTGCAAAACACTACAGTATTCATGACTGCATGGTTTAGATATGGTAAGTAGGCTTATTTTGAGACAATAGGCAAAAACTCAACTGAAGCGCATTACAGAGAAAAAGTGAGGCATGTTCTTCAGACCGAATATATGCATTACATCTCAGTTTTTCTCTGCTCTTACTCATTATTCACAGCCCATTCGAGCCCTCACTAAGAGCTGAATTTCTCCAAATATTAGGTCCATTTTTCAGCTGATTTAAACACAGAACGTGGGGAGAAAACTGAGTAACTCCGGAGCATTTCTCATTGTTACTGAGAAAATGAGAATTGCATCACACTCATCTGCCACTTTATTAGGTACACCCAAAGGTGTTCTATTGGACTGAGATCTGTTGACTGTGGAGACCATTTAAGTACAGTGAGCTCATTGTCATGTTCAAGAAACCAGTTTGAGATCATTTGAGCTTTGTGGCATTTGTGGCATGCACTCCTGCTGGAAGGAGCCACTGTGGTCATTCAGAGATGGACAACAGCAACAATACTTAGGAAGGCTGAGGAGTTTAAACAGTGTTTAGCGGTGACTAAGGGACCAAAACTTTGCTAATAAAATATCCCACGTACAACCACACCACAACCAGCCTGAACTGTTGATAAAAAGCAGGATGGATCCATGCTTTCATGTTGGTTGCTCTAAATTCTGCCCTTCTACCCTGCCATCCAAAAGTCCAGCCGAAATCAAGACTCATCAGATCAGCCAACACTTTTCCAATCTTCTGTTGTCCAATTCTGGTGAATCTGATTGCATATTAGTCTTTTCTGTTCTTAGCTGATGGGAGTGTTGTAACAGGTGGTTATTTGCCTTACAGTTTTCTTCTTATTAGTTTCAAGCAGTTTGCCCATTCTCCTTCGTCATCTGGCATCATCAAGGCATTTCCACCCAGTGAAATGGATATTTCCTCCTATTTGGATCATCTTCTATAAAACCTACAGATGTTTGTGTGAGAAAATACCAGCAAATCAGCAGTTTCTGAAATACCAGCCCGTCTGGCAGCGACAACCCCGCTATGTTTAAAGTCACTTTTCCTCATTCTCATACTCAGTTTGAACTTCAGCAGGTCGTCTTGACCTACATGCCTAAATGCACTTGAGTTGCTGCCATGTGATATCTGCGTTAACGAGAAGTTGAACAGATGTACCTGATGGAGTGGGGGGAAAAAAGAGAAGCAGATTAGGCCCACTTTAAAGGCCATTTCCAGTATAATATTCAGCACTGTCTGCCAATCCAAATGATCATGACTGCAATCCTTTAATTAACCAGGAACATGTTGATTTTATGTCCTTTTCATTCTCACATCACTTTCACTATGTCTGGCATCATCATCATGCCCACCTTGTCACCATCGACCATGAGGTAATACCAGTGAATCCGCATTCAGAGTCACATCGACACAGAAGCACAGAAACAAATTGTGTCCTATCAGGAATTTAAGCCACACAGTAATTGTGACTAACGGATAAAAACCCACTTTATGAGCTGGTTTTAATGCAGCCGACCCTTCCTCGTTCATTTATGTGAGGACAAAGATTCTGTCTAATACTTATTATGTTATTAGGCTAACAAGGGTGTACAATTGGCCAGTAATTGAATCAGACCACAGTGGGAGTGAAGCAGTTTTCTGCTCAGGACAACAGTGAAATTATCAGGTGATAATAAAACCAGAGACCTGGAACTGAAAATATCCTGAATGTGAATCTGTACTTTCAGATGATAGTGGCGACCGTATCTACTTGCTCACGATTCTCCTCATGATCTTTGGAGGCGGGAACTGCTTTTCTTAAATAAACGAGTAAATTATAACATCTATAAGCTTCTAATTTCTCTTAATTTTTTATTTGTCAAGTTCTTCGAGACAAAGAAAAACCTGAGCAACATAATCTGCTGCCTCTCCTACACTAACTACGGCTCCACCAGGTCGACTGGTTGTCTTGTGCTGCAGAGCTCGATGAGCTCGGTGTGGTGGGGAATTAGAATAGCAACCTCATGGAAGCATGTGACAGGAAGTGATATTCAGGATACCTCCTGAGTGCTTTCCAGGTGAGGTGTTTTGGGCATGTCCTGCTGCTTTGATCTTCTGTAGATCAGTCTTCTGATCCTCCTGAAACTGAGCAGAATAAGAGACCTTTGATGTTGAAGCAGCGAGCGATTCCTGATTGAGCTGCACATTTTTTAGAGGCGGGTGAAATATGCACAGAATGCACAAAAGTCTAACAATTCTTAAAGAAGAAGCCCAATGAACAGTGAATTAGCCTTTAATTAGCAATGCTTCACTTCTGCATTCTCACCTTTCTTTAACCTTTGTGTCCCTTTTGAAATAGTGAACAAGTTGATGTGGTTGGTTCTCAAGCAGTTATTTAAATGAACCTGTTTAGGACGAGGGGGGAAATCCTTCCTCTAAACTTCTATAAAACTCAAAGGTTTGTTTTCCAAAGATAAGTGTTTTACTTTACCATGAACTCAAAGAAACTTTCTTTTATGCACAATGCTTGGAAACCACGGGTTAACGTGTTTTGTAACTTCTAAGCTTATAAGTTCTTTTTAAAGTTCAGCATTTCCCTCAGAAGAATGTAAAAAGAAGTGAATGTAAAGTAGCATTAATGACAGTTTTCAAGGCATAGACTTCAGTTGGGCAGCTTGCCCATATATGTAACAGCCACCAAATTATTTGCACTTCACTTTGAGTAAATGTCATCTAAAAGCATGTCAAACACAAAGCCTGACAAATGTTAACAGTGTAAAGTACGTCTTACACTACGTCTTTACATTCCTACAGGTCCAGTGTAAAACTCTCCATGCTTTCATGTAATCCCTGGCTTTAACCAGACTTCTGCAGCTAGTACAAGTCTGCACTTTGATACAAAAATTACATGTTCTACTAGTTGCTTATGAAGATGTGTACTTTGAGGCACAAGACCTCAATCTCCTCATAAAATCTCAGTATTCTTGGTCAGTTTCCCTCTCCCTGTCTTAGCCTGCCACAGACTGTAAAATGAGGATGGACAGAGCCACCCCGTATTTTGTGGAGTCCCAGTTTGAAGCTTGGAGTTGGGTCTTTTAGATGTGTTTTTCTGGAGCCATCCATGACCATATATGGAGGAGAAGATGGTGAGCAAAGACATGCATCCATGAAGCCCATACAAACACAGGTATACATACTAATTACTGCTAACAGACTCAGAGAACACTCCAGTGTCAATGGAAAAAACTGGACCATAGACAGTCTGAAGTCATGGCTTGTTTGTTTGGTTGGGGTTTTTGTTTGCCAGATTCTATTTTAAAATGCTCCAAAAGGCACCCACAGCACATCCAGGGGTCAGAATTCAGGGACTTCAATTAGCTGAGGCGAAACCTAGCAGACAGCTAGTAGCTATAGCCTGTGTCGAATACACCTGTCAGTCAAAGAGGCCACGCCCCTCATAATGTACACACTTTAATACAGTTAGAAGAGGAAAGTTATTTAAAAACAAAAATCACCCCTAAAATGAAGTCGCAACCTTCAGAACTGAAAAATGAAGACAAAGCCTCAAGAGTCAAAAACTGCAGTTCCTGTAATGACCACTTGAGACACACTCCAAAGATAAGCCAGTTCTAACAGACTCCCAATTTAAAATGTCCAACTGAAATAAACATGTTTACGGCTTGCTGCAAGAAACTGATCCTGGAAACCGGCGGGAACTGAGTGAGTCCAACATAAAAACAAACAGCCCGACATGCAGACAGTGTTTGCTCTGTTGGTGTCATTTTGGGTTCAGACCATCCTACAGTGTGCTCCAGCTCCATCTCCATTTCCCCGTCCAAATAGTTTAACCTCTGCCTCAGCCCTGGAAGCTGCAGCTTGGTGTAAATGTCGAGCAAACCTTCAGCTCTACATTATCCCTCTCATATCTTTGTGAATTATGCAGAAATTATAATGATAACTGCCACTGGATTGCTCTGACCTGAAAGTGATTTTGTGCATCTTGTTTGTGCGATCATACTCAACCGAGTTATGTTTTAGAGGAGCAGTGTGGTTCACAAATTGCATCAATCAGCCCTACAGGCTTTAAAACACCTTAACTGCCTCCATTAGCTGAGTGTCACAGACTCTGCACTAGCTTCCCATTGTTTTCACATCACACTGGTTCTTTACCTCAGTCCCTCCCCGTCGGCCCCCTTCAGCCTGAAGTAAAACTCACAACAATTCACATTAAAAGTTTTTAAAATGTTTCACAGTATTTATACTTTCAGCACAAAAAAAAAAAGAATAATCGCACACAAACACCAAGGTTATAAAATCAATACTCTGAATGTGTGAGTTTTAGGAGTACATAATGGACTCCTGTGCTGTGATTCAGACACACACACACACACACACACAGGTTTGGCTGGCGTTCAATGCCAGGCTGATCCAGCAGGACATCACAGTAGACTGACTCAAACAGAGGAAGGTGTGTTTGTATGCCTAAACCAGTAATGTTAAACCACTTAAATAAACAGACCACCCTGCCCATTTCTCTTAGCAGTGCGATAACCTTGAATGACATCATGTCCTGACATACGTCAGTACACAGTGAAGATTAGAGTGATCTGAGAGTTCAGTTTAGCAATGTTAAAGCACAGTGAACTATGGGAAAGCGACGTGTTGAAGTGAAACACTAATACACATGTGCAGAAACAAATGGCAGCTTCAACTGTCCCAGCTGTACTCAGGCTACCTAATTTAAGGCAAAAACAGTTTGTATAAGTCTAACAAGCTTAGGTCAATATATGGTATGAACGATTTTATATGATTTTAAACGGACTTGAGTAATTTGGGCTGGGCCTGAAGCAGCTACACGTGCCTGTACGCACTGAGTAAACAACACCAGCACTGCTATTGTTATTTTTGCTGTGGATTATGAAGACCAACATCACTACTATCCACTCAAACACCGAGATCTCAGCAGGTCTGTAAATACGAGCAGTAAGATTGCAGGTCAGTAGCAACGCAATATGACGCAACTTTGTGAGTCCGAACTGGTGACAAAGGAGGCGCAACATCCTCAGTGATGTAGCGCACCTTCTTCGTGGTGAATATGCATTACCACCATCAGGATGGAGCTGCAGGGCACCACCTTTGCAAAAATCTTTTCTAGCTCTGCTGAACAAGTCCAGGTGATTCATGAGGTCTTTAATGTCAGTAACTAGGAACTCATCATTGTTGTGGTTATATCTGTCTGACAGCTGCCACACAACACAAATGAGATTTTTAAAAGGATAATAAACACTATAATCCAGTATCATCTTATCTGAATGATTATTGTTATATTGAGAGGAGGAGTAAAAGAAAGGGAGTGCCAGGTGGCTTACACTGAGCCAATCAGCAGAGGGAGAGGGCGGTGCTCTGTGCTGCAAATACTTATCTCAACAGAAACTTTTAACAACTGTCAGTATTAAATGTATTTGCTGGGTTCAGAATACTTCTGTTTCTTCAGCCTCTATTAACCAACCTATGAATGTGACATGATGCTCAGATTTAAACAAGTGTAGGGCAGGTGTGAAATGGCTTGTTGTGATTGGTCAAAATTTCCCCGATAACAAAAAAGTTGTCTTTTACTTTTTTGTAGAAAAGGAAAACATGTTTAGGTTTGTTTTTTTTAATCTAAAGTTTTAATTCTGAGAACTGGAAATAAAACTTCTTGGGTCAAGTGGGTCAGCCCTGTGATACAATGTTGTGGTGGCAAGCGACCATTACGGTGGGTAAACCGGGGCCTTTAGGCAGCTTTCTGGAATTTCTGTCAGTATATTCAGGAATAGATCTTCAGGCTTCTCAAAGGATATCCAGAGCTCTTTGGATGTCTCTGCCTTTAAATGATCCCATGCTGCTCAAATGTTGAGGGCCAGGCTCTGGGGAAGACACACAATGGAGCACTATCCAGATATGCTTTTACTGCACTGGCAGTGTATCATTGTGTCATCATGCTGCAAAATAAAGTTGCTGCCAATCAAATGCTTTCCGAGGGTATTGCATG
The DNA here is from genome assembly GCF_057382185.1 of Mchenga conophoros. Lineage (NCBI taxonomy): Eukaryota > Metazoa > Chordata > Actinopteri > Cichliformes > Cichlidae > Mchenga > Mchenga conophoros. The sequence goes on from NC_140541.1 coordinate 41,011,915, forward strand.
ATGGATGGATAGAATTTTCATGAAGCTTCAATGAACAGTAGATGGTTCAGATCACCTCTCAGTCTTGTTTCAGTTCTCTGCAGGATTTTGTCCTCTTTCATAAAAACATGACTTTCAGATACTGTTCATGAGCTGTAGATAGTATTTCAAGTCTGCCACTTCTTTTGTCCCCCACTTGTCCAGTTTCCTAAAACTTTATAGAGCGCATTGAAAACCATAAATGAATTTACAGGTAACGGCCTATTAGGACGAGTCTTTGAAAACTGTGTGTGCTGTATGAGGATTTTATCCAGAGGAATATGCTGGTATTATACAAAAGGAGGATTATTGTGGAATAAAGGTGGACCTCTGTTCACAGCCCAGTTTATTTTCCCCTGTTAGCAGACCAGCATCCACAGTTTTTAAGATATCAAGCTCAATTTAGTCCAATGGTACCAATAACAGCTCGAGTTGATTTAATTTAGGTGAAAATCAGTAAGAAATTGATATTACCCACAATTCTTCATGGATCGACTTCAAACACAGCAATATATGTGGCCTTTGGGGATATGAATACCTAGGCTGACTAAGAATTTGACCCGGACCTTCACTGATAGCACCCAAGATCAAAGGTGACCTTACAAAGACATTTCAAGAAACCATATTGAGTAATATATCATATAAAAGGGGATGGAGAGCGCTATGCAGCACACCTGTCATTATGGTACCCTACGACATCACAGTGAAGCAATAAAGTTTGAATATACCTTAAAATCTCAAGTTTTTACAGCTTATAAAAGTCAAAGATTTCAGCCAGTTGGGCAAAGAACATAAAATGCAATATTTTAGTACGTAATGCTTGAATGCATGTTGTATAAATTGCTTTAAGTGTTCAGATGGAGTAGAAAATCACTATATAAGAACCAGTCCATTAAACAAAAGCAGGTTGATGTCAGCATGTTTTAATACAAAAAAAAACAAAACTTAAAACATCAAACAGCTCTTTGGGGCAGGGGTGATGGTTAACGCACCCATATTTAAAGTTAAAAAACCCCCAAAACAATTCAAAATGTTTTGTAGGTGTCGCTGGGACCAGGATAACAGGGGTTTAAAAGTTTTATTCTGTTAGTGTGCAGTTTAGCTCATGCACGTCCTGTTTCCTGTCAGTGTTTTGTGTATTTATGCGCTGAGTCTGCTGTATGACTAAAGGGACACAGTCAGTCTGCTGCCTTCACTGCAGAACATCAACATCCGTTAACACCTCCGAGCCTCTCCTTCTTCGAGGCCATTCCTTGCTCATATTCAGTGGACCCAGACAGAGCACACAGGACGTCCAACGTGTCATTATTCCGCAAACTCTGCTGTTAACATGTAGTCTGGGTTAGGCAGGTGCTGGCATGCCTGACTGCTCTGGTAGAAGAATTCCTCTCTGTGAGGTGTTTAGTGAGGTTTCACCCATGTTTTTGTCTCTTGTGATGATTTCATGTCAGTTTTTGAGTGGGAAGTATTTTTCTTAAGAGTTAAAACACGACCATGGAGCATTTTGACTTCCTCAACTTCAAGACTTCACACTGGGCAGCATGAAAACATCTCTTTGCAAGGCTAAAAGCTTAATAGAGATTTAGCTTTTTGGTGGAAGTCCATATTAAACATGGTCACACTTTTGGATAACAGACAAAAAGGTCTAAACACTCCGTTTCAGGCAGCTTTTAAAACTCCTGGATCCTTATGATGTCATAGAAAGCAGATATGCTAATAAACTCCACCCACATGCCATTCAAACATGTTCTAAATGAGGAGCAGCCAATCAGAAGAAGGAGAGAAGCTAAAATAGTGTGTTTGGGGCTGTGAGGCTGCTCCGACTCCTAGTTTAAGGCAAAGGATGATTATTTTGAACAGTGACTCATGCAAAGCTACCCTGGAGTCCAAGGATAAAAATTCAGAGCTGGACATGAGCAGAACAGCTCAGCATTAAACAAGCCATGATTACTATTACAGGCAATTTGTGTGCAGCGTGTTTGACACACCCTAAACAAAAGCAGCTTGTGCGTGTCAGTGTGTGACATCAATCATTTTCATGGTCAGAACAAGGGAAGAAGACAGCCCAGACTCATTTTTATTACTTCCTCTTGTGGCTCAGAGACAAAGTGGTGCTTTTACTGTTGGTGTAAACAAGCGGAGAGACTGCACATCACTCATGTAGAGCACGGTGCACAGTGTGTACAAAGAAGACCCTACTTCACTGTTTCTGTTAACATTATCGAGAAATTTAGACTCGGGAGAGTTCAAGTAGACTCAAGCACTTTGGTAAGAAAAGTCCACCTCTTTAAATTAAGCTGATCTTAAACTTAGATTTGTTTTCGCTCCTCCCCCTTTAAGACAAATTTCTTCTGATTGGCTGTCATTGCAAACAAAAGGTTTGAGAAGCAGATGGGTGGGGCTTCCGCACCTGAGATGATCATATTAGGGATATGCTATCCCCTCTTCATGCCATCATACAGTAAAGTACATTTACAGTTTAACTGTGCGTCCTTTAACTAACCAATCAGCATGTAGCAGCAGAATGCCAGTCTTCTTTGGCCGTGTTGTTTTATTTGAACTAAAAGACTTTATTGACATTTTATTTGTTAAAAACAAATTCAAAAATTTTGGATTTTTGTTGAGTTGTTAATAATTACTTTGTTCCAAAGGTCAGGGCTCAAACTGGGCCACTAAAGTGACTTCGATAATATTCCCAGTACAGTAATGCCAGCCCTGACACTGTCTGTGTGAATTTTTTTTTTCTTCCTTTTTTGTACTGCAATTTGTACGTGTACTTACACTTCCATGTCCTGGGGGTATATTTTCAAAGGCTGTTTGTTCTGGTAATAAAATAATTTAATAGGAAATGATATTTTGTGGTATTTCCACTTTACAAATGATGGCGAGGACAGTTCTAGAATAAACTCAACGCTTAAAGAAGGGAAAACTTTGGACAGTGTTTTTAAAAAAATTAATTTAAGCTGTTGTGATTTTTTTTTTCTGGTCCAGCCCACGATGGTTTTTTACCATTTTGCGGCACTGCCATTGGTTGCGGACTACCTTGTGATCGCCCTCTGCTGCATGCCTGACTGAACTGCAGCCAGGCAGTGGACTGGCGCATTCTGGTGTCATGATGTCGCCGCTTCTTCCACGTTTGTGGCATCAGATTCAAATTATTTTACAAATTTCTGCAGCTTCATCGGTTTTAAGACATTAATACAATACAATACAATACATTCCAACTTACCAAGAAAAACTATGGTCTGCTTCCTGGCTGACTTGACCTTTGAACTTTCATTGTGGATTGCTCTTTGATTTCCACTGGTGCTTCCTTCAATGAATCCCATTGGCTTCTTCAGGACCACGATCATAGCTCGGCACATGAAAGCCACGCAGACCAGCACAATCATGTACACGATGAAGGCAAAGAAGATGCTGATCCTGTACATCACCCAGTGCTCCCTCAGGTTGGTGCAGAAGGTCAGGTTCTGGACTGGGGTGCTGCGCGTGACTGGGATGTGCCCCTGCGTTCCCATGGTGATCAGCAGTGGCAGGGCCACGAGCAGGGCCACGACCCAGGCGAAGGTGATTAGGCCGGTGGTCCATTTTCCTCCCAAGGTTTTAAAGCGAAAAGGGTAACAGGTGGCGATGTAGCGCTCAAAGCTGAGCGTGGCCACGTTGAGGATGGTGGCATAGCTGCAAGCCTCAAACAGGAAGTTGTAGATCTTGCAGAAGGCGTTGCCCGACGCTGACGAGAAGGGGAACCAGATGGCACTGTAGAGCTCCACCGGCATGCCAATGAGAAGCACCAAAATGTCAGAGCAAGCCAGACTCACCATGTGGTCAGTGACGTTCTTCTGAAGGTAGCCTTTACGCTTTAGCACCTGGGTCACTCGGATAGTGACTGAATTACCCACAATGCCCGTCACCAGGATGAGGCTGTAGAGGACCGTGAGGAAGATTTTGATCCCATATTTGGGTTCAAGCTCTTGCCAGTTCTTCTCTCCTCTCTGCACTTCCTCATTCATGGCTGCAGACTGGCGCGTCCAGATTTTCCAGGTATTGCTTTTCTTATCAGTCCTGCTGCGCGCTCTCCTTGCGGGCCGGTTTTTCCTGGAAACAGCTTAACTTTGTCTCAAAGTATTCCCGACTATCGCAGAGGTGGGAAACACGGATCGCTACGCGCACTGTGGAAAACTTTCTAAACAAAAACTCCGCAGTTTACCCGGCGTGCTTCCCCAGCCCCGGCCACCTCCTTTCTGCCTTCATGATCAGGTAGAAGTATACAGAGAGTTTCCGCCCGTGCGTGTCCTCCTGTGGTTTCACCTGTGAGTAAGTAAAGTGTTGGGCAACATTTAAATTGCGCTGATTTCCTCCTCCCTCCGATGAGAACAGCCCAGTTAAACATCAAACACGAGCGCGGGTCTGGTTTCACCCCACACACTGTAAGAAACAAAAAGCAGGTGGGCCAACGAATAAAAACAAAAAACGAAGCAGATCAGCAACAGACTGCACGGCTCTGCTGACTTTACTCGGCTTTGTAAAGGAAAGAAACACGGAAGGTAATGTTGACATGACATACAGTTCAACATATGAAGCCCACAGAACTTTACTTCTGTTTGGGTCAAGTTGAGCTGATATATTATTACAACACTG